>NC_137683.1:24983342-25003342 GCF_963989245.1 Nansenia antarctica | reverse complement strand
GCATGTGGACACCTCATTGTGTTCTGAGTCAAGGTGAACACTGGGTACACAGGGTTAAGCATTCTTTAGTTTGAAGGAGTGTCTCACAGACAAGCATGTTTGTGCTCTTTCACACACACACACACACACACACACACACACACACACATACATACATACATACATACACACACACACACACAAACACACACACACACACACACACACACCGTGTGATGCGAACGAGCGGCTCAGAGAACTCTCCAGACATGATCGGTCGGACATCACAGCGATAAAATAGAACAACAAACGAGAACCAATCAGAATGGAGGGGGCACTTTTCTCTTTCACTTTGTGCTATTTAACTTCAGATCCATTGACTCAAGTTGTTTATTTAACTTCAGATCCATTGACTCAAGTTGAACTGCTGACAGCTCTAAATCGGAATGGCTTATCCGCAACATTTCAAATTCTGGTGATGTCCTTCCAAATGGTATCTTTTTTATAAAAATGTCGATGAAAGGACTCATGTGAAGAATCGTTCTCTGTTTCTCAATCTCCTGTTGTGTCTCGTGCACAACCCGTAGTTGTTTTGTTGGTTTGACAGGACCAAAAAATAGGAATTATTTGGATCAATGAGGTGGTTCAGTATGGGTGTGACCCACCTGCACACAGGCGGGTCACACACATACACACACACACACACACACACACACACACATACATACACACACATACATACACACACACACACACACACACACACACACACACATACAGAAACAGAGCAGCAGATGGCTGCAGGGCCATGGACGCTCGCTAACCTGTCGCCACGGACACAGGCGGTATGAACACACTCATCGATTATAAAGGGACCTCTCTTATGCTCGTTAATATTTTGTAGAAAGCATGAATCACGACTGATCCAGATCCTCCTGGACTGAGAGGCACAGGCGATGACTTTGTAGTCTAATTTTCACGCAGTTTCCCCTGACTCTAATTCAATACATGGAGAAAATTATGAGAAATTATAATTGGGTAATATGATACATTTCTACACGCTTCTTCGCTTTTTCTTCTTCTCCTTCAACCAACAAAAACTTGCAGCTGGCTTGACATGAGTCATAAATTATCATAATACAACATTATTAAAATTAAATAAACCGGCAGCAATTATTTCCTATTTCGAGAAGCAGGGCCAATAATTTGTATTAGTTAAAGCACAATTACACTTAATCAATTTCATTATTGTGAAAAATAAGAGTGTGTTAGGAGTGGTTTGAACGGCTCGAACGGTCGAGGACTCTTGGAGAAAAGCGCCAGCGTGACGTCTTCAGAAGAAGAAGAAGAAGAAGAACACTCACAGTGAGAGACAAAATAATAAACTGAAGAGGAGAGGCGCTAATGCAAAACAATTAGATGATTCATCTTAATAACAGATTCAGAAAACACATTTACTCAGAAAACTAAATCGGTGTTATTGAGTTCAGGAAAATGGGGTTTATGACTTTGTGAGTATGTACTGTCTCAAATATTTACCTGATTGGTGATTTGAGCTTTTTCTTCAAACCCAGGTAACACTTCACCGACTTCAGTGGAATATCTCTCTCTGCCTTAGTGCTCTGAGAAAGTGATGTTGACAAGGCAGAACATAGCAAGTAAGAGTTATATTAATATAGCAAGTAAGAGTTTGAGATGGAATGGAATGGAATGGAATGGAAGTCTGAAGAAAAAGCATTGGAATGCATGGAATGGAATGGAGGTCTGAAGAAAAAGCATTCGGCAAACAGTTCCATAATAGACATTTCCACACACAAAAATGGTTTTCTTTACAACCTTGTTCAGACCACCTGGATCACTACCAGAGAACAAAACGACAGGCACTCTACTTTTGTCCCTGACACCAATCGTCACCCCAGCAACCATTATGCTCATCGACAGAGGAGAATGTAAAAAAAGAAATAAATATCAAGCACATTTCAGACACCACTGCCAATTTCCACCGTCTTCGTGCCGTAATTAGCCACATTACCGAGCAGTCTATTACACTAATTAAGGCAAACAATAGCCTTCATTCAGTACATCCACACCCCTTCTTCCCTCCCCTCTGTATGCCACAATCCATCCACCTCCATCAATTATTATCACATCTTCACACTCCTTTTACAAAAACCACGTCTCAACTGGAGCAACGTGCTCAGAAGTGGCCTCCAGGGATACCGGTCCTGCATTCAGGACTGTACACGCTGTGTTCTAATGAAGCCAATCAGGCTCACGGTGGATTCACACAACGAACACTTCTCATTTGGGCTGGACTGGGGCCGGGCTAGTGCCTCGTCTCAACCGGCCCGGGGGCGGTCTTGAATGTTCAGGTCTGTTTCGATTTCTAACACAAAGGACACACACTGTAATACTGTGGACACATACGCATGGTGTAAGAAGGAAAAGTGCACCCACTTTTATGTCTTTGTACAGCAGCAGCTTCTGATCCCGAAGAACAACATATCTGTCCTGGAATTTATGGCCCGAAAGCAGCTTGGAGGATCCATCCTTGAACTTCAACGGTTCCCCTTTCATAAACTGCTTGTGGTCTAATGTGAAACAGAACAAGCAGTTCATCAGCATATCCAACCACTAAAATGGGAAAGAGACTCAAGGATATCAACAAAGACTTAAAATGTGGTTGTACATGATCTGTACTGGATTAGGATTAGGATTAGAGGGAAGAGGGTGATATGTGTTCAGCATGTAATCAATGTTTATTTGTAATAAGGTAACGAATCGATTCGGGCAACGGTTATTCTTCACAGTACATGTTCTATAATAACCCATTATACATCACACAGTCTTTTTCCATTTCTCACATAACTGGTGTTTCAAACTGCATGAAAAAGTGAGAATGAATTGATTCAATGAATCAATCTGGGATCATCAGACGTTGTTTGTTCCCTGTAAAAAAATCTATTACACTGGATAACGAGTTGAGGAAAACAACCATTGTGATTTGCAGATGTTTGAAGCCATGATTTAATAGCAATAATGTTACAGTGCAGACTTTCAAGACTCAATTCCCTCAAATTCAAGGACCCAACACGGCATAGTTTGAGACAGATCTAGATGAGAATTTATATAAAGGAACTATCCGCTCACAGACAACAATTAAAAAGAGGCTTTTGAATGTAGAGGCTTGAACACTAGATGGTCTCTTGCCTTCTCTACCACAGCACAGCAAAACAAGAGAGAGAGAGAGAGAGAGAGAGAGAGAGAGAGAGAGAGAGAGAGAGAGAGAGAGAGAGAGAGAGAGAGAGAGAGGGGAATTCAAGCACTTTCAATGACCCATGTCTATTTTCAAAAACTTTTAAGGCCTTGATTTCTTTCCCCTCAAATTCACAAACTTTCAAGGATTTCAAGGACCCGTGGGAGCCCTGTGTATGTTAGGCATGATGTTGTCTCATAACTACACCTCAGGTCTCAGTTCTGGAGAATTGTTGATTAAAATGATCCCATTTGGGTGGAACGTTGGGTATGTGAGGTTGCGAGAGTTCACATTTTGATGGTTTCGAGCATGAGTGATGTTTCTAGAACAATAACCCCCCCCCCCTCACTCATTCTCTTTTGAAAAGAGCTAATTAGTCAGTGTCAGCCAATCAATGTAGCTAACATTCCTAGCAAGCTCTATTTAAAAAATAAATAAATAATTGTGCTGCCTATTGACTGGTTAGGGATGTGGCAAGCATACCGGCCTTCACCCTTTGATAATGAATTTGTGCTTTCAATTTCCCTCCGCTTTCCAAACTAGAGAAGGCCTGGTCTCGACGAGGTTAGGTATGACGTAATGGATTCAGGTGCCTACACTACCTGGGAAATCCTCCGCCATTTTGGCTCCTCCAAATTTCTTGATGACCAGGAAGGCAGAGCTTGGGTCATCTAGAGTGCACCACTCCAGCACCTGTTCCAGAACCTTCTCTTTGTAGTGCAAAGGACGCTCTGTTAAAAAAGACAACAAAGGAAAAACAAATACAACTTAGTAGTTCAACTGCAGTTTCCCCCCAAAAATATTTCATCTTCAAGTCACTGAACTACAGAATAATTGCCTAACTGCCATCAGGAAATCAGATCAGAAAATCCATTACCTATACGTTGTTGTTTTTTCTCCCCACTTTTATAATTGTCTAGTTCAAATGTGCAATTATCCTCTGCAAATCTGAACATGATTAGAAAACACACTCATGTGCAAAATAGACCTATTATCTCGCCCTCATTCAGAAACAGGGTAATACAGTACATGCTATCAGCAAAAAAATCACTTGTACATCGCCCTGCATCCCCGCCCCGCCCCCCTCTATTGCATCAATCTCTACACACCATATTCATCTTCTTCTCCTTTTTTTCAAAAATATCCAACGGAAACAAAAAAATAGCAGCTGCATTACTTATTCATAGCACTGGGCTTATCTTTCTCAGGGATCTATGCAGACTCAGGCCAAGGAATTAGTTAATCATTATCCACCAAATATTAATGTCCCTTCCAGCCTATTGCCGACGATAACAGTGTTTATCTAGAGTTATCCTCCAAAATGTCTAATTAGCTTACACGTTCTCTTCGTGCTCTTCAGCCAGGAGCACAAACTGTCACAACAGCACCTTTAGAGGAACTTTAATGTTTATTCCACAGAAAACATGTTGTCTCAAGCACTGTAAAAATGCTGAACCATCACCAAAATAATATTCAGTATTCAACACACCTTACGTATTTAGAAGAGGACAGCCTGTCCTCTGGAACTTTCCAGAGGAACACAACAACTTGTGACACAACCCCCCCCCCCCCTCCCCGCCCCCCCCCCCACCCCCCACCAAAACCCCCCAACAGCGACACCCAGGCAAAGCAACTTCATACCAAAACGACAGCGCTGTACTTTTATGTTCCATGCAATAACTCCATGCAAAAATAAAAAAAATGAAGGTATCTATAACAGAGGTGTTATCTTATGCATATTAATATCAAGAGGTGGGTCAGATCCCTGAGTCTATCATGCGAAGGGGGATGATGGTAATTTATGGCACACGATGATGATTAATTAATGGGCGTCTCGTCAAACGAACGAGGCAGGGCTAATTTCTCAGTATGCTCCTACATCCACGGACACTAGTTCATTACGGAGATAGCATAATCTTCTAATCACGCGGCCCTGAGATGAGGGAGGTAGGCCCCTCGTATGTGCCCTGAATGAGAAAGGGCCCTTCGAAAAAAAACAGCTTCTGCACATCGATCACTAATTGATATACGGTGCGGTTATTCGACAAGTTTGGAGCGGAAGCTACGGCTAGCATGAACTGTAGGAGCCACAGCTAAACGCTTGAACTAAAATAATAGTAATACAATTCAAATGTGTAGCTGTAGTTGTAGCTGTAGTGCAGCCCACGTTTTTCTTGGTGAACCATCTGAAAAACAAACCATGTTTCTTACCAGATGTACCCGGTAGAACTAGAAACAATAGGTCCCGACCCAGCACATTAAATATTTAGGTGTCCCGCCCAAAAAGTTTTGTGTCTGTTCACGTACCCAGTTCTCCGTTCTCGATGACCTCGAACGTGGTCCACAGGTCGTCAGCATTCGTGACCACGTTCCTCATGCTGACCGCTGACTCCGCGAGCTCGTCTGACCGCATGGTGGGCGACACCTAATGCAACACAACCACACGGATGTCTTAGAGAGGTGATGTCCGACCCTGGTTTTAGGGAGCTTAAAGGGTATGCGAGCTTTAATCCTTGTCCAGCCCACATTTAACAGCTGTTCAACTTTCTAATATGCTACGTGTGTGCGTGTGTGTGCGCGCACGTATGCAGAAAAAGGTGCCGCTTTCCGTCAATACCTTTTCGTGAGTCATTATTTGCAGTGGAGAATACAAAAGACTGCACACGGCCAAGGTCTGAGACAAATTCCAAAGTAATTGTTTAGGAAGGAAAAGAAAAGAAAGGCCAGCTGTCTTACTCCAGAGTGAGGGGAGTGTTAATGTCGACTCTGAGTCCCTGAACAACCCCTCTAACCCCCCCCCCCCCCCTCTCTCCACCCTACTGCTGTTTCACACCTGCAAAATAAGTCCATTACCTGCAGCTTACCAGCGCCGCTGATAAAACGCAATTACTCACACAATTAAATCAGACGTTTCTTTGATTAGCTCGCTTTTGATTTATTTCAGTGGCAGTAATCCCATCAGGTTTAACCACCAATGTCTCGGCCCTGTTCCGTCACCCCTCCTCCACCTCTCTCTCCGCCGCCTCTCCCCTTCTACTCCCTTCCGTCCCTCGCTCTTTCCGCTCCCTTTCATTTTACTCCTTCCTTCCTTCCCTCCCTGTCCAGCTCTCTCTCTCTCTCTCACTCACCCCCCCCCTCTCTCCTACGGACCTCATCCAACAACCCAGACAAACACACACCTCCTCTTACCTTGATTAGGCAGCAGTTCTCCGGTTCTCTCTTATCCAGGTACACCTCGAAGATCAAGTCTCCAGCCGGAGAGAACTACAGAGAGAGAGAGAGAGAGAGAGAGAGAGAGAGAGAGAGAGAGAGAGAGAGAGAGAGAGAGAGAGAGAGAGAGAGAGAGAGAGAGAGAGAGAGAGAGAGAGAGAGAGATCAGGAGGTGAAAAAACATAACACCAGGATTAATTGTGTTTTGTGTGTTTTGTTCTAAATGCCACCCCACCCACTCAGTGTGGTAGGCATGGGCCTAAATGGAGAGAAATGAGAGAAGCATTAGAGGATGTGTGGACAGTAGAGTTCATGTTCTGAACTGCAGGCAACAACTGAATATATTGCCAAACAAAGCCAGATGATGTCAGGAAGGTGGAAGGGGAGGGATGAAGACAGAAAGGACAGTAGGCAATGCACTCCACCGCCATGGCCTCTGTGCACGCTCAGCCCACAACACTCCACTACTGAACAAAAAGACATGTTGAAGCATATTTAAGTTTTGCCAAACAACATTTAGACAAGCCAGTGAACTACTGGGAGCATGTACTCTGGTCAAATTTTTTGGGCTGTTTTTTGTCTGTTACACCATGTTTGGAGGAGAAATGGCACTGCACCCGAATAACACTGTACCAACAGTAAAGTTTGGAGGTGGAAGTATCATGGTGAGGGGCTGTTTCTCCTCTCATGGTACTGCCAGACTTCATATCATTGAAGGAACAATGAATGGAGCCATGTACAGAGAGATTCTTGAGATGAACCTGCTGCCATCCACCAGGCTGCTGAGGATGAGACGTGGGTGGACCTTCCAGCAGGACAACGATCCAAAGCATACAGTAAAGGAAACTCACAATTGGTTTCAGAGAAATAAAATCAACTTGTTGGAATGGCCCAGTCAATCACCTGACTTAAACCCAATTGAACATTTGTGGAAGCATCTGAAGATCCAGATTCACAAGAGGGCCCCCCGCAATCTTCAAGATTTAAAGACAATCTGTGTAGGAATGGGCCAAAATCACACCTGAATACTGCGTTACTTCATAGAGAAAACGCCTTGAAGCTGTCATTACAAACAAAGGCTTCTCCACTAAGTATTGAATTTATTTCATTTAGTGTGTTCAATACTTTTTTCCTGTTTCATTCCACTTTATTACCCATAACTTTATTTACATATGGAATTTAATGTTTAGATGTTTTGTCTGGATTGTTTGAGTTAATACCAAAGTATGGTGCAAATTTCACTTGAATAGGCTCATTGGAAATACATCTACTGGACAAAATGTTGATGTGTTCAATACTTATTTCCCCCACTGTATAATCCTTTAAAATAATCTCCCTATAAAATCGCTCAAATCAATTTCAACATCGAGATGATAGACTCTGTCAATCGAGAGAATAAAGACCACTCTTCAGCATTGAGTGTCACACACACACACACACACACACACACACACACACAGCAGGTTGTTCGAGGGCAAGAGCCTTGAGAAGCTAGACACGAATTCACATCTGACACTTTTTTCATTTCCATCTCAACCTTGCTCTGGCATTGTAAAGCAACATGAGAGACCTCTTGGACATATCATGTCATTACAGCAAGCCACATTTCTCTTTATCCCTGCTCTATCCATTTTTCTCTCACAAAATAATAGAAAAGGGCTGTTACTGAAAGCTGAAGGATACAACCAACTCTCCGTCAGAAACAACATCATATAGAAACTATTAACAACAACCTTCCACTCTTGTTTTCAACAATAGTGAGAATGTTCAAAGGTAAGGGCTATCCTTGACGACGTAGTCAAGGAACATTCATAACAACGGCACACAGAACTGGAAGGTAAGGTCGAACGTTGACCTTTTCGTCTGGATACGTTGAGGGACAAAGGACGGGTAGACCCACGTTGTTTTGTGTGTGAGTTAGCGTGTCAGTTAGCGTCTGCGGGAACAGAGAGGGCCAACCGACATGCTGACACAGCATCCAACCCTACCTCTGTTTCACTCCGACTGAGAGATTACAGCTCGCAGACAAAGAGCAATCAAGGCTCCATTCAGCTGTTGCTCGACAACAAGAAAGAACCCTGAGGTAGAGAGGTACTGTATACTGTAGCAAGATTGGACAGCGACATCGGCATACTGCCAAAACACGATCAGGGTCTCCTATTACGGCACAGTCATAAATCAGTCACTTTCATCCATCTAACAACACCTCTCTCAGGTACCGAATGGACTAGTTAGTGGAGGAACAGAGACGGTGAGAATTCCACAATGGGTTTGAGGAAGAGACAATTCTAACATAATGAGTGGCCAGAAGAACACACTCTTGATTGCTGTGGCTCAAAAAAATGCCACGGAAATGACAGTCCTCCGAACCGATGTAGCGTAAGCTGTAATCGCGAGGATGTCAAAAGGCGGCGATGGGGCGTCGTCCAATTTCTCGCTCCGCTGTTTGGCCTCCCTCCAACGGGTGCTCGTCTTTATTAAGTTAACCGAGCCGGTAGAGAAAGAAAAAGGACGGAAAAAGCACTGGTGCTTGTTTTCTCGCTAATTCCATCCAATTAAAAGTGCTTTGGACACCCTTGGGGGGGAAAAGAATGGAAAAGTAAGAGAGGGAGGGAGGGAGAGAGGGAGGGAGGGAGGGAGGGAGGGGTGGGAAATATTTCTAAACAGCTTCACCAACAACTGTGAGAAGGGGCATATGGGCCTTTGTCCAAAGCTGGCAGGTGGGAGAGGCAATGAAACACAGGTGATTACGGTTTCGGTGTTTGTGCGTGTGCGTGCGTGTGTGTGTGTGTGTGTGGATAGGGGTATTGTGTGAGTACAGCTGCAGAGCGAGGGGGCTAGCTCACAGGCGCACACAAGCGCTAGGCTAGGCTAATCATGCTACACCCAACAAACCGCTAACCTGGGGCCTATTAAATCATCACACGGTTGGGTGGGGCTTTTTCTCTCCCGGAAAGGGCCTAGTCTCGCTGCATTTAAATTGAATATCTGACACCTCTGTTTGCTCTTTCCTGTGCTCCTGCGCTCCTGTTATATGTGCTCCTGTTTCCAAGTTACTAAAGCCTCCGCTTTGAGGCTGAAACTGATTTCTTTCACTCTATTGTTTTTCTTTTCTTTCGGTCCCAATTTTCTCCCAGCCACAGGTTTATAATAGGGTTGACCTGCGGTAGGATTAACCTTTTACTCTCGCCATGACGAGATTTATTCTGAAAAGCCTCTTCAGGTCCACTTCAGGAGAGGGGGGGGGGGAACCAACAACACACTTCAGCCGCAGCAGGAGGTGGATGATTAATGTCGTTTTTTCAGGTTATCTGAAAACAAATAGTTTCTCGCTGGCACTGGCATCAGAGCATCGGAGCAAGTAGTAGCCGTGAAGGTTAATAGGTACAACGGACCCTCGTCACCCCCACCCTCTCCCTGATCCCATCCAGAACAACAGTAAGACCGTTGAATGAATGCATTTAGGATCAGAAGGGCCCTTGTGTGTGATCACACACACCACACACGCACACACACACACACACACGCGCATGCATATACACACACACAGATACACACGCACACAGATACACACACACACAGATACACACGCACACAGATATACACACACACACACACACACACGCACACAGATACACACACACACACACACGCAAGCATATACACACACACACACACAGATACACATGCACACAGATACACACGAACACACACACACACACTCAGACACACACACACACACGCAGAAGACCACTCCAAAGTGCTGACTGTGATCGTCAGCGCAGTTGAACAGGTTGACCTACTGTGGTGTCTTTTTTGTCGTTCCAGCGGGTGATGAAAGTGTTCTCTCTCTCCATCTGCTTCACCTGTTCCTCGTTGACCTGTGTGAAGCAAAGCCACAATACACACATGGACACACACGCACAATACCAAACGTCCGATAATTCACCATCAACCCTGTCCAATTACTGCATCTGTAGAAACTTACTGTACCTGAAGGAAAAATAGGACTATGGGTTCACGTCAATGAATGGCATTTGGCATAACGCCGAGGAGGTACGACTAGAATGGATCAGAACAGACAATGGAAAAATCGTAGTTCATATCTAGCCAGTATTCAGCCTGTTAAAAGGCTAACCGAGTGGGGGCCTGTGGCGACGTTTGTGTCACTCAAAAAGTGTAGAATTAGGTCGTTCTTCTCATGCTTCCTCAAGTCTCCTAAACTCATTTAGACGTGGGGAGTTCAGCCTTATTGTTTGACGTGGCGCAGAACCAAACCCGAATAAATGGCTTCGGAGACTTTCTTTACAAAGCTCTGGGGTTGGGAAAATTACATTTATTATTCCAACTTTTTCCTATCATTTTCAGAGAACAATTTGCATTGTCAGGGTTATGCATTGCAAAGAAGATTGGGGGGAGAAAACACACACACACACACACGACACACACACACACACACACACAGACACACACACACACACACACACGCAGCGTGTGTTTGGGCCTGATAAAGGCCCAGTCGACGGCATCCGGCACCAAAATGCCACTTTAATTAGCGAACGTCTCACTCGTTTTATGTCACAGTGTGGTGTATATACTGGAATTCACCCTCATTGGTTCAGCTTAATGGCTATTTGTCATGCGAACGATGCCATCCCAAACTGATTTGGAGTGAATACTCTTCCTCTAGGTTGGAACAAGAGGAAGCCAGGCGTGCCGAGGGAATTAGCATTCCCCGCCGCTCCAAATCCCATTAGTACGGCAGAGCTCCAAGTGCGACACTGATATCATTCCCCCTTCCTTTCATTAGCGGGGTGGAGGCTATTGTGTGATTCAGGTGCGACACTAATAACGTTCCCCTGGTGATACAAGGCGACCGACAAAGAAAAGTTCCTTATACAACACTCGATTTTTGTCATTACGACGTCGCACCCTCGATTGTTCAAGAAAGGCATGGGAAGGAAACGGTTTTTGGAGTTGAAGTTTGTGACGGGAGACTCACGTGAAACAGTTCGACGTAGTTGTTGATGAGGTCCTCCACGACGTTGATTTCGGGCGTCATCTGACCTTCGGTTTGGAACAGACAGGAGGAGAACACGCAGGCCAGGTCGCGAGTCTGCATCTGGTTTATATGGGAGCATCGCTTGATGCTGGAGAGAGAGAGACGACAACCTGCATCAGTGCCATAACATTCAGACTTCTCAGAGACAACCGCTGTGGCTTTGGGAGGGAAACAGCTCCCTTGATGCAATGTAAGCATCAACAAACAAGACATCATGCTAGACTGTATGTTTCATCTGCCTCTGTGGTAAAATCAGCACGTATCTCTAATGACACAGTATGTAGAACTACGCTAGTCTTATTGTCTAATGTAATCTAACATGTAACTCGTAGTCCAGAAATAGGGTCTCTCAATCTTTCATATACAAGCAATTATTTCTTCTGTGTTGTGAGATGAATGCGACGGAGGAAGAGACACAGGAGAAGGAATAGGCAGCAGGGGAGATGCGAAGGATGGTGATATGAATGAATAGATATAGATAAATAATAGATAATGACTCCATTCTCTGGGCATGGCAGGGTGGGTGAGATGTGTCACTGAGATAGGGGGCATCGTCATGCCAACGTGCCCTTGGTCTGTGTTGTTGTGTCACCGACACCCACAGATATTTCGACATTGTCATCGTGTTGTTGTTGTTGTTGTCGGTGTGTGTGTGTGTGTGTGTTTCATCAAACATTTCTAACCATGTTCACCTTTTTAGGCAAAGTACTTGGACTCCACATTTCGAGGAGTCCTTCTTATTGTGTGTTTGTTTGTTTGTGTGTGTGCGTGTGAAGTACTCCAGCAGCTCAGTCTGCAGGCAAACTCATAACGGTGAGATTAGCAGTGTGAGGTTGGGATTGACCGCAGGGAGGGTTCTCTGGCTCTCACCTGAACAGATGCTGTAGGAGGGCTGCCAGGGTGGACCTATTGATCTTTGGCAAACTCCGGATAAACGTTGAATACTTCTCCACTCTCCGCTTCTCATCCTCCTCGTCTGAGGATGCCAAGAAAAGACATCATGAAAAATGGATGCCGGAATAGCCTATTTTTTTTACAGTAAACTCACCGTTTAAAACACACACACACACCCGCAGACACGCATAAAGCGAGTTGAAGTGGATCGTAAAATATGATATTGTGAGGCGTGACATGACAGGCATTCTGACAGAAAACCGATAAGCAAGTACACTCTAAGTTAACACTAGAACAGCCGTGCCTATTTTACCTACTATAAGAGCCACCTCTGGGGTCAAATGACCATAGTCTTTACAATGGAAAGCTGCTATTCACACACAACGACCACTAGTTGGCTTCTTGTAAATTCGCCTGCCTCCTACACAGAAAAACTGCACAATAGCTTTATACTAGCGTATCCTGATGTAATTCTGAACACGTACGGATACTGGGTGGTAAAACGCACATATCTAAGAAAAGTCATGAAAGGAGGGTCCTGAAATTTGATCGAGTGCAAAGATATAACATTTGTTTTTAACTCCCCATCCCAAATGACCCCACCCATGGCTGTTCTAGCGTTAAGAGCCGGTATCGGTATGTTATGTCGAGACAGTATCGTGAGCTTAGAATTATAAGGTTCTATCTCCGTTTCGGGCAGTTCAGAGATATTGAGCGTCAAAGTTTCCTACATTCCATTATGTTTTGTGAGATGGAACCTTTGTATTTTATTAATTACTAACTAAAACATTTCAACATTTTAAAAATAACACCACACAGGCATTAGTAAACACCTAATGGATCAGATTATGTAAAAAAATCAATTTTGACAAAAATGGAGATAGAACCTTATAATTCTAACGTCACGGTATGTTATTTAGTTGACTCCACAGACCCAGCGCAGACACCCAGTAGGGGTAGAGCTCCTTAGCCAGGAGTGCGTCCTCGGCCTGGGACAGGAAGCTCTTGAGAGTGTCGGTGACGTCCTCCAGCTGGTGCTCCTGCACCCTCAGCTTCACGTTGCGGGCGTCCCTCTGGAACTCCTGCAGGAGCTGCCCGACCCGGAGGGGGTCTCCCGTCCTCTGGTAGATCCCCTCATGGCTCAGACCTGTGTGTGTGGGGGGGGGGGGGGGGGGAGGAGGGAGTGGGGAGTATGGAGGAAGAGGGATGGGAAGGTTGGAGAGAGAGAGAGAGAGAGAGGAGAGAGAGAGGAGAGAGAGAGAGAGAGGAGAAGAGAGAGAGGAGAGAGAGAGAGAGGAGAAGAGGGAGGAGAGAGAGAGAGGAGAGAGAGGAGAGAGAGAGAGGAGAGAGAAGAGAGAGAGGGAGGAGAGGAGAGAGAGAGGAGAGGAGAGAGAGAGGAGAGGGAAGAGAGAGTGAGAGGAGAAGAGAGAGAGAGGAGAGAGAGAGTGAGAAGAGAGAGGGGAGAGAGAGAGAGAGGAGAGGAGAGAGAGAGAGAGAGAGAGAGGAGAGAGAGAGAGAAACAGGCGCGAGAGAGAGAGAGAGTCAAATCCTCTGCTGTTCCTGCTATAGCCTACTCCTTTGTGACGTCCTGTTTGGCAAGGCTCCATGTATTATGGAGTTGTTTAGTGCAGACCCAGTCTGACAGCCAAACACACGCACCGTAGTGGTATCTATCTGCTGTATCCCGCTTCTGTAGCTGTTCTGGGCGCTACGCTACGGGTGTCTGAGAGGTGTTGTGGATGACTTGTGTTGTGGACACTCACCATACTGGGTGACAAACGCAATGCAGCTGTCCACGACGATGGGGACACCGTTTTTACTGAGCTGCTGGTTGCCTAGCGCCTTGCTGTCGGTGCCGGCAGCCAATCGGATCGCAGAGTGCCACAGGGCGAAGTCCACTTTGTTGAAACCGTGGATGTACACAGTTCTGTGAAAGAGAGAAGACAGCAGGGTCATTAACATAACATACCATGGACACAAGTTCATGAATAACAGCACCCCCCACTTAACATGCATGCAATAACATGTACGATACGTTTAAAAAGCACACCTTGTTAACAGTTAATTGAGTTAATTGAGGCGACTCATTGCAAATGGAGGTGCGAGCATCCCACAGATAAACACACTTTACCTTCCGCTTTCCACCATTAGCAGCACTTGGATCCTGTCCTCACCTTCTGAGTGGGTAGAAACAGCTGAGAGAAAAACGACATCAACATATATTAATGCCGTTTTAATCATAAATAATACGCTCTCAACTGAAGCAAAGTATAGGCCTAACTGTCCGTCATTAGTAATGTATGCCGTTGCGATGGTATTAACATTTCCAGTACCACCCTAATGATGACCTACAGACCAAAGAGCACAAGAGAGAGACTGTTATACAGTACAGTTGTGTATAGCCACATAACATAATGAAATTGGCCATACAACACATGAAACAAAATGTATTCAAGATATTTCCATTGAAGCCATTCACATGAAATTTAGACCAGACATTGGTATTGACTGAATAAAACGACATGGCTAAAGAAGTAACACTCCAATCCATAAAAGAAAGTTCAATAAATGTTCTGTAGCATACTTCAAACGGGGCCATCAATATGCCGACGGACCGTTGTGCCGACAGCCCTCCATGCATGTGAATGCTCTCTCGCTTCTCTGTTACGGTACATGTGGGAAGACGGTACATGTGGGAAAACTACGGTTAGGGTTAGGTGCTACGTCGACTTGGTACATGCTGGCATGTCTAACCCTAACCCTAATCCTATCCCTAACCCTAACCCCAACCCTAACCTTAACCGTAGCACCCTAGCACCTAACCCTAACCCTAGTTTTCCCACATGTACCGCCTTGTCAGCTCTCGCAGAAATCCGCTAATAAACTGTCGGCATCGTGGTCCGTCGGCACAGCGGGTGGGCCCCCTTCAAACAAGCTTCAACATGCCTTTTCTTCAGTTATGGAGTCTTCCAGGGTGGTCACGAATGGAGACCATGGTGGTGGAGTGCATTGCCTACTGTTTTCTTTGTGACAACTGTACCCGCTGCTTCCAGATCTTTCTGGAACTCTGCTCGAGTGGTCCTTGGGCTACTTTTCTGGCTAACTTTCTGACTGCCCGGTCAGAAATCTAGCGAGGAGCTGCTGTGCGTGGCTGGTTGATGGTCGAGTGACGTTCCTTCCACTTGCGGAAAATGGCCCCAATGGTGATTACAGGAACATGTAGGAGTTGAGAAATCCGTCTGTAACCAGTACCATCACTATGCTGCTCAACAATCTTGTTGCAAAAGGCCTTGGGAGAGCTCTTTGCCTCTACCCATCATGAGATGTTTCTTGCAGGAAAGCTTGGTGACAGATGACTTGTTTACTTGCATTCAGAGGTGGGAAACCCTTTTTCAGAGAGTGGAAGTACTTACCCACCAACATGCACTAACCCAGCTGATTGTAATTAGCACAGGTAGGAGAACTCATTAGTGGCATACGCTGGTTCAGTGCTTTTTCTTACTGTGTTCAATACTTTTTTTCCCTGTGTCATTCCACTTTATCGCAGATCGCTTTTTCTTCATGGATTGGAATGTCGTAGTGTCTTTAGCGGTGTAGTTTTACTGATACCAATGTCTTGTTTAAATTGCATGCGAACAGCTGCAATGGAAATATGGTGAATTAAAAAACTATATATATACTAACAATACTATATTATATATATTATATATATATATACATATATATATATATATATATATATATATATATATTTCCCCCACTGTATATGGAATACTTAATCCCCCCACTGTATATGGAACTGTGTGCACTCTCTCTATATGCATCAAGTTGCAGTAGTACATTATAAAATCAGACATGGTAAACATACATCAAGGCAGCCCAGACAGATCTGCCAGACAGAGGTAAGGAGATGGAACCAGAGTGATTTCTCGTCTCTGGGAGAGGAAATGGGGCGTAAACGCTGGTGTCAGTGGTCGTCAGGCTTTACATAGGGTTGGTCTAGGTGGTGCGAAATTAGATCTTCCTGTTTTTAAGGCTATATGTCCACACCAATACATTTTTTTTAATAAACGTGGATTTTTATATTCGTTTTTGGGGGTTCGTTCACACGCAAACAAGTTTTTGCCCCCTGAAAACGAACATTTTGAAAAACTCCGTCCAGAGTGAAGATTTAAAAAAAAAAAACGCTGTATATAATATACAGCGTATATTTTTGACGTGTGGACGAGATAGACTATAGAGTTTTTTGTATTCGTCACGTCATCATGCGGGTAGATTTCTATGATCATGCGCACTGCAGCTGTTTGCTGTTCCCTCCAACGTCATATCCTGGCGCCAGTAACTACTTTGTTTACAACAGGCAACGGTGGTCGAGGCTACACAAGCGAGGAAAATGGACGTGTACAAAGTGCTTCTAGTTCTTTTACTGTTAACTGGACTTCAAAATGTTGTATTTAGCGGTAACGCGGAAGAACTGGTAGTAGCTTTGTTGTCCTTGTGTCTGATTGGCCAGCGGGGCTATGGGGTTAAAATTATATCGCCGACTACTGGTGTGGAATGCTCACTGACAGTGTTTATATTGCGTTCATGCGTGTGCATGTGGATACAGATATTTTTATAAACATGCTCGTGTGGATGGTAATATTTTTATATACGAAAAACCTTTTGGTGTGGACAAGGCCTAAATCACCAGCCCCAACCAAAAATGCAGCCCACTGGCCCCACCCCCTTGGAAGCCTTATATGGACTTCCTGCCCCAACGAGGCACACCTGTGAATCATTAAGCCACCAGGGTTTGGGGATAAAAGAGAGCTGTCCAAACAACAACAAGAAGAAGTAGGAGAGTAGTATCTGTGTGCTTCCCCCCCGTAGTGAGTTGGACTGCCTAGGAGAGAAGTATCTGTGTGCTTCCCCGTAGTGAGTTGGACTGAGAGAAGTGTGAGACAAGTATGTGTGTTTACCCGCTGTGACCTGGACTGTCGGATTACCCCCCCCCCCCCCCCCGTGTATCAAACTGTTTTGGCTTTTGGAATACCCCTGGATAACTCATGAGTAAGGATTGTGGACTTTTTAATAGATAGCTGAGCCCCCCCCCCCTCCCCCCAACCAAATAAAATTCCCCATTGCGTTTTAATTGTACTTTGTGTGTTTTGTTATTGAACTTGGTGCCGTGGAAACCCTTGAGCCTGTACACACACACACACACACACAAAAAACACACACGCATGTGCGCACGCACACACAGTATGCAGTATGCACCAACATCACCAAGTCAATTTCCTGTATGTGGAAAACTTGGCAAATATACTTGGCAATAAAAAGAAGTCTGATTCTGAGTATTGTTTAACAATTATCCACTTGGTAACATTACTGCATAGAAGGGATGAACTGCATTGACTGAAGATCTTAGACAACCTCAGTATACGGAGCTAAAAAGCTAAAACACTTAATCTCCAATATTCTCTGCCAAATGAGTTTCTGTTATTTCGTTTGGCAGTGTTTCAAGGGCAAGGAATGTTGCTCTGATTCTAACAACCTGGGAAAACAACAACTAAGCGATTGTTATTGACTTAGAGAGGGCTTTATTAAAACACTGTTATCAGGTAAACGCAAACGTGTTGTCATTGTAAAAACAAAAACACACATCCATATTATGTCTTTTAAATCTCTTTATCCTCCTCTTGGCTTACTGTGGAAATTGTATTACACGTTATGCTTTTGTGATGAGAAACAAACTCTGTGGCCTTGCAGGTTCGTAATTAGTCTTGGGATCGCTGCGTTTTTTTACTCTCTGTGTCTCTTTTTTGAAAAACATATTACGTCAGAGCAATCCTCTGCACAAGAAGCCTCTGGAATCAGCAGTGACTGCCAGGCAATGTGAAATCTCTTGCTGTTTTCCAAAATGTGCTCATTAGAACAGAACGGCTGACCAAAACAGTACCACAGCATTGATCTTTCTGATTTAAATTAAGGTGATTATGTTGGATAAACTAGAGCTGGCCTACAGAATAAACCTCAGCCCTCTATAATGCATTAGTTAAGTGTATTTGCTGCTAGCCTGGATTTTAAGCTATGATAAGGTACGATCTTCATTCATGGCCTCAGCTCGCCACACCATGTCTATAGCTAAAAGTCTATCACTCCACCTTATCTATGCCGGGCTGATGATTATCTGGGCCTAGAACTTTTTAATGAGCTACCTTCTGCAACAAATGAACCGAAACAAATTGATTGAAGAAACTAAATGATGATGTTCTTATCCTTGTTTGTCGAAGCAATCTATTTCAGTTTGTTCTTGCGGGGGTGGACAGATCAGGAACATTGGCAGGTTAATGGTGATCATATATTTCATCTTTCACACTCTCTCTCTCTTTGGTTCTGGAGGATTATATGGCAGACACGTTTGGAACAGCCCCATTTAGAGCCCAGATAAGCCCCCCAGTCAGTCCGTGGACTTGTCGGCTGCCATTTTGTGCCTGACTGCACTCCACCTCATGGCTATCGCAGTGAAGAGGGAAGAAACTGTGTCCATCACAGTAATTAGTAATACTAATCCTTAATTAGGCCCCTATACTTTCATTTATTTCTTTTTTGTTTCTTTTTATTATTACTACTCAATCTTTTCAGTTTGTAAAGCGTCTTTGAGTGTCTAGAAAAGCGCTATAAGTCTAATGTATTATTATTATTATTATTATTACGTCAGATTTCTTTTAAAAAATATTCAAAGCTATGCCCACATTCCCAATGTTGCAGCATATACAGTATACAATCTACAGAGTCACAAAGCAGTAGCCTTTATAGCATGTGTACTCTAGACTCTAGAGCAGCTTCTCGTCCCCATGCCCTTAAACTGCTGTATTTGATCTCTCAATGGTTCACTTCAGCACTGCTCTTCTTGTTATTGTGTCATACTTGCACTATTGGGTGCTAATCCCATGTCACAGGACATGGTTCCTAAAGTTCCCCACCACGTTATAGTATGTCCCCCCCCCCCCCCTAAGAGAGCAGCCCCCTCTGGTACTAGAGGTTTCCCATCTGTGACAAATGTGGTTTTGGATTGGCACCATGGCAGTTCCCTAACGCTGCCCCAGGTGAACAGGGGGGGGGGGCAGCCAGTCATGACGTTCTGATTATGAACCACAGTAAGCCCTAAGCGGATTCAAAATACCTATGTTGTTTGTTTGTTTGTTCGTTTTAAATGTATGCACACCGATTTAAATGTTACGAATCGAGTAGTGTGTACTGCCCTGCCTGATTGACCGACTGACATCCTAACTGGCAAATACTAGACACAAATGAAACCAAATAAAAGACACAATGTGAAATTAGCCTCACTCACAGTAAGCCTGCACATTTGCATGACTCTGGAGGCGTGTGTGTGTGTGTGTGTGTGAGACCGTGTGTACGTCGAGTGTGGGTACGTACTGAGCTCCTGTAGTTGTTTGAGCTGCACCGCCTCCTCAGAAGCCTCCTCCGCCCCTGAGCTGAAGTGGAGGGTCGAGCCTTCCAACGCGAACCAGCCCACCCTCCAGTGGTAGAGGTCGTAACCTTCCTTATAGAAGAGCCGACCAATCAGCTCGCAGTCTTGTCTCAACATAG
>NC_137683.1:24965842-24978342 GCF_963989245.1 Nansenia antarctica | reverse complement strand
CATCTCCACACCTCTCCTTCCTCCACTCCTCTCCATCTCCACTCCTCTCCATCTCCACACCTCTCCATCTCCACACCTCTCCTTCCTCCACTCCTCTCCATCTCCACTCCTCTCCATCTCCACACCTCTCCATCTCCACACCTCTCCTTCCTCCAAACCTCTCCATCTCCACATATCTCCATCTCCAAACCTCTCCATCTCCACTCCTCTCCATCTCCACTCCTCTCCTTCCTCCACACCTCTCCATCTCCACTCCTCTCCTTCCTCCAAACCTCTCCATCTCCACACCTCTCCATCTCCACTCCTCTCCTTCCTCCACTCCTCTCCATCTCCACTCCTCTCCATCAACAAACCTCTCCATCTCCACACCTCTCCTTCCTCCACTCCTCTCCATCTCCACTCCTCTCCATCACCAAACCTCTCCATCTCCACACCTCTCCATCTCCACACCTCTCCTTCTCCAAACCTCTCCTTCCTCCACACCTCTCCTTCCTCTAAACCTCTCCATCTCCAAACCTCTCCTTCCTCCTAACCTCTCCATCTCCACACCTCTCCTTCCTCCACTCCTCTCCTTCCTCAACACCTCTCCATTTCCACACCTCTCCTTCCTCCACTCCTCTCCTTCCTCAACACCTCTCCATCTCCAAATCTCTCCATCTCCAAACCTCTCCATCTCCACACCTCTCCATCTCCACTCCTCTCCTTCCTCAACACCTCTCCATCTCCACTCATCTCCATCTCCACACCTCTCCTTCCTCCACACCTCCCCTTCCTCCACACCTCTCCATCTCCACACCTCTCCTTCCTCCACTCCTCTCCATCTCCAAAACTCTCCATCTCCACTCCTCTCCATCTCCACACCTCCCCTTCCTCCACACCTCTCCATCTCCACACTTCTCCTTCCTCCACACCTCTCCATCTCCAAACCTCTCCATCTCCAAACCAAAATCAGTTTCACACTTTAAGTCCTTCTCCCCCCGATGCATGTAGTTGTCGTGGTGACAGCTGGTATTTAAAGTCATTAACAATTCAATCTACCTGCCTGTGCTGAGCTGCGGTTGTCTTTAGAGATGCTCCGATCAGGGTTTTTGGTGCCGATCACCGATCACCGATCACTGGAATCAGTGATCTGCCGATTCGATATCACCGATCACCGATCACAGCGTCGAAAATGGCAATTGAAGCATTCTATTTATTGTGTAGCATTATTTATGTTTTAAACTATTCTTAACACCATTGACATTGTATATTAAGTATTTAAATGAAATTAGGAGATGAGAAAGTATCATGAATTGACGACCATCTGTTTTATTGAATTCACAACCACCTGTAGCTTACTTCAGGAAAAACAAATAAAATGTGAAAATAAAAATCATAATAAATAAAATGTACACTGTCACATCAAATGTGCAACATTCCACTCGAATGAGAGGAACTAGGGGCTCTTAGAGAACTTGGAGCTTATACTGTAACTGTAGCTTTCCTGAGGAACAATAAACATACCCAAACTAAACTGCAACATAAACAGGCTATAGCCAAATATAAAATACTGTTTCAAGTCAGTCAGTTTCAAGTCATATTTAGGAGGAGATAAGACAGCAAGTCAGCAATAATCAATAAAACAAAAAAACAAAACATTGCACCTAAGGAGATTTCAGACTCAAACCTTACTTCTGATTAAGCAGCATCACTGGCAGATTAGCCTTGAGAAATACAAGCATCTCAGCGTTTTTGGCACTCAGCCTGTTCCTCTTATCATCTAAAATATGTCCTGCTGCTGAAAAGTCGCTCGCTATCTACACTTGTGCAAGGTGCACAGAGAAAGACCTAAAACTCACGCGCTAATAGTTGTTGTTGCTATGGGCCAAGTGACTTCCTGCTCGCGGGGTCACATGACGTCGGTGAACACTACCTACACTACGCTCGTGAAGTCGCGCTGGGACTCTGACCAGCACTCGTGGAACGCCTCTCGTCCAATCAAAGCACTCGGTCCCTTTATGACGTCGAGCCCAGTGTGCGCTTCGGCGCTCTCTGAGCGAATCGACGAACGCAGCAAATGCCGTATGATATTCGTGGTATTGAAAGACCTTGCGTGCGTTCCTCCCCGAGGTATTTCTTTTGAGCAGACATTACAAACGGCATATTTGTTGTCTCTTTCCGACACTGTGTAATATTTCCAGACTGGCGACGCCATTTTGTAAACTGATCGGTCATGTTTGATCGGCCGTTTTGAGAACTCCGATCAAAACCGATCAAGGCCATATCGGCCGATACCGATCGGCGCCGATCAGATCGGAGCATCACTAGTTGTCTTGGCAATGAAATGTATCGCAGACACTTTATCTCTCCGCAAACATATGCCCCTAGGCTGCCCGGGTACTTTCCCCCCCAAAATGCCATGTCCATCATGTCACTGGAGGAAAGTTCTGTTCTTTTGTTCTGTTCTCCTTTGTTTGTAGCAGCCTTCCCTTCCCTAGCTTTTAGTTTCAGGCTAGTATCATGATGTAGCCATGCATCCAAATTGTGTTGTTCTCAAGCCTCTGGGAGACATGCCTTTTGGATGTCTGTAGATTTTTTTTTATTACCCAATCTGGCTTGGATTGAACCTGGACGGAACGCTGGGAGAATGCGGAGAATGCGTCATTGGATTGTTACGTTCCTTTTCTTTCTTTTTTTTATTGACATGCAATCAACGTATTTTATGCTCTAGGCAAGGGGTGACCATAGACGGCAACCCTGGAGCAATTAGGGGTTCAGTGCCTTGCTCAACGACACCTCGACACGTGACTAGCCAGGGTTCGAACCGCCGAGCTGCCGACCTTGCGATAATTAGACGCCGGCTCTACCTTCTGAGCCACAACCCAGGAACCCTCCCCCACATTGCTTGATGTTATGTGCGTTGTCTTGACTATCTTTTCCGACTGGTTATGACAGTTTTTGCTAGCTTACAACATCGAATAAAATGGAAGAAAACCTGAAGGAAAAACAGAATCATTTTTTGGCTAGAAGTGTGCTCTATACACAAAATCGAATCCATGAAGTCATTAGATATACGATCGGTTTGACGCGTGGTGAGGCTTCACTCATTTCAAACAGGGTTTCCACCCCTCTGTGTTACGGATGGAGTCCCCTTTTCCGTGGCAGCGCGCTGGCGCCCCCCTCTGGCAGCCCGTGTCACTGCTCCATCATCACTGTTGATGCGTTGCACCTGTTTGTGTGTCTCGTGGTTGTCTGATGTTGTGCATCTGTGTATGTTTGGTTTCCTGTGTATGTATGTGCCCCACTTCCATGCACTCCCTGTTGTTTAATCTCTCTGCGTACTCTATGTTTGAGTATTATGTTCCTCCTGTCTGATCGTGCACATAGCACAGGTAATTGAGAAAGTATTCTTCCTGTGTGTTTATTTCGAGTTTAGCCTGTCCTGGATATTTGTCAATATGTCAGCCTGATTTGGAGATTTTCTTCTACCGGTACTTTATTTCTGTGACAAGTGTGTTATTTGTACTTTGCCTTACTGCCGATTTCAGTAAAGATAACTTTAATTTACTATCGCTCTACCGCCTGCTACACCAGAACCTTCTACCTTTGTAGCTACCTTCTGCAAAGGATTTCAGCAGGCTTTCCTAACTAGGAAAAGTCTCAAGGTTAGTTTCAGGCTAACCCCATTTATAATGGGGTTTAGAGATTATGCTAATAGCTATATAGTAAACTCCTGCAATGTACATTCAGGACTATGGTCAGTCAAAATAACTAATAAACAAAAACACTATACTGTGCATCAGGAGAGCATGTACTGTATAGTTGCTAGTCTAGTTGCCTTGTATAGGTCCAAATGAATCCAAAGAGACATTATTGTAGAACAAAAATTAATACATTCGCTGTGAACCTGGATCCTATAAGGTCACTTTTATTTATTTTTTAAAGTGGCCCAATTATTTGTTAGTGCAATCAGACTGCGTTACCCTTTCATGAACCACATATAACTCCAACCTCCTCAATACGTGGGAAAACCATCTCTCTCATGCAGACATCCAATCCTGTCTCATGCATTGAGAAAATGCCGGTGGGAATCTAAGGACCATAATCACCAGCACTTCAGAAGGGCCCAGACAGAGGAGACAAACAAATTGGAATACGTCTTGGAGGGAAAGCTTCACAGAGAATCATCCCATTACTGCTCCAGCAAGCCTGCAGGTAAAATAGCCTGTCTATGGTCTTCTCACAGTACACCAGAGAGAGAGAGAGAGAGAAAGGGGGAGGGAGGGATGGGGGAGAGGGAAGGTATGAGGCTTTGACAAAACGCACACAGGGAAAAATCTCCACAGTGATTTAATGACATAAACTACCGGGGGCTTGAACTGCGGCCGAGCGAGGGATGGAGGAAAAAGAGAACGGGGGAGCCAAGATTGGTCTTCTTCATGTGGAGAGCCTGGAAGGGAGGGTGAACTCTCTGCAGTGAGGGCTCAGTGTAGCTTTTGAGATAACACATTACTTTGTTTGTATGATTATTGCATCTGGTGTCATTGGTTATTTTCCCGCTCTTTTTTTCCCCCCTGACGACATCGCATGGCAAAGTATCTCTTGATATAAAATGTTTGGTGAATCTCCTCAAAGAAACGACGAGCGCAATAGAACATACAGTGTGCTGTTTCTAAGCCCCGTTTGTAATGAACGACTCGGTAGTTGGCACACTGTAACTGGAGTATCGTATCATCATTGACTTGGAACTGACTTAACTGAAACCCATGCCGTCTTCGCCATCATCGCCACAGTGAGTCTCTCGAGCTTCGCGCTTTTCCCTTTTGTCTCATTCAGGCTCCAGGGTGACTTGAGCGGGTGGCGCGCAAGCTCCTGAACGGTGACGGCACACTAGGGAGAACAATACCGACTGATTTACAATCAGACAGCTGCGTCCGTCTCCAGCTGTTCCCCCACCACACACGGTGCCCCCGCTCCCCCCTCCCCCCCCCGGCCCTGCCGCGCTCCGCAGGGGTCACAAACAACCTCCAGAGGGAACGTGCGGAAGTTAGCGCACGGCCAACGCCGCCTCCGCTGCCTAAATTGGACCAATTAGCTGAAGAGCCAAACGTGTTCCCACATTAGTGCTTTTCCAGGAGAATGAGAGGATAGGTCTACAGATCGGTAATTTACAGTCTCTCCGTTATGCTTGTGTGAAACGTGGAGAGATTGATTGGACAAATCAAGTCATTGATACACCGGTTAAGCCATCAATAACACATTGGATAGAGTTGAGGAGACTACAAAAAGAAATACACTGAATAAATTAACATATTCAAAGTTTTCGAAAAAGTATAACATCTCATATACTGTATAGCTGTGTGTTTGCAGATGTACATACGTGTTTTGAATATGTCCATACGTATTAAAACACCATTAACTCAGCTACCAGATACATAACCAACATATAATAAACATTGCACAGACATTGCTCACTCCATGGTCATGGTGGCTACAATACTCTTTCACTAAGTCATTCTCTCTCCTCCTCTCCATCCACCTTCCCTCCCTCCAACCTCACCCCCCCCCCCCCCCCCCCTCTCTCTCTTTTCACCATCAGACACAAATATCTGTGAAGAAGACATCTGCTAGACAGCAGGACAGTTCGGCTCAAAATGGAAATCGAGAAATCGAAGGGATCTGAACGATCTGTCTGTGCTGGGAATCACACCCCACTTCATTATAGGGAGAACAGACAATGACAACAGCACTATCCACCACACTTAAGGTCATATCAACAGGCACATAGCTTCACTATGGGAGCACTGTAGAGTGGATAAATAAGCTGGACTATCACCCTCAAGGTTAAATCTGTCAGTGTTCAATACAACTATTGACCCACAGAGCTTCAATGTGATTGGACAGATCAGTTTATCGTTGACCTTTGCTATAGCGGTAGGTGTGGTAGGTTCAGTGTACCTGTACTCTTGATGAGAGGGCAAACACACTCTCTCTCTCTCTCTCTCAGGAGGAGCTGTGAACCACCGCATCAGCCAGAGTAGAGAGGCACTCAAGAGGAAAAGACAATCTAATCAGGAAATTAGGGATGTCGTTTCCCACCTGCCAGTCACAGTTTCAGGTAGTAACTCCCTCCCCACTTCCTCTCCCCCCAATATCCTCCCATCTCACATTACCCACCTGACTGGGACTCTGGGAGACGGACTCACTCTCACAGTGGCTGATGGTAAGACTCCCTTATGGCCATGGGTGGGGTCATTTGACCCCTGTGAGTAGAGAACATTTGTATACGACTTTGCACTCGATCAAATTTCAGGACCCTCCTTTCATGACTTTTCCTAGATATGTACGTTCTACCACCCAGTATCCTTACATTTTCAAAATCACATCAGGATAAACTAATATAAAGCTATTTTGCAGTTTTTCTGTGTAGGAAGCAGGCTACTTTACAAACGGCCAACTAGTGGTCGTTGTGTGTAAGTAGCAGCTTCCCATTCTAAAGACTATGGTCATTTGACCCCCGAGGCGGCTCTTTTAGGAGGTAAAAAGGCACGGCTGTTCTAGTGTTAACGCTTGAGTGGATCGGGGTTTACGTCTATCCATATACCATACAGTATGATCCTCAACGGGGTCGGCTGATGAAGGAACATCGGGCGTCTACCTGTCAATAATACCATGAGGAGAACACCACAACACTGACAGTGCTCGACGGTGTGCCGTACAGGCAACTCGCTTTGCACTATTGGGAGTAACGCCCTGCATTTACATCTCCAAAGAGAATCTACAATGTGTGTGCCTGGCACAAGCCAACACGTTTCCTAAAGATGTCCCAACTTAAATCTGGATATAGCTCACATCCGTACGAGGCGTGTTATCGGAGCTGTCTCTCAGAGCAAACCAGAAGTCTTTGTTTAAGTCACTCTGTCGCTGTGCTTTTATTAAAACTCTGGGCATAGGACTATGAATTATTAAGAGCTTGGGTGTATCTATAGACCATCAAACCATTAGCCTGGGAGCACTAAAGGCATCCTGGAGTACACTCAAAAATACCTCCCCTCCTCACACAAAGGCTCGGAAACGTTTCCTCTTGATTTAAGAAGTGGGAATGCATAGTTTAAGCCACCCCGCTCTGAATTTTTCAACAGCCGCGCTACACTTAAGAGCGCCATTAACGCACAAAGCTAAACTTGTAAGGCTTTCATAATAGATGAAATAACAAGGTATTTATTGGACAAACCGTTGTGTGATTTGTGGCTTTGTCGGGAAGAACTTTGAATGCCTCGACTTAAAAAAAAAACTAAATAGATATAATAATAATAAAAGTAATATGAAGGATATATTTCTCAAGTGCTACAAAAAGAATAGTACTCTCCACAAGCATGAGTGTATGTCACATCCCAAACCTACCAGCAGGGCAGATCATTGATGTAGTCATGGACTAAAAGGTCACATGGACTAAAATTGTCAATTTACAATTTGATTGTGTACATTTGCTATGGTGTGTAAAGAATGGAACTATTCATTATTTCCCATAAGACACTATGGAGCCCACTACACTACTGTACTAAAGGGCACTGAATCTGAATTATATTTTATCTACAAAACTAGGCTGTTAAGCAGTGTAAATCTCACACTATGAACCAGATCGGTAAAAAGCACATGGACATCACAGACTTAGGGCAATTGTAATGTAGAGCTTTTACATTAGATTTAGATTAGATTCAACTTTATTGTCATTGACAGAGTACAAGTAGAACAACAACTAACCACAGTGCAAACTACACTGAATTACTACATTATATATAAACTCCTCAAAAAAGGTTTGGAAACGTTATTTCGGTCGATTATTCCTCCCCTTATTAATACCAATTGGTATTGTATTGTATATCGTTGGAAAGCCTGATTAGTCACTTCTACAACGAGGTACAACTTGTCAGGATCATGCATTCGTGGAAGGAGCAACACAGTTAAACGTGTGGGTAGCGGCCCAAAAAAAATGTGCCCTGGCCAAGACAGGCAGCAGCACAATTAAACGGGTTGCAGACATAAAAATAACATAACAATTTACAATGAATATTGTAAAGAATAAATAATAAATAATAAATGGCAGAATCAAAAATATCAATATCATCAATATTCGTCACAAGTCACCAACATCAGGGATCAACAGGGGCAATAAATCAGCCAAAACATCTACAGCCAGATGAGGCTGCTTCTAAGCCATTAGGATGACTCTAAATGCATCCGGTGAGACCAGTGAGACCAGCTACCAAAGATTCTGGCAATTGTGCAACTGATTCCAAGCAGAGGGAGTAGCATACTTAAACACCCCTTTTCCCAGATCAGTACAGACTTTAGGGACAGATAGTAGGAATATGGCCTGGGAGCAAAAGAGCTATGGTGTGCCTCTTTTTAAAGGCTTTAAAAAGAAACATCGGTGTAATAATTAAATAATGTAATTACAAAAATGTAATCATAATGGCCTGAGCCCACACAAAATGACACAAGGTACTTTTGTTTCCGGAAACAAATGTCTATATGTATTTTTAATCACTGTGGCCTTGTGAACTTCAATGATTATATTTCTGTTGTTGTCTCCGTATTGTATTTTATTATTTGTTATACTGTCATGGACCTATGTGTCTGAAATACAAGTTAAATTGAATTGAATTGTTAGTGTCCAGGGAGAGATTAAAATGATGTGTCAAAGATGCTGCGATAAAGTCAGCTGCTAGCTTTAGAAAATAAGACTTCAGGTTATCAGGACCTGCCAATTGTCTAGCGTCTAACGGTTTGAGGGCGTTATGCACCTTTATGCACTTACTGTAACATGCCTGTCAGAACATACTTCTCAAGAGTAGTGTTCAGAATCAAACAAGTAACCAGAGGCAATGAAATGCTCATTAAAACAACCAAGCATTCTGGCCGTATGTGCATGTTTGTGCATGGAGGAAGCTCGATGGCATTTATTTTTCTTCCAGCTAAGGATTTAACAGTTTATGAACATGAAGCTATACGAATCTATACAATACAATGTTCTCTCTCAGTCTCCACGCTCTCTGGGTTTCTTCTGTGTCCCCAGCCCTGTTTATTAGCCAGAGTATTGTAGTCTGCCACCAGAGAGGGAATCTGGAAACAGGAGAGACTGCGGGGGAAGAGTGGCGATGGATGCCTCCCTCTCCAGAGGAAGGAGATCCATCTGGCCCCGGTAGCAGGTAGCTCTGTGTCAGCTCCCCACACCTCCCATCCGCCCAATCACCTCCTTCCCTGGGGGGACATTCAAAGCTGGCTCCGTCTCCTAATTACCCAGGGGCCCCAGCTACTATCCAGATGTTGGATGGGAGGACAAACTCCAGCGCACGAGATGCAGTATAGATTGGGGAAAACGGCTGATTAAAAGTTTTAAAAGGCCTCAGAAAAGAGGTGAATCTGTGATTTTGATTGTTTTGTTGTTGTTGTTGTTTTGTCACAGTGCCATCTGCTGGCAGGAGGATTGAGATCTTGACAACAGCTCAAGGTCTCTACTGCACTGTAACTCTGACCTTTCTCTGTTAGTGTTCTGGGTGAGGGCTTGGTGGAGCTTTCTAGGAACGCTGACTGACAACTGACTCTCCGAAGACCAACAAACGAGTGCGTTCGGTCGACTAACTAATCAATCGCTTTTACTATTTGATTGACAGATAGATGGATGTAGGAGTTTGACAGATTGATTGACTTCAGTTCAGTGATCGATAGGCTGTTTTTACTGACTGGATGTTTGACAGACTGGGCTGTTTAAGTAACTGACTTTGTTACTGACGGATTGATTAGCTGACTGGGAGGCCAGTGTTGTGTCCACTCACCCTCTCTCCCTCTCCTGTCCAACGTGGCCTTGTTGTGGCTGGTGGAGCAGTAGAGGAATCCATCCATGAAGGAGGGGGCGTCAGACGGGGAGCTTTTCTCCGACGACGGGTCCAGTTTAGGGAAATCTACACAGAGACACCACACAAATAGTCAATGAGCCTAAGAGTAAGGCGTGAGCCACGTTACCGAAGCAGACAGCAGTGACATGGGGTAGAATACTGAATGAGAGGAGGGACGGAGGATCACCCAGAGTGGAGTCGTGTATAGATAAAAGATACAGAAATATGAACTCGCCCTATTGATTGAGTCGATTTCATTCGAGTTTATTCAAATGTTCCTGCGCTTATTTTTACACTTCCTGTTCCCTACAAACACCTAGGGATGTTTTTCAGACTCCTCCTCGGGAAGCGGCTGATAACACTAATCCCATCTGTGCCTCTCCGCTCACTCCTCTTATTCAAATATTTACCTTTTTATTTATGTATTTATTATTATTTACGCGCTCTATCTATTTATTTATGCCTGTCGCACAGTCATTTACTCCCAAGGTTATTCGCAAGGTGGCTAGTAAAAGTTAAGACGGAAAAAAACTCAATTCTGTTTTTAAAATGAGGAACTCCCAAGTTATGCCTCTTTTCGAGCACAACAGACCATTTATTCTTCCCTCCTCTCTTGCTACTTTTATGAGCCGGCCACGTTCAACCTTATCGTTCTCAAATTCAATTAGCTTCAATGCCTGGGTTCAATTTTCTGCAGGAGCCTTGGCTATACCTTGGAGATTTTATCGTCTACCTCGAGCCCTCTCATCAAGCAAGGTAAAATCATTTTAATTGAAATCCCTTTTAATTGAAGGACCCTCCTCCTCCTCCAGCACCACAAATCACCCCCAAACAAGAAAGGATCAGAAACTGAGATAGTACAGGGAGATCATATGCATTTCTGATTGTTTTTATTATTTGTGAACAAAAAGATTATAGATTCAGATTCTCCAAGATTCAAATTCAGAAATAGCGAACGGCTGATGTGCTCCAGTTTGGAGCTTCAAATGATGTTCAGACGACAAGGACGACCATCCACGCAGGTATGGCAGATAAAAAAAGACATGAAAACAAGTCCCTGGACAGAATCCTGCTCCATGTTTACATGACGCAGAGCAGTCGAAGTAGTTCTGTTTAACAAGGCTCCCTTCTCCGTGCTTAGGCCTTAAACTGGCCCTTTGGGACCCGTAGATGACTCTGTAAAGCAGCGACTCTGTCAACTGTGTAGTGGCGGTCGCTGTGATGCGGCAGTCACTGGGCTGGGTCCTGATTGTCCGGCTCGCCTGTTAGGAAGGTGAGACGACGGAATGCTCAATTAGCTGTCCGGTCGACCGCGACGACGTCACGTAGAGGTCTCTACCCGTGGCGGTCACTACTGGCCTTCAGAAGCAGCACACCTTGACAACACACCTTGACAACACACACAGACGTGCAGACGCCACCGACACACAGCTCTGGGTATGGATCGTCAGCATCCGGGGAGGGCTTAAAACCATCAAGGGAATCTAGGTGTGTAAACACAACACACGAGCAGAAACACGCACGCACCTACACACGTACGCTTGCATGCACACACGCACACGCACGCGTGCACACACACACACACACACCTAGGGACCTGTTCTCCCCAAGAACAGCTCCCTATGACCCCATAACCCATAAATGAGCCAATGGGAGTCAGCTATGGGGCAGACAGAGGACGTGTGTGTGTGTGTGTGTGTGTGTGTGTGTGTGTATAAAGTCAAATGACAACAAAACACCGAAGCCACCTAAAAAGAACCCAGCCAAGCAGAGCGATGTTACTGGAACAACAGGGTGGAATAAGGGAGCTGAGATGAAAAGAGACCCCTTTGTTTGTCTGTATATGTTTATTGCTTTTATGATCCTCCACAGAAAGCTGGATGAATATTTCATGTGCCTGGAGATATTATGACGCGCCAGGGACGTGGTATAATTATAAAAGCCCTCTCTCCCAATGTGTTTCTCTGAGAGCCCGGGACGGTGATGGTGACTCCTATTTGTCACCATATTTGTTTCCAATAGAGTTTGAGTCGCTAGTTTAGACCACATGTCCTGTGTTTATTTCCTGACGGTCGGGCCCAGCGGAACGTCCCAGATATATAGAAAAGTTGAACAAAGTTGTCTTCGAAAACCACAACAGAAATGCCCCTCAGCTTGTCATTAGCGTCGCTACTGCTAGACTAACAATGCGGTGGTGACATAACCATCTATTTACATTTTTTTTAACTGACTGAATCTCCTGGGAAGTCTGCTCATATTCTGTTGACTTTGCATAACTTACGATTGTTTTGTTTGTTTTCATCAAATAAAAGTTAGCTACTGTAAAGCGACAGAGTTGGCTAGCTCTCTCGTAATCGCTGGGCTCATCTCTCTCTCTCTCCGGCTGCTTAGGAACAACACAAAATCCCAAGTCGGGGTATTTTTCGTTTGCTGACAGTACAAAGCAACTTTTGGGCATTTTTAATATAAAACAATTTCTAGCAATCACATTGCTAGAGAACTGGGCAGCTTCAATACAAGCGTATGGGAGATATGGGGAAAGCTGGGGGGGGGGGGGGAGAGTGGGGGGTCTGGTTGTGATGTAACAAAGGAACTACCTACAATGTATGTCCCTGGAACATC
>NC_137683.1:24943342-24960842 GCF_963989245.1 Nansenia antarctica | reverse complement strand
CAGATATACACATGTATATATACATGTATATACTGTATATATATATACAAACAGTGTTTTTGATCATTTGATGTTCATTATACTGAAGGTCAACAGTATTTTTCACACTGTTGTACTGTATCTGCTTATATTTAATAATAATACAATTTATATATTATTCTAGGCGGGCGGCAGGTAGCCTAGAGGTTAGCGAGGCCGGCTAGCAATTGGAAGGGCGCTGGTTCGCTCCCCCTCTCAGGAGGGAGCCGGATGTGAGCTGGTGACTGGAGGGGTCGCTGGCATCATATCGAAAGGTGCCTACCACTGCCGTTGTGCCCTCGAGCAAGGCACTTAACCCCTAATTGCTCCAGGGGCTGCTGACTATGGCTGACCCTGTGCCTGGAGCCAAAAAACACCTTTCGTTGTACTACTGTGCAATGACAAAGGTTGAATCTAATCTAATCTAATTCTTCTTCCTGCCTGAAAGACTTACATGTGAGACGTTGACGAGTGAGAGCGGCCTATTAAATGAAGTAGAAGCCGCACACTTTAGTTCCAGATGCAAAAGTGTCGATTTTTGCGGCTTCGGCCGTAGCCTTTATCAAGTCTTACAAACAACATGACAGGTAGGCTAGATTGAATAGGTAACACCTATAGTGAGGACACACCTACGTGAGATTACAATGACGTCATGAACACATGAAAAGACAATCAAAACAAATCGGTGTTACATATAAGCTATACACTGGCTCAACATTCTGTGTACGTGAATAGACCAATCAGTGAGGGCTGGATATATAAATAACATGTAGCTTAAAGTGTGGTCGTGGTCTACCTGGTTGAGCTGCTCCTGGTCGTGCAGCCCCTCCAGGACCCTCCGGTACTTCCTCTCTCTGTACTTCCTGCGGTGGAAGGTGGCGCGCTGCTCGGGCGACGCCCCCATGTACAACTCCTCCTCCACGGGCAGGTTGGCAGCCCAGAAGCTGTTGCTGTTCTTGTTGCCCACCTCCAGGAAGAGCTGAGGGGGGGGGGGGGGGGGGGGGTCAGAGGTCGTAGAGGTGAGAGGTCACAGAGGAAGAGAGGGGGGAGGGGGGAGACACTGAAACTGAAACTAAAAGCCCCAACTAGACACCAAAAGAAGAAAAAAAAACACCCTCACACCCTCAAGGCAGTCACATTGTACCGCACGATGTTTAAATTATGTTTATAGAGCAAAACATGACATCATTACAGGCCCGGTAACTGAAATTCCCTTTCCCTTCGACCTAGAACGTGTACATTATGCATACGGCCATCGCCAAGGCCACGCTCAATACTACACAAGGGTACAAATCCATTCCACATACATAATGCAGCGCACACCAGACACGTTTAAACTCCCCTCCACGCCCCCGCCCCCGCCCGCCCTCCCCCGCACCCCGCCCCCGCATCTCCACATAACGTGAGATAAAACGCTTCTCGTTCTCCCGCGAGACGACGGATGAAAAGCATCCATAGAGTACCTCCACCAGCTCGTTGCTCCAGATGCTGCTGTCTAACTTCAGGCTCCGAACTTTCGACAGGCTGGGGCCCAGAAAGCGATGCTGACCTGGAGGAGAGGAGAGGGGGGTTAGAGTTAGAGAAACACAACAGAAAGCTCCCCCCCCCCCCCCGCCCCTCCACCCCATCCAACCCCACCCATGAGTGTCACAGTAAACAGACAGATAGTTAGATGTCGACTGTTGTAGGAGCGTATAGCCGCGAGCGGTGTCTAGCATCTAATATAATAGCCTCCAACCCCAGACGCCTTATGCACAGCGTTCGACACGCCTAAGTTGGAAATGGAAAAAGCAGAGAAAGAGAAAGAGAGAGAGGATGGGGGGGGGGGGGGGGGGGGGGGGCATTAATTGGTAATGATTCATGAGTAATTCATTGTGTTTGTTGGTCGGCCTGTTTATTTGGGTGGACTTGAGGGTGCGGGGTTGTTTATAGCGGAGAGACGGATGAATAAAACATGCCTGGGGGGGGGGGGGGGGGGGGGTGAGACGACCGGTATGAATATGGATAACAGACTCTCTGGTGTAATTCATGATCGTCTCGTTCGGCTCGGTGATCGTGTTACTGTCGACGACCGACCGGCGATAATCTATCAGCGAATGGAAGTGGAGGTTGGGTAGGCATGGGTCGGGAAGGGGGGGGCGGGGGTGCGGGGCGGTTATGACACCGGTCCACTTCCCGAGAAAGGAGCCTCGATGACAATAATCCGAGCTGCTTTCACATAAATTAAGAAATAATATGTAGAGAGACGTAATTCATTTAGCGCTCAAGACTTGTGTAGATAATTACACTGTTAATCAGGAGGTTAATAAGTTTCAAGAGTGTGTGTGTGTGTGTGTGTGTGTGTTTCTCACTCTTCACACACCCCCACCACCACCACCACCACCACCACCACCACCACCACCCCTTTACTCTCTCTCTCTCTCTTTCTTTCTCTGTTTCATATTCCCATGTTTCCCATTAAAAGTTCATATCACAGTGACCTCCACCAGGTCTGTATAGGCCTTGTGACCTAGAGATGAGGGTGTGAGGGTGTGTGCGTGGGTGTGTGCGTGTGTGCGTGCGTGCAAGTCTTTTATAAAGACGCTTTCCGTCTCATTATAACAGATTCAGTGCTACTCTGTGTTTGGTTGGCATAGCTCCTTTATGTGAACAGAAACACTCCTGCCGAAACAAACAAACAAACAAGAGCAAGAAGAAGAAGACTCCCAATTCCATTAGCCCTTTAAACCTGCCCGGTTAGTTACAGCACCATTAAAACTTCCTGGGTAAACTTCCTGTGACAACCAACGAGACACCAAAACACCTCATAAACCTCCCTCTCTTCTGTGACATTTCAGCAGCAACACTCCTCTCTTCTTCTCTTCCCTCCATCCAAGTTAGGGAGGAGAAGGAGAAGAAGAAGAAGACAAGAAAGAAAACCCGGCACATTTTGGCTGTTGCCATGGTAACGGCCGCCTGCGACTGTCTCGGGCGAAGCCGCCGTCGTTTTTTGATTTAAAGGGTTTATTGCAATTACATGTGTAGAGATATGCGGCTTGACTTGAATATATGTCATTCGAGCCCAGTGGTCTCATTTTGGTATCAGAGAGAGAGAGAGAGAGAGAGAGAGAGAGAGAGAGAGAGAGAGAGAGAGAGAGACAGACAGAGAGAGAGAGGGCAAAAAAAGAGGGAGAGGAGAGGAGGGGAGGAGGGAGGGAGAGAGGTATCAGATAAGTTGCACGAATGTGAAGCTGGATATTTCAGATTGGTATTGAGTGGGTCATACAATACCAGACCACTTTCACCGGTATCTCAAAGGAATGACGGAGAGAGAGTGGAGGTGAGAGGGAGGTGAGCAGTCTCTCTTACGAGGGAGGGGCTCATTTCTGGACCAAAAACACATCCGGTTAAAAAGACGCCAAAAAGACACAAAAACCACGAGACCAGAAAGGGTTGAAACATCAGTCAGGGGGCGGGCGACACGCAGACGGATTAAAATTCACGCGTCGAGTCGGGCCGCCTATCTTCCTTTCCCTCTCCCCCTCGCAATACGAGAAGAAAGACAATCTGCGATCATTTGTATCATCAGTCTTCTCATTAGACGTTCTCCCCTCTTCCTGTCTTTTTTCCGTACTCATCTTTATTGTCTGTGACACGGCTGCTCTAATTAAAAGCCTTTTGCGGCCATTGATATTCCAAACCAGGCGGTGTAATTTAAGGAGAGTGGCGTGAGGACGGCTTACATATCCCCGCCGCTCTCTCTCTCTCTCTCCACTGTGTCGACAAAATGTAATATTAAACACCCCTGTAAATGAAATCGTTTACGGGGGCCATTTGAGAAAAAAAACCTGCTGTGGAAATTGTAGAAATACCAATTACACGAGCTTTAAAGAGAGAGTTGACGAGTGGAAATTAAAACGTATGACTTTGAAAGTAATCTAAGGCCCCCTTAGAGGGAGGGAATAAGACACAGATATTGAGCCGTGTGTGTGTGGGAATGTGTGTGTGTGTATGTGTGAGTGAGTGTGAGCATGTGCTTGATTGCTCGTGCGCCTGTGAACGCATTTGAGTAGTGTGTGTGTGTGTGTGTGTGTGTGTGTGTGTGTGTGTGTGTGTGTGTGAGAGAGTGTGTGTGTATGTCTGCTTGCCTGTGGTTTTCACACGTATCCGTGTATGTGTCAGTGTAGAGGGAGGTGTGTGTCCCGATGTTCCACACTTAACAGACAGCATAATTGGCCTTTCTGCCCTGGCTTAAGGCACCAGGGGTCATTATGTAATAATGGATGACCACCATGCAATCTGATATATGTCTGCGTCCATTGGACTTAATAATAATAATAATAATAATAATAATAATACATTTATTTTATAAGGCGCCTTTCATGGCACTCAAGGTCGCCGTACAACAAATTTAAAAACAGTTACAAAATTCAAAATACAAAATACATAGAAATATACAGTATAAACATAGCTAGCAGCAGAGCAGCACGGGAACAGTAAATCAACGCCTGCGTAAACAGGTGAGTTTTGAGGTGGGTTTTGAATGAGGAGATTGAATCAATGTTCCTGATGTCGGGGGGGAGGGAGTTCCAGAGGCGAGGGGCAGAGCGGCTGAAGGCTCTAAACCCCATGGTGGACAGACGGTCTGGGGGGATGCATTTGTCGCTCTCTAATCATATAATATATGATATATCATTATGATAGAATATTATATTCTAGTGTGTAAAGCAGGAGCTCGGCCTATGACCTAATCTCTGTTTTTCATTTCATCTAATCCACCTGCGCACCACCAAAGGGATTCTGGGTAAACTTTGAGGCTGCGCGGCACATATTCCCCCAGCTGACATAACACCTGCAATCGTATTATAAGAGCACCTGTGGGTCACAGTCTGAGTCGTCTCTCTCTCTCTCTCTCTCTCTCCCTCTCTCTCTCTCTCTCTCTCTCTCTCTCTCTCTCTCTCTCTCTCTCTCTCTCTCTCCGCAACAGTTGGTTTTCGCCGTCAATCCACACCCCCCTTTTCCATTTGTGAAAAGGAGTCAAACTCTATTTTCATGTTCAACAGAGTCTATCAATCACCTAGAGTGAAGGATGAGGGAAGGGAGGGAGGAGGGATGTATGTGCATGTGGGTGTGCGTGCGTACGTGCGTTGGTGTCCGTGTGTGTCTGTGCGTGTCTGTGTGTGTGCACGTGCGTGTGTGTGTGTTTGTATGTGTGCGTGTCCGCGTGTGTGCATATGTCTGCATGTGGGCGTGCGTGCGTATGTGTGTGTGTGTGTGTGTGTATGTCTGTGTGCGTGTGTGGACGTCGGAGAGTGATTGATAGTGTCTATGAGAGTTTTTGCTCTTCATTACCTGCACACTTCTTACATACGACGACCCCCAGATTGATGGAGGCCCACTCGGGCTGCGGGGCGCGGCAATCTGCACAGCTCCTGTTGGACTCATTGAACCAGATCTTCTCGGCCACTTCATAATCGGAGAGCGTTTCGGCGATCGATTCCTGGACCGCTTCAATCCACTCCTCTTTCTCCCCTTCCGACTCGGCCGTGAAGCTGCAACAATGGATATTTTTATTTTTTTTTACACACCCAGGTTTATTGATTTGATTTGAGAGACCAATTAAACAGCACATACAATTTGGTTTGGCTTCAATGTAGGTCATGCCAGATGGAGAGTGCAACATTGGAGGTGCGTGGAAGTGTGAAATAGTGCACACACACACGCACGCGCACGCGCACACACCACAGGCACCCACACACGCGAGCACACACACACACACACACCTTGTTATCAGACACTTTGCTCCTTTTACATCCCTTACACTTCTTTTAACACGCTCCCACTCTCCTCTCCTCTCCTATCCTCACACACACACACACACACACACACACACACACACACACAGACACATCCTCATTCCTCCTGCCACTCTCCCGGGTGTGAGAGCTCCCAAATTGGGCCCCTATCAGGGCTTTAAGTGTGGAGGAATCAGCCGAGACCACCGCAACCCTGTCACTTAATCCAGCCGTGTCTCAGTCATTACTCTCCCAGCGAGACATCTCCCCGCCTAAGCAAACGAACGCACCCCGAGCCGTTTGACAAGTCTATCTCTTTTCTTTCTTTTTTTCACAAGCACTCATAAAGATGCACACATCTTTGCACACAGGGGCTGCCGGTGTAGCTGTACTGCTATACTGCTGGACCTCTCTCTTTCTCTCTCTCTCTCTGCCGTCGAAAAGAGAGGCTGTAAGCAGGGAAGAGGCTGAGAGAGACGGAAATAAGACCGCGGTCTCCATGGTAACCTCCTCCTCTCGTTCTCTACCTCCTCGGGGCGGGCCGTGGAGGATTGCGAAGGTAAAAGCTTCGTAGCGGAAAGGACGCTCCCCGCGCAGGGGGCGTCGTCTGAATTACCCGTCGGGATCGATAGGTTGATTGAGTTCAGACGGTTTTTTTCTCCTCCCCGTCCGTGTCTGCGGAGGGGCCCGTCCGAAGGGATGACTGTTCAGATCGAGGGCTGACCTACGGCCTCTGCAGGACCACAGAGGAAGAGGCAGGTTGACCTGAACGACATCCTCCATCACCACAGAGGAAGAGTCAGGCTGAGCTACACCATAGAATTAGAATGATGTTTTTTAAATTATACGAGCTCAACAGTCTTCAGGAAGACAGATGATGAGTTACTAGTGACCATAGATGGAAAGTGTTAGGCTACTCCCTCCAGGAAACATACGACGACCACGGTTCTTTAATTACAGATGAATTCATTCTCTGGTCTCAAATCCACCATCCTCATTCACCGTTCAAGATTCACCGTCAAACTGTTTGAATATCACAACGCACAACGAACACGCATTAGCTTAATTATACAAACTACAACTTAAATGTGCACGACAAGATAGCCTACGTCACATGACGCTAGGCTAGTTAACACACCTTGAAAGTAAAAGTCTTCAAACCAAAACATAAATCTTCGATCTTCTATTGTATCAATCTTCAAAACGTATGCACTTCTTGCTCCTTCTAAATGTTAGCAAAACTACCAAAACTAGCCCAACCAAAACGGAACATTTGGGCTCTCACTCATATATTGACATGTTGGTCGGTGATGAAATGTCACACTTAAAGAGGTACATGTGCAACACTGAATGTAAAATACACTCTTAAACACAGCAAATCGACATCCATAAAAAAAAATGTTTTTCAAACTGCTGTTCTATGAACCGTAGCGAAGCAAAGGACACATGAGGTCACACCAAGGCAAGTACATGTAGTAAAGACACAACACGAGTCTCAGCTTCAAGTGAATAAACGAGGTCACTTTAATCCCTGCAGCGCCAGGTAGGAACCGCTTCAGGGCTACAATCGATGTGAAGCGCGAAGCCCCTCAACGACCACTTAATCAGACTTTTTTACGGACGCTCCAACATATTCTGATTCCTGTTTTTATTTTATTTAAAAAAAAATCCTAATTATATCCACCAACGTTAAAGAACAGACAAACAGATCGATTGGTGAGAAAACCCACAAATCTTTACATATGGTATGAGGCCCCCCCCAAAAAAACAACAACAACTAAAAAACAAAGAACAAACAAACATAAAACGCAGGCAGCTTTTAAAATAGGCCTTTTTAAAAATACAAACAAGCTACATGGCTCATCGATTACAGCACTGTACGGTAGGCCTGGGGTTGCCCGAGACGCCTCATCCTCGTGGGGGCAGACCGTGAGAGGGCGGGGGGGGGGGGGGGGGGTAAGGTGGTATCTCAGTGGCGGGCGTGTGCAACCCTCCCGGCGGATTTGTTTCAAAAAAGGAAAAATCAATAATTAGCGATTGTCTTCCAGGATCCCCGCACTTGTGCTCCACAGATGCCGAGCAGGTCGTACAGTAATGAGTGTTAGATGTGTGTGTGTGTGTGTGTGTGTGTGTGTGTGTGTGTGTGTGTGTGTGTGTGTGTGTGTGTGTGTGTGTGTGTGTGTGTGTGTGTGTGTGGGGAGAGGCGCAGTGGGACATACACGGTGAGGGTGGATGTGATGAGGGCAACAAACAACACAGCTAGAAACAGTCAAAAGGCATCAAAAGCGGTTCCTCTCCCTCTAATGAGCGGTTAGTTCTTCGCTAATATTTAGCAACCTCTTATTAGCATTTGGCTCAGATGGCCGTTTATAGTTGATATATTATATATATCTACAAACAAACTGGGTTCATTTGAGAATGTCCTTTCATCATACATACTGGTATTCCAAGGACACGATGAAGCTTTACTGCTGGTCCGTCACATCACCCAACAACATGAGGTGAGGGGTGATGTCGGTTTCCATAAGCCGGAATGAATGTCCTGAATGAATGTTCCCCACTGCAAAAAGCAGCACACAGCTTCCCTACTGAACTGCAGCAGTAGTGATACATAAAGCTGTAGGGTTGTTCTCAATCGTTCATGCCTGACCAGGAAAAACTCTGAGTGTTACCCAAATGACTGGTAACTAACTAGGACAACAAAACTTTTTTTTTTGCTTTTTTTTCTTCTATTTAGACGATGTGGTCAAGTGAAACCGAAACAATTGATGCATGCAGTGCCGACATAAATAATGAATAACAATTAGTCCACACAGCACGCAAGCAGCATTACTATTAGGAATGGACCAAAATGAAAAACGACTGACATCGTGAGTGTGAAAGTTGGATGTTTGGGGGAGATAATGATTATTAGGATTAAAACACAGCAACATGGTAAGGGGCTTATGTTGGAAGGACATTTATTAAAATAGAGGTGGTGGAAATACTTCATAATTGTGTGTGTGTGGGGGGGGGGGGGTAGGCTTAGAACTATCTTAAATACAACATTGACACCCTACTTACATATAAGATTACACAAATATTGACACGTACTGTAATCATAGTAGTAGTAGAATTGGGTTTGCCTCAGTGCTGGGATATGATATGCTGTAGTTAATATTGAGCATTTAGGCAGCTGAATGTCTGGAAACAACATGTGATTTCTGTTCTGAGGTTCCTCGGCTGCTGCGTGGCAGTGAGAAGTGCACACACCCCCATCGCTGTGATCAAACGGAAATGACATTGCTTTTTAGAGTGTGATCTCTCGCTTTCTTAAAAGCGGAGAGAGAGGTGATACTAATGTGAATCTTCCTTTATAGCAAAGAGAGGAGTGGGAGGTGAGTGAGACACACATATACAGTACATGCACACACGCACGTACACACACCCCCACAGACACACACACACACACACACACGCACGCACGCACAAACTGACTCACCAAAAGTTCTTGAAAGGGGTGTTGATTTCAAAGCCCCTCCTCTCTGCATCTTTGATATTAGCAGCGGTTAGGTCAACCACAGTAATTGCAAGCCCGGCCTTGAAGTCCTTTGAAACACAGAAATGGAGAGAAAAAAAAACGGCCTTAGATTGATATTCAAAATATAGAAGGTATGACAGAAAGAGTTAGGGGAAATGAGGAGAGGTGAGAGACAACGAGATAGAGATACTGTGACTATGGAGAAAAACAAACAACTGGATAGAAAGTAGAGAGTGAAGAGGAGGAAGAAGATTTAAATAAGCATATGTGAGAATGTGAGAACAGGAGAGAGAGGGGAAACTAGAGCAAGGGAGCGGTGATTAGAGCGGTGATTAGGCCCTGTGGTAGAAGAACTGCTTCTACCACAGGGCCGTCCAGGCCCTGAACACAGCAAAGACCTAAGTTCTGGGCCCTGGACAGTCTGGACGGATTGTATGGCAGCTGCTGGACTGAAAAAATCAGGTGTAGTGCTGAGGCACAAACATGTACATTTCAAGCCTGCAAACTGTGACACTTTAAATAAATGTGAAATAATACTATTGTGCAATATGACAACCCTAGTCGTCTATCTGTACAGTATAGTACAGTGGATAGTGTACATAGCCTTTATTTATGTAAACCAGCTCCTTCCCTTCTTGTGATTTTTTTTAAAGTGTTTTTTTTCTTCCCTTTCCTAACACCAGGGGGAGCCACCCCTCCTAAATGTCGTTGTTTGGTACCTGTACTGTAGCAATGACAATACAGTCCATTCATTCATTCATTAGATGCCTGCTCGTGGTTGAAATACCATGAAGCTAAGGGTCAGTGGCCAGCTTACCCATAGTGCATTATTGGAAGGGACATGATCAGATGTTCTGAGGCTATCGGTTTCATCATCGCCAAGGAAACAGCTCCAGACACACAGCGAACAAGAGAGAGGTCATGCACAGACCAGTGGTCATCCCCTACCAAAAAAGGGCAACTCGATAACCATTACAGCTGTAATGATTGAAAATGATGAGAAAGGTCATCTGTAATCTCTCTGCCGTTCAACATATTTCTTCTATAACCTTTGAGTCAATCATCTTTATCATCTGATCGCATCATTATCAAAGTATCATCAGTTGAGAACATTGACTGTCTCGTCCGGCTGCACAGACAATACATTAGACAGACGATTACACAAACCTGTACCCGTTTCAAAACAAATTTAAGAAAATCGCCGATGCAAATACTGTATATGCCCGAGGGATGAGCTATATTTGGGAAGGAAATGGGCCTGTAACCACAAGGGACCCCCGTGTACCTAACATCCCCGCCCCCGTTTCCAGGTATAACAGAACGTTGAGAACGGGGATGGATATGCAATGTCACTTCACCTCCTTCGGTTTCATAAAGAAATAAAGAACACAGTACAGGGCAGGAACGAAAGGTTACGATCTGAAAACGTCATTCAATTAAGCCTGCGAGGCTTGAGCACGCGTTCAGGCACCTAGCCCCGCCTGTTGCTGAGGAGATACTAAGCTCTCCCTAGCACGCTCTTATCCGTTCAGCAAACAACACACTTTCATACGCCGTGTAAGTGTGGTAATCTGGTGAGGGCTCTCCTTCAACTCCTTCAGAGACCCGGGGGTGACAGATCGAAAGTTCTCTTTCAGACGACTCGGTTTGAACCCTCCGTATGGGGACACTTGCAAAACTTGGTCAATTGCCAAGTCCGACAGAAGAGTTCTGGACACCTCCTCACTCATTCCAGCCCGGCATTCTGTGAGCAATGGATGGAACTGTGACATCCAGGCAGTAGAATCTCACAAAAGTAAATGGACTGCACTTATATAGCACCGTTATCTAAAGCGCTTTACAATGGCCTCTCATTCACCTATTAACACACAGACATGGCGGCAAGCTACCATGCAAGGCTCCGGCCATTGGGAGCAATTTGAGGTTCGGTGTCTTGCCCAAGGACACCTCGAAACGTGGCCCGGAGGAAACGGGGATCGAACCGCAAACCTTGCGATCATTAGACGCCGGCTCTACCTCCTGAGCCACGGCTGCCCCGCACAACTGGCTGCAGAGCAGATCTCTGAGAGAAGTTAGGGTTAAGTGCCTTACTCAAGGGCACACTAGTGGTGGTGTTCCCAGGTGGGATTTGAACTCATGACCTTCTGATCACCAGTCCAACTCACTACCCCAGTACCCACCACTACTTTGATAGTAACAGTTCCTGTATGGAAGAACAGAACCTGTATGGCGTCAATAGCAGTACTAGAGTACTCTATCTGCATCGAGCAGCTAGCTGCATCCCTGTATACAGTGGACTGGACCAGTGCCACCAAACAAGAGCTGTCGTCGTCCCCCCGCCCCCCCCCAAGGGACACTTTCACCACCGTTTCCAGGCTGGTTAGGAGGGAGGAGGTCACGGTCTTGACCATCCTCCATTTCCTCATCTGAGAATACATTGTTTGAGGCGCAGTAAATCCCATTTAGCAAACTGCCCTTGCTTCCTCCAAGCCCGCCTCTCCACTGGCTCCAGCAGAGGTCTGGCTGATTGGACGTTCCCTGACGGACGAGGATCGGTCTGACATAACACCGCGGGCTAAGTGATCGTAGCTAGGGCTGTAGGACTCGGGAACACGAAATTCACCGGCAATCTTGAGTGAGTATTCCTACGAGGGGACTACTCAACATCCCGGGAAAAGTAAGTTGCTGAAGTATTTTCTTCAGTGAAGGCAGTTTAGTTAAAGTAAGTCTCACGGGCTTGGACAAATAGCAAGAGAAAGTGTTTCAAAATGGATAAGGGTGCGCTGGGGAGCGCTTATATCTCCTCCTGCACCAGGTGGGGTTAAGTGCGCTTAAAGTGTTCTCAGCCTTCGCAGGTGTGACTGAATAAGTTTTCAGTGTTTAGGGGGCATAGAAGTACCGGTCCGTAGTGAGGGGGGTTCAACCGAGTCGACTGAAAGAGAACCCTCTCATTAAACCGTCCACTAAAGACCGTCCCTGTTTCTTTCGGGCCTGTTTTCTATGGGCCTTTGTAGCGAGACACACTGATAATTAAAGAATAAAGAGGTGTGAGGGGTCATCATAAAAGCATAGTTTCTATCTCCCCCATAAAACCAGAAAATAATGATGTGAACTCTTAGCGCCTGCTTTAGCTTTTTCTTTCTTGTGGATTTTGTTTGTGTTTAGTCCTGTGAGGAAGCGCGGCTGCATATGGGAGGCTAAACTAATCCAGGCTGGCTTGGCTTTTTATCTCTGTGTGGTTTGGGACACACTCGAGAAGAAGCACTGGCTTCACACAGCATAACTCAGTATCATATTTACCAGACTCCCCCCCCTTCGTCTCCCTCCTGCACTAAGAACGGCTGAGGAGACGCTTTCCCATGGCCGCGAGCTCCAGATTGAGAGCGGGGAAGAGAGAGAGAGAGAGAGTTAGAAAGCGTGAGAGAGAGAGAGAGAAAGGGAGAGACGGAGAGAGATAAAAGAAAAAGAGGGGGAGAAGAGAAAGGCCCCTCACCCAATACATCATAACAGTGAGTTGAAAACCACTACTGTGGCGCACAACATAGAACAAAGTCATCCTCGCCTGTTATCAACAGTGCCTGTCTCCTCGCTAAGCAGAACAGTTCATCACCACCAACACAATTTACACTAATTATGGCAAACAAAGAGGAGGAAAACGAACTGACACCATCTTTGTTGATCAGGCGCTTTTTGGGGGAATGGATGGGCCCACCTTGCCGGAGAACAGAGAGGGAGGTGGGAGAGAGAGATAGACAGACGAAAGGAGAGCGAGAGAAAGGGAGAAAGTTTTTCAAAGCTTCTTCCGAGAATGCCGGGTAATTGGACAGTTGTTGAGACACGGGGAGGAAGAAGGAGGGGCATTATTTACACACGGAAGTCAAGCCTTTAAGTTATCAAGACGTTTCCAGCTCCCGTAACACAAAGGGAAACACTGAAAGGGAAGAGAGGAAGGTAGAAGAAGAGGAGGGAACGATACAGAAACAAGTACCGCCACTATCATAACACAGCTCCTAATTGAGCAGAGTGATATGAAACGAAGAGAGGCTATGAAAGCATGAGATACCCAAGCATACTGTTATACTCTTATCTGTTTTTACGGTATTTACAGTGTCACAGCCCAATATGGGACGTAAAACGTAAACAACCAGACTGGCATGTATAGTGTACCTACCTACACAACAGCTTCTCCTTTCGAAACTAGTTAGTTAGGAGCTTGTTATTGTTTCTTATTAAACCGTTAAAAGAACTTCTACGCGACACAGTTGACCAGTTACCCTTCGAATACGTGTGCGTCTAGATGCACTGTACTATAGGGTATCTGTGTAGAAAATGAACATAATGTGCGATCAATTGTTGTTCTCGGAGTCGCTGATAGGAACGGTTGTCCGTTGCCGTGTGAGGTATGATATTTGTATGTGTGAGGAGGGTGAGAGCAGGGATGCTCAACAGCAGCAGGCCAGCCTGTCGCCCAACTAATGACCCTCATCCCTCTCAGCATCCAATTACAGCCAGGCCTGTTAGCGCCCATCCGGCCCTGCTGCTAGTTACCTTGCCAATATGTGCCGTGGCCTCCTGCCCTGTCCAATTATTTCACCAGGGATGGAGGGGAACGGAGGGGTTGTAGGGATGGAGGGGATGGAGGGGGGATGGGGGGGAGATGGGGGGGAGAGAGCACCACGGAGGGCAAGGAGTATCCTGGCATTATAGATAAAAATGATCCTCCCAATTACAACAGCACATGCTTATGTGGGGAGGGTGCGATGCTGTTTATAGGGAGAGCACCGTGCAGGGAAATGAATGTTGGTGTTGGGGTGTGTGTGTGTGTGTGTGTGTGTGTGTGTGTGTGTGTGTGTGTGTGTGTGTGTGTGTGCACAGACATGTGTCAGTGTTTGGTTGTTTGTATGATTGTGCCATTATTCGCTCATGTGTCAATATGCAAATCAGCTGTTATCTATTGCTATTGACTCATATCAAGGCAGCAATCACTCATGAACAGCAAACACACGGATTCATTGACGTAGTTATTGGGTGTGTAACTTCTGAATACAGCCCAAAAATGTGTGTTGTTTTACCATCAGCTTTAGTGATGCTGGTACTACTTATTACAGTTAGAAAAATAAGTTCCACAAGAAACTTTGTGGGCTTGCAAAGTCTTTCATTTTGCTATATATATATATATATATATATATATACAGTATATATACATATATATGTTATGGTACATGTGGGAATACGGTACATGTGGGAAAACATGGGTTAGGGTTAGGTGCTACGTCGACTTGGTACATGCTGGCATGTCTAACCCTAACCCTAACCCTACCCCTACCCCTAACCCTAACCGTAGCACCCTAGCACCCTAGCACCTAACCCTAACCCTAGTTTTCCCACATGTACCGTATTCCCAAATGTACCGTAACATATATATTGGTTGTTTCGACTCTGTTTCATCGATAGCGATCAGGGAATGATCTTGAAAGTAATATTTCATTTACGAACACTTAACTTAACACTTAACTGTTTTGCTCCAGAAAAAGTGTGTCCTACCCGGCGGTCGGTTAGCATATAAACATGTTGTAACCAGGGGTGTAATTTACCTCATGTAAAACACAGAAGCTAATGTCCAACACTGCAAGGCCATTTCAGGGGGGTTCTATTATTATTATTATTATTATTATTATTATTATTATTAGGGAGGATGTTCAAAGGAAAATCAAACTGAATTTCACCACGGTGGCAGATATCCAACAAACGTACACCCTGCTCCTTTATATCAAATAACAGCCATCAACAGCCACGCCACCAATCCTCCTTCACTGTAATGTCTATGTCCATCCTGTCACTCAAAGCAGGCTGGGTAAAAAAAATGGTCTCAACAAGGGGGCGGAACTGCTTGGTAAATGGAGCACTTGATAGGACAAAAGCCATTATTCTAATCACTGAGGCAAGATGGAAGTAAAATAGTAAAAAAAAATGTTGGGGGGGGGAAGCTTTATAAAAGAACAATGTGGGAAACGGGGGGAAAGAGAGAGGGAGCGTGAACAGGATCGAGTGGGAGAAAAGAAAAGAAGAAAGAGGGTGAGAGAATGTGCTCCTGTCTGTGTCATTAATTCAACCTCACAACACTCTCACACAAATGCTTCACCACCTTGGGATGTGGTCTATTGTCGCACCCTCAAGTGTGAAAGGAAGGAGAGAAAAGATGTAACGAAGCTAAAGATGAATTAGATCCTGTTCCCTGCAGGCCCAGATTAAACATAATTCCTATGGCGCCACCATATTTTAAACACCCAGAGACAAAAACCTGTCAGGGAACACATTGGTATACATTCACAAGACAACGGCATTCCAAATCTCCATTCCAAATCTCAATCTCAGGTTTCAACAAACTGTAATATTAAACTGCGCCAAAGCCCCCCTGAACCCACTGAACCCCAAATCTGACAGAATGCAATCTGGGCCACTTGCCCTAGTACAATTACTGTGTCAGTGCTGTCTGTCCATCCCCACTAGTCCTGGAAAGAGTGTGTCTACACGCTTGTATTCCACCCTGGCACTAACAGACCTAATTTACAGTAGATTAATCAACGTCTTTATTATTATAATAGACGATTAGCTGAATAAGGTGTGTTAGCGTTAGCGCTCGGCTAGGACAAAGCCCCCTGCCGAAAATGCAGCTCTCCACGGGGTAAACAACACTTCCTTACACCCCCAAAACACTCCGTTCTAGTTTCATCCTTAGTATATAGAGAGGCACTACACTGAAATCCGTCTTGGAAACAAGCAGGCATGAAGAGGAGATTAATGCGTCGGGCAACACACTGTGTTTATTTGGGTGTCTGTTTTGACTTTCTTTACCTTGGGAAACAGAGCTTAAATGACCTTAAAGGGACTTCCATCACATGACTTCCAGTCCGTGAGAGAAAAGAGAGAGAGAGAGAGGGGGGGGGGGGGGTGACGTTCTCAACAGCTCGTTCATCATGTTAGATGAAATACTCCACTCTGCTGAACATGAACAGAGCTTGCTCCCTCTCTCTCTCTCTCTCCCTCTCTCTCTTCTCCCTCCCTCTCTCTCTCTCTCTCTCCCTCTCCCCCTCTCTCTCTCTCCCCCCCCTCTCTCTCTCTCTCCCTCTCTCACTCCCCCTCTCTCTCTCTCCCTCTCTCTCTCTCTCTCTCTCTCTCTCTCTCTCTCTCTCTCTCTCTCCCTCTCTCTCTCTCCCTCCCCTCTCTCTCCCTCCAAAAAACTTAAACACTATATTCATCTCCATCTCATTGTCTCTGTCTTTCTCTCCCCCCTCTCCCTCTCTCTCCTCCCGTCAGAGGGCTTACTGCTGCATTACTGCATTCACCATGCCAGGGATTTAGCATCGGAGCAGAAACAATACAATTAATTACCATGTCCACCGTCGCCTCCTCCCCCATCTCTCTCTCTCTCTCTCTCTCTCTCTCTCTCTCTCTCTCTCTCTCTCTCTCTCTCTCTCTCTCTCTCTCTCTCTCTCTCTCTCTCTCTCTCTCCCCCCCTCCCTCCCTCCCCCTGAGAGACTGAGGTAAGTGTAAATGTGCTGACACAGAGCAATTCTCAAGGAGAATTATTCCAAAGATGTTTGTTCACGCTAATGAAGAAAATAATCAAAGATAAACAGAGAGAATGGAAAAAAAAGAGGATGAAAGAGGGAGAGAGGGAGGGGAGGGGACATGGTGGATGTATTATGTACCGTTGGTATATTTTTGTTTTCTGCACAGGGACACTTGCTGACACAGAAACCCTATCGTGTTGCTATGTCATACTATTCGATCATGCGAGAGATGGGAGGGGGGTGTCTATTGGGGTTGGGGGGGGGGGGGGGGGGGGGTGTTAATGTCTATTGACATTACACAAGAGAGACCTGAGACAAAGTGCGACAAGAGACCAGCTTTTAACCATCCCCATTTAGCCTCTAGGTTTCAAGCCTCATGCACCTTATCATCTACCTCTCCTTTCGTGCCACTTCAAGCCCTGCGATGCAGTGCATTGTGGGAGGAGAAGACAAAAGGAAAACCCCTGTCGGGGGGGGGGGTACCTGTTCTGTTTTGCAGAGCCTGACTCTGGTTCCCTCCAGGGACACGTAGACTCTGCCTTTGTAGCCGCGCAGCTCCATGGAGCCGCACTTCTTCGTGCCGCCCTTGGAGGGCTTCTGAGGCGCGGAGGCGG
>NC_137683.1:24935628-24943142 GCF_963989245.1 Nansenia antarctica | reverse complement strand
CCTTGGAGGGCTTCTGAGGCGCCGGAGGCGGGGACCGCATGGCCGTCTGAAGAGCCTCCATCCACTCCTTACGCTCCCCTGTGAGAAGAGAGACAAGAGTGGAACATAAGAACATACCGTTACCGTACCACCTCAAAAGTCGCTCAGACTAAACAAACACTTTACACATCTGCTAGAAGAAGGGAGGGTTTGGGGGGTTTGGCTGTGGCTCAGCCCGTAGAGCCGGCGTCTAACGATCGCAAGGTCTGCAGCTCGCATCGGTTCGAATCCCGGCTGGCCCACATGACGAGGAACCACTGATTGCTCCAGGGTCTCGCCTTCAACGGCTCTGAGTCTGACCCCCCTTGCCTAGAGCATCAATACATCTCGTTGTCCTCTGTTTTGCACTGTTTGTGCAATGACACAGCTTGAATCTCTTTCCCTTTAACCTGCTAGATTTTCAAATGATATTCTAGAAGAATCACGGATTAATATAAAGAAAATGTGCATATATATATATCCTAATAATACATTCTGTATGCTTACTCTTCAAAAGAACAGACCAAGTGTACTAATAATGTCATAATACATAATGAATAATACAATTAGAACATGAACTATGCTCAAGGCTTCTTGGCTGCAGAAAGTATAAAGGAAGCGTTTGAGTGGTACGGGGGGCGATGTTTAATGCATTTACATTCCAGGAGAAACAAGAACAGGTTAACTCGGAATGAAGAACTTTGTGTGATACTGTCCCTGCCCGTGGCAATTGATTCTTGTTGTTTGTTGTTTTGTTTGTTGTTGTATGCATGGTTTATTTCCTTATCTTCCTATTCCAGAATGACAGAGCCATTCAACGTGCGGTGTGTATGATGTCGTTGTCTTGAACGATATGTTGAATGTTCCGTTGTCTGTTGTCTGTTGTCTGTCTTGTTTGTCTCTGTCTGTTTTGTTTTAAGTACAGCACGCTAGATAATCCTGTCTGTTTAGTTGTAAGTACAGTAAGCTCGATTGTCCTGTCTGTCGAAGACAAAACGGATCGCCTGTTCACTGTTCTGTCTGTTGTCGATATCTGATCGGGTGTCGGCTGTATGTCTTGTTTTGTGAGGATGTCTGTTCGTGTCGTCTTGTTGTTATCTATCGTCTGTTCACACTGTAATGGACTGTATGGAAAAATGACTTGTGCGATGTAAAGACTACTGAAGAAAGGTTGGCACACAGAAGCTCACTTATACAGTCATTTATATACAGTCAGTTATACAGTAATTTATTTCACTCTACAGTACCGATGTACCAGTTGCTTGGAGAGTCATGTCAAGAACTGTCACTTTTTTGTCAAGGTATCCTGGGATCCATAACATGCATGAAATAACATCTCAGATATCCAATAACACACAGCATACTTGGGATGTACCCGAATACTAATATGTTATTCAGGAAAGCACAAATAATGTGATGGAAACAGATACAGATTCTACCCGTTGAAGTTGCTCATTATTCAGAAAAAAAAGCCATGATTGATGACTGATGTCTGTGCGTCAGCTATTATGTTTCTTCAAATCGATTCATATCATTGTGAATGGCCACAAGATAAAAATACTAATTTTGTTTGCAAGTTTGGCCCAATCCCATTTCATCCCTTGGCCCTCGATTTTCGTAAGTACATTTTAAATCTTACAATACGTCCTTTCAGAATATGTAAGAAACACCAGCAGCTGTCACATGTGACTGTAGTAGAGTTGCGTAATTATTTATAAACCATACTAATTCATTAGTAGGCCTAGTGTGTTATTTTTACATTGCCTTACTTCTCTAATGTAATAGTGTTTGATGTTTTTACATTGTTTAAGGCTTGTATACGAAACACAATGTAAAATTAAGGGATTCTGAAAATTATAATGTTTAGTATAATTACATTGAATAATGTAAGTGGTATGTGCACACATACCAATCATAGGTCAAAATATTGCTACATTTGGGAGCCCAAAGAGCCAGCTCTTATTGCTGAGCTGAGCCAATGCATCTGGCTCATTAAAAACAGCCGGAATCCCCATCACTATTCTGATTGTTCATATCCCCCAGTTAAAGGGGGGTGGTGGTGGGTTTCAGACCATTCATAAAACTTAGTTTACTTAAAAATCTAAATAAAAGAGAGAGAGAGAGAGAGAGAGAGAGAGAGAGAGAGAGAGAGAGAGAGAGAGAGAGAGAGACGAAACATACAGTATGAAGATTTCGTAGTTAATTATATGCCAATATGAAATCCATGTCATGGCTATTTTCAAGGCACAAAAATTGCATCGCCAATGGTTATAAAACACAACATGTGCGGCCCGATTTAACGCCACTTCCGGTCCAAACCACGCCGGCTTCCTTCCGCTCTTCTATCCGAACACAGAAACCTGACGATTGTGCCGGTCGAACAGATACAGATACAGATAACCAATGTCTCTGTACACCCCTACAGCAACAGCGTACTCTCATCGACTGTAACCCCATGCAAAAGCAGATTACTCAAGCTCTGCTGGAATGCAATGGTGCCACTCTGCAGGCTACAGTAAGTGCTGTGGGAATATTGTAAGTGTAAAACTGGAATTAATTCACCGACCCCCCCCCGGTGAGAAACAGGCAGGATCCTGCGAATCTGCTAATTCATTACACTCTCTGCACATCAGCGCTACCTCTCAGGGAGCTTCAGAGGTGCTAATGGATTTTAAGAGGTGAGTATTAATTTGTATTGAATATGTTTAATACTGAAATTACGTCTTAAAAGGGAGAAATATTTTGACTTTGGCTGTGCGAACCAGATGGGTTTCGTTTGTGGATGAATGCAATGTGCACAGGATGTATTTGGATGTGATGTGTTGTATGGTGGCGTTCATGTGTTAATGGTTATGTTAAAGGGGCTACTGTACACATTTTCACCGTATCATAGCATGTAATGGATGTTTATGGATTTTCTGACACCCCCGAGATACACACACACACACACACACACACACACACACACACACACACACACACACACACACACGAGCCCAGTGCACGTCTACAGCACTTGGCATCTGTTCTGAGAAAGTGCAGAACTTCATATACAAACCCAAAAAGCCTAAGAAACACTATATCACTTGGGGGAAAAGTTGAGACAACCCCTTGATAAGATGTAACAATTTCTTCAAGCACTCCTCTTCTACTTTCGGTTATTTCTTCAGACAAGAGCACAGTATACCCAAGTACAATCAATTGCAAATCGAGCCGCATTCAAACGCCTGTGAAGCCGAAACCTCTAACTTAAGAACCCAACTCAGTAAATGTACCTTTGATAGACATTACAGTTTGAAAAATGATTTCAGTTATTTTCAGGGGAGCTGCGTTTTTTCAACTGACTTTACTGTCTGTGTGCTGGTGCTTGCGGGGCAGGGCAGGGCAGCACAGAGATGGATGGAGTTTGAGTTTCTCTACCTACAGACACAAACACACACTCCTCCACCCACACATTCTGTAAACATGTACACTCTGCCACATTAGGCCATGTGTGTGTGTGCGTGTACGTGTGCGTGTGTGTGTGTGTGTGTGTGTGTGTGTGCGCACGTCCGTCTGTGCGTGAGTGAGCGTGTGCGTGCGTGCGTGCTTGCGAGAGAGAGCGGTGTGTGAGGGGATCCAGCCTAGACATATCCTTCCTTATGAATTCACAAAGAGCGGGAGCATTAATAATCCATTCCACCGTTCAATAATTCACAGCTCTTTACATCATCAGTATTTACTGTTCCCTCCTTGGTTCCTTAGTTCCATTACCTGTCGGGGAGTCTCTCATTGGCCTGTTCATTTATTCAGGGCCTTCTCTCCCTGGCCCGTCCCCTGGTTAGAGAGGCCTGGTCCTCCCGGAGACACAAAGGAGACACAGGAGGGCGTAAAAATAACCCGCCGGAAGCAGGAGCCAGGAGCTCTGAAAGAGGTCGCCAGTGTGTCCGTACGTGTGTGCGTACGTGCGCGCGTGCTTGTCTGAGTTGTTAGGCTCAAATCCTCCTGGCCATTGGACCTGACCACAACCTTCTTCAACTTGAGATGTATTTTTGTTGGTGAACAGCACCTGAATCAACTACTGAATCAGCAACAGACTCAGCAAGTGTCTCAATGGAGACCGGTCGGTGTGCTTTCATGGACACAGGGGCAGAGTTCAGTGTGTCTCATCCTTCAATATTGCATGTCTCAGTAACTCCACATCTAGTCTACTGTATACTCCACATGCTCTCACCCTTCAATATATTATCATACTGAAGGCCTGTCCCGCCCTTAACCCTAATAAGGTCATTTCAACTATTCTCTCTTTTTTCTCTCTCTCCCTCTCTCTCTCTTTTTTTTCTCTGTCTTTTTTTCTCTCTCTCTCTCCCTCTCTCTCTCTCTCTCTCTCTTTTTTCTCTCTCTCTCTGTCGATATCATCACCTCCAGCCTCTCCTCCTCCCCAGCCTCCCTCTTTCCTCTCTTCTCCTCTCCTTCCTTGTTTCTCTCCCCAGCTGATGTACACCTGGGGCAACACCACACCTGCAGACCAGCGCAGACACAGTGGACAGCTGTGCACACTCTCTCATGTCCTTCAATTATTCACTACCTGCTCTCCCTCTCTCTCTCTCTCTCTCTCTCTCTCTCTCTCTCTCTCTCTCTCTCTCTCTCTCTCTCTCTCTCTCTCTCTCTCTCTCTCTCTCTCTCTCTCTCTCTCTCTCTCTCTCTCTCTCTCTCTCTCTCTCTCTCTCTCTCTCTCTCTCTCTCTCTCTCTCTCTCTCTCTCTCTCTCTCTCTCTCTCTCTCTCTCTCTCTCTCTCTTATCCCCCTCTTCCCCACTGTCTGGCTTTTCCCTTTTGTTTCTGCCTCTGTCTCTCCATCTCTGAATAACTCTTTTCTTTTTCTTCTTTTTTTTTTGGTTCACACCAAACTCTCTCTTTCAGTCTCATCTTGTCATTTGCTTTTTTTGTTCCGCTCCTTTCCTCTCTCTATTCTTCTTTCCCTCTCTCACCTGTCGAGCTCTCTCTAACTCTCTCTCTCTAACTCTCTCTCTCTCTCTCTCAGTCTCTCTCTCCCATCAAAATTTCGGCGATACTGCCTTTACCCCTCTCTCTACCTATCCTTAGCTCTTTCATGTGTTCGCCCCAAAGATTGATGACTCTTTCAGACTGGGCGATGGGCCTGTTTAAAGATGCATGAGGTGATGAGGCCAAGCTTTCCCCTCTTCCTCTCTCTCTCTCTCTCTCCCTCCCTCTCTCTCTCCCTGTATCTCTACCTCCGTGGGAGACTTTCATAAAACCCACACAGACACAGTCGCTGCCCGCTGACAATCAAACAACGGCCCAGCCCAACACTTGTCAAGACGGCTGAGGGTGACGTATGAGAAAGACGTCCTGGACGGCGTGATGAATGATGCAACGGCACGCCAACATGCTGAGGATGGACCAAAAACCACCCAGTCATGGATAAGTTGACGTGTCGACAGGGAGAGAGGTGGACGTTATGAACTCAGCTGACGTCAGTTATGAGGAAAACTGTAGGGTCTAATGGACTGTTGAGTCAGTGGAGTATTACCCGTTAGTGTGGGATATACGCTTAACACTAGAACAGCCGTGCCTTTTTTACATACTATAAGAGCCGCCTCGGGCCATAGTCTTTAGAATGGGAAGCTGCTATTTACACACAACGACCACTAGTTGGCCGCCTTGTAAATTAGCCTGCCTCCTACACAGAAAAACTGCAAAATAACTTTATACTAGCTTGTCCTGATGTGATTTTGAAAATGTAAGGATACTGGGTGGTAGACACACATCGAGGAAAATATATGAAAGGAGGGTCGTGAAATTTGATCGAGTGCAAAGATATTCCCCAAAAAATACTCACAGGGTCAAATGACCCCACCCATGCATGGCTGTTTTAGTGTTAAGCCAGCGATGGAGCTTTCCTCTAATTATCCATTGGGAGAAAGAGACTCAGTATCAAAGCTTTGGGTTTATATTGACTAACAATAGGTGTGTGAGGGCTTATTTTGGAGGAAAGGAGAGAGGTATTTTAATCCCGATGACATGGTCAATATTAGCCTCTTAGCCGGAGGATACGTGGAGCAGTTGAGGGGTTGTTGTTATTGACTGGGTTTCTGAGTTTCACCAACAGACCTCCAGGGATGACCTTTGACCTTTGACGAGCCAACTCTCCTCCATGCACAGAAACACCGATACGTCCAACGTAACTCTTCTCCATTACCGAGACGTCGTCGTAGCGACGGTATTTCCCAACGCCGTCTTCCGACACAGGCTCGGAACGGTGACGAGCGACTCCTCGAGACCGGCGTGACTGTCGTCGCCATAACGACACGTTCCGATTGATGATTTTTCCCAAAAAATCACTCCACTCTCGTAACGAGAACAAACTGTCAGAAGTGTCTGCGTACAGTTCACGCCGGCTAAGAAATCACCATGGAACAAGCTTAATATCCTGCGATCATGTCATCAGAGGAGGCGTTATCGCCCAGGAAGACACCTTTTATTGGTCCGGGAGGCTCAAACTGTCTAACAGGCCGACTTCAAACAGGAGGAGCGATAAGGAGTGAAGAACGTCTCCATTTCCCTTCATTAGAACAGACACCGACTTCACTAATTGGCTGAGATGTTTACACAGAGCAAGCACTTCCACTATTCTGTTTGAAAACTGCCAGAGAGAGAGAGGGAGAAACGGAGGGGTGTGGGGTGGGGGGGTGGGGTGGGGGCAGAGAAAGTGGGGGGGGAGTGAGAGGTGAGAGGCTTGGAGATGGAGAGCGGGAGGCGCGAGGGGGAAAATGGGCAGAGAGAGAAAGAAAAGGAAAGTCAGTGAGAGAGAGAAAGAAAGAGAGAAAGAAAGAAAGGTAGTAGCCTGCCAAACGACAATGCTAGGCTGCACTTCACAAACAGGCCGAGTGCATACCGGGAGACTAACAAGCACGGCTTGTCGGGGACCGACCCGACGGTCTGCTGGGAATGAGAAGATGCAGGGGCTGCAGAGGGAGGATAGACGGAGGGGTGTGGGGGGGGTGAGTTATGAGAGAGGCGCGCTCCTTTACCTTCCTTCTCCGCCCGAAACACAAAGGTCCTGAGGGAGGTGACCACCTCCAACTTGTTGTCTCCCAGCCCTCGCGTCTGTTTCATCATGCTGACCGGGACCAGGCCTTTGGAGTACATCTCCTGCAGACACAGAGACAGAGAGACAATGCTGCTTCATAAAGTGACACAGACAAACACAGAAACTACTGAAGCTCATAATTACACACACACACACACACACACACACACACAAACACACACACACACAAACACACACACACAAACACACACACAGAAACTATTGAAGCTCATAATTACACACACACACTCACACACACACACACACAGACACGCAGACACAGACTAGTGCACCTCACAATCCAAGCACATACCCACAAATAAAACAAACACATCCATACATATACTGTGGTATTCTCTGGGCGTGATATGGCTGTTAAAACAAGTCTCAAAACAGAAAACAAAC
>NC_137683.1:24920628-24930628 GCF_963989245.1 Nansenia antarctica | reverse complement strand
GTCATTTATTCTAAACCAGCTGTCCTTATTTACCCCTGTGAGAACAAAAGGATGATATAAACAAAGAAAAAACCTGGAGGTAACACACCAGGTAAGAACGTGTCTAGACGAAGTACTGAAGGTTAAAAACAAATCCATTCATTACGCCAGTCTCTGTGGACCCTGTGTGTGTGTGTGTGTGTATGAGTGTGTGCTCACTCCTAAGTTTCAGCGGTGAACTTTTCTTCCAGGACAGACAACACTAAGCGTAATTCTAACCTCCGCACTGAAAGAGGAGTGCAGACAGACGAGAGAGAGAGAAAAAACAGAGAGAAGAGGAGGAGGAGGGAGGAGAGATCTGCTGAGGGAGGCAGTAAAGAGGTAAAGAGTGTTTCCGGGGTCTGTGTCTCTCTCTCAGGAACTGGTGAGGTGCCAACGCCCGTGTACTTTACTGTATGTGCCCGGCCAAAGAGACTGGTGCCCACTCAAGCGTAGCAGAATGTCACCCTGTCCTTGCTCTCCTTCTTTACTGTGCCACACTAACGATGATGGGGGAGAGAGAGGCGGCAGAGGAGGCTGCTTGGGTTGGCTGGTTGGAACGTATAGACAGATGGAACTTAAGGTTCGAGTAGTTAAAAATAAATTTTCTCTGATAATGATGAGGTATGAATCTGCCGTCTGGGTGTGAGAAAGAGAGTCCTTATTTTCTGTGTGTGTGTGTGCGTGTGCGTGCGTGCGTGTGCGTCTGTGTGTGTGTGTGTGTCTGTGTGTGTGTGCATCTGTGTGTGTGCATCTGTGTGTGTCTGTGTGTGTGTGCGTGCTTGCGCGTGTGTGCGTCTGTGTGTGTCTGTGTGTGTGTGTGTGCGTGCGTGGGTGTGTGTGTGTCCTCTGACCTTATCGTTGTTGTAATAGGAGAGATTCTCGCCGTCAAGCCGAACCCATCTCCTCTGGAAGACGCAGTTTCTGAAAGTGAAAGAGAGAAGGTTAATGAGGTTGGAACTGTGTCATGGGTAAACAACACAAGCTAATTAAGCTAAATTGCCTCTCTAAGTGTTGCTATGCTCAAATGAAAAAGAATAAGAACCACACACTGATGGAGCTAAAATGCAAAAATGGTGTGCAAGAAATGGTGTGGACACTAGGGGTGCAACGGTTCTCGGTTTTTTTACGGACGGTACGGTTTGCGTTCCACGGCTCAATTCACTAGTGAACCGTGACGGTTTTCGGTTTTTGCTGCGATTTGGCTGCGTTCGTAAATTAGCTCTGAGAGCGCCGCAACAGTTTGAGGAAGCCCCGGATTCCTACAAGTCTGCGGTGTGGGGTCATTTCGCTTTTCCCGTTGAATACGACAATAAGGGGGGGGAAACAGTGGACAGAAATATTACTGTCTGCAAGCTCTGCTTAAAGCGTGTGCCATATGCAAATGGTTGCACCTCTAACATGAACCAGCATATTCGCCGCTACCACTCAACGATAACACTGACTGGGAGCAGGAAAGCCAGTCAGGTAGCGTCAGTGAGCAGACAGCAGTCTCTCTCTGATGCGTTCGGACAGACGTACACTACCACTTCAGAGAAACACAAAAAAATAACCAATGCAGTGGGGATGTTCATTGCAAAGGATTTGCAGCCCTTTTCGGTGGTTGGAGATTTGGGTTTTCGAAATCTGATAAAAACTCTCGAGCCCCGTTACAGTGTCCCCTCCCGTACATCATTCAGCACCAAAATAATCCCCGGTATTTACCAAACAACGCGCAGAGGCATTGAAGACGATTTGGCAAAAACACAGAGCTTTGCACTGACTACGGAGGGTTGGACCTCCCGGGCAACGGAGAGTTACCTCACTGTCACGGTCCACTACATGTCACCGGATTGGTAAATGAAGAGCGCAGTACTGCAAACTCGTCCACTATACGAAAGCCATACCAGCGCGCACCTGGCAGAGGAACTAACAAATGCAGTGACTGAGTGGAAGTTGGAGAGGCCAAACATAACAATTCCCGTAACAACAGACAACGCAGCAAATATCGTAAATGCGATCCATGAAGCTGGTGGACTGGGGCCACAGATCAGCTGCTTTGCGCACGTCGTAAATCTCGCCGCCAAGAAGGCAGTGGCAATAACCCCGGTGTCCCGCCTCCTGGGTAAGATCAGACATGCAGTCACTTTCTTCCACAAAAGCACCACAGCCCACCATATTCTGACAACTAAACAAGATATGTTAGACTTACCAAAACACAAATTAATCCACTATGTCGCAACTCGTTGGAATACAACACATGACATGTTGGAACGCTATGTGGAAAGTGTTACTTTTGTAGTGTGAATTTGTTTTCCTCCTGTTTGTATACGGGCTACCAGCTGTCAAGGCTAAAGTGCACTTTTACTTTCGAAAGTGTTTATTTATTTTTGGACATTTGAAAGTGTTTTTTGTTTATATACAATTATATATACATTATATACATAACATATACATGTGTATGTTAAAGTTATATATTATGTATAAGCAAAATAAAGTAAAGTAACAGTTTGTAAATAAATAGTAGCATTTGTTTCTGAACCGAACCGTACCGAAAACCGTGACCCAAAATACCGAACCGTACCGAACCGTGGGCCAACTGAACCGTTGCACCCCTAGTGGACACACTCAATCATGTTAGCATTACTGAGAGAGACAGTGACGGAGACAGTGAGGTACTCAGAGCCAATGGCTTTACAAAAATGTGACACGTTCTAGTGTTTTGGTCCGCATGTCGGCAACCAATCAAAATGTTCCGACTTTTCTTTTGAGACACGGAACTACGTTCTCAACGTTGTTGAGAATCACAACCCAAACTCGCTCGTCAAGCCAAAATACTGCAACGCAATGGATCCGGTGAGTAATCCCCACTGCTACCTAGTTAACTACAACACTACTTTACATTGTTAGCAGGCTCACAAAACAAGCTGTGTTAGTTAGACTAGCGAGTGTGTCATTGATTTTCAACAACGCAGAAATGTATGAAACACATTTCACCGAAAGAAAAGTCTGATCATTACATATTATCCCGATATGCGGACCGAAGCATTAGAACATGTCACATATTGCTGTCACTCGAGCCTGAGTGTTAGGAAGGAGATGAGACAAGGAGAGGTGAAGAGACTAAAGGGACTGTTCTGACTAAGCATCCCTTTGACAGTTTGCTGGTCAGCAGTCACATCCCCCTCACTCATTCCTAAGGAGAGAAGTGCATGGCCACTTTAGACTAACTCCTGCAGCCAAGTGTTGTCTGTCTTACCCCTGTGGGGAGAGCTTGTCCAGCCAGCCGGTCTTGACAGTCTGGGTCTTCGGGCCTCCATAGAAGCAGGCGTAGGGGGAGATATCTGCCTGGAGGGGCAACGGGTTGTTCCTCGCCTGACCTCCCCCCAGAGCATCACATGACTCAGAGTAGAGATCACACACCACCATGGTCATGGAGGAGGAGGAGGAGGAGGCACTCTGAGTGACCAGGCTAGAGGCAGGTCCGGGGGGGAGGGGGGAGGGGCCCAGAGTGGCGGTGTTCCGGGCGTCCTGATTGGCTGGTTCTTCGAGAGTAGAGTACTCGTCCTCATGTAGGTTGGGAACGGTCGTCGCAGGTGGGGGGATCAGCCCCTTGCTGTCATTGACTGACCTTGTCTTGGCCGGCTTTTTTCTGTGGGAATGAAGAGTGATATTCAACTAGCCAATCGATAAATGATGTATTTGTTTGTGTTTACAAACACAGCATACAGCGTCAACTGAATGGTGGATCATAAAGCATTATGGGTCTAATTATGCTTGCACGGAGCAAGAGCACAGAAGGTTCAGCAACCATAGCAACTTCAGCAGCTAAACGTATACCTTCCTCTTTTTTGTGTGTGTGAAATGTGAAATGTTGTGAGGGGGCTATTTCTGGTGAGAGCAGGTGAGGTGAGGTGGGTGTGAGAGAGTCTTCACTTGCAGGGGACAGACATGACTACAGGAAAAGTGGACTTGTTTAGTTTTTTTACCGTGGCCTCTTTGACTTGATCTTGAATTCTTTCTTGAACAGTTCTTCAGCACCTCGGTCCTGAGACATAACAACAAGCAGGTTAGTATTAGTAGGATCATTAGCATGTAGCATTAGGATTATAGTATTAACAGGGATGCAAACTGGTGATGGCCCAAAAAGGTGACAAAAAGTGTGTTTTTTGCCTGAAAACAAAGAACATTTCTGAAAATTGTTGACCTATTTTGAGGTAAAAATGGCTAAAAAAGGCTAAAAGGTGACACCCCTGTATTAAGGTGAATGGGCCATCGTTAACACAGAAGGTGTTAGCATGATGTGGCTAGGTAAAAGCAGTGACATTTCTGTTATTAACCCAAGGGGGCCTAACAAGTGAAACTAACAGCCTCCGCTCTAACTTCTGTTTGTGGTCTGGGGACCGAGGGACTGGGGGGGAAGTGGATTCTGTCTGTGGGCAGACGATGAAACAGACAGTGAGGTTTCAGAGAAAGCCTGTTCCTCTTGATAAGCGTGATAAGCTTTGGTTTGACACCGAGACACTGGATAAGATAAACACATACATGAATACATTACAAACATATTGGTCATTCATCCCACTACACATTAAAACAGGTCACATCTTACCAGCATGTTCTCTGGGTGGTTATAGAGGTATGTTGTTTCTCCATACGGGGCGATGGGAGACAAGGTTCTTTGAAGAGGGGCTAGGACAGGACACAAGAGAAAACAGTTTACACTCGGTATGACCGACTTTTTCACATTAAGGTATGAACATTGAGGTATGGGGGGCGGGGGGGGGTGAATTCAGTGGAGGCTAGTGGAGGTAGGAATAGGACGACGTGCTCATCGTAACGCATGGAACCGAATGAGGAACGGTTTGATACCATTCCTCATCCCATTCCAAGCATTTACAACAAGCCCTTCCTTTCCGATTTCCACCTCCGCCAGCCGGCCGAGCTTCTCCCTAGGTGAATTATCCCTTTATGATATCCTACAGTACAGCACACTCATGGGAGTTTACATTTCCAATCTCCCATCTCCATCTTCCCCCACTTTATCTCTATCCCCCTATACTTCCCCCCCTCTCTCTCTCGCTCTCTCTCTCTCTCTCTCTCTCTCTCTCTCTCGCTCTCTCTCTCTCTCTCTCTCTCTCACACAGACAGTGAGCCTGCCAAGGACATTCCCTGAGTGGGGCCTCGTCGTTCTAGGGGGGGGGGGGAGGGGGTGGGCTAGTGCTGGGCCAGTGTGGGGTAGAGTAGTGTGGAGTGAGGGGAGGCCCAGACGCCATTAGTCTGCTGGACGACCCGCGGGCCAGCGCCTGTCACCGTGACAAATGACACTGCCATCTCCTGGGGACAACAAGAAGCCGGCAGACGCCCCCAGGTGGATGGACACACACACACACACACACACACACACGTACACCTAGACAGGCCATGGCAACAGGACATGGGGACAGTGCATTAGGGGCTGGGTGGTCATGTTGGGGTGGGGGGGGGGATGAGTTTGTCTGGTGCGATGGGGGGGGGGGGGGGGGGGGTGTACTGTATCATACCACTGTCTCTATGGAGATGGTCCGGTGGATTCGCTGCACTGGGATCATTTATCATTATCTATTGGTTGACCTTCAGACCACACATGATACAGTGTGTCTCTCTCCCCAGGCCCACGGGGTGCTCCTACTGTACGCTCTAGCACCCCTCTCTCTCTCTCTCTCTCTCTCTCTCTCTCTCTCTCTCTCTCTCTCTCTCTCTCTCTCTCTCTCTCTCTCTCTCTCTCTCTCTCTCTCTCTCTCTCTCTCTCTCTCTCTCTCTCTCTCTCTCTCTCTCTCTCTCTCTCTCTCTCTCTCTCTCTACCTCTACCTCTACCTCTCCCTCTCTCTCTCTCCCCCTCTCTCTCCCCATCTCTCTCTCCCCCTCTCTCCCTCTCCCTCTCCCTCTAACTCTCTCTCTCTCTCTCCCCCTCCCTCTCTCCCCCTCTCTCTCTCTCTCTCTCTCCCCCCCTCTCCCTCTCCCTCTCCCTCTCCCCCTCTCTCTCTCTCCCTCTCTATCCCTCTCCCTCTCTCTCTTTGCCCAGGCTGAGACTGAAAGAGAAATGAGAGAGAAAGAGAGAGGAGCGGCACAGGGTGTACTGAACACACGTGTACTGAACTCACACACACACACACACACACACACACACACACACACACACACGCACACGCACGATTAAAAGAAAACATCGGAAGCACCAAAGAAAGTGCAGCATTAGAAGACCCACAGCTCTCTTGCTGCTGTGTATCATTACGAGGCATGATGTTGCCAGCAAAGTTAAACAACTTCTGGAGGGTTTTTTTCGGGGAGAGCAGCAGCCCGGACTACTACAGCAACACACTCCGGCTGCACCAGCGAGACGAGATGAGAGAGGAATCCCAGCGAGGCTCCCGCACGCTCAAAAAGAGGACGATGCTTCCTCCCATGATACACGGAAAAAACACACGCACCCCTCCCCCCCCTCCCCTCCCCCGCACACACTCCCCCGTTCTCCCCTCTTTCATCAGGGCAAACAATAGAACCGTCGCCAAATGAAATATTCATTTTAGAGATAAAGCAGGATGTAGAGCGAGTGTACCTTTCTGCCTGGCGTCTGCACCGCTGGGACCCTGGGTGCTGGTGTGAAGGTGTTCGGGGCTGGTTATTAACGACGAGCAACTCCTGAGGAGGAAGAGGGGGGGGGGGGACTTTATTAGCACTCTAAAAGCTTCACAAGGGGAACAGGAAACAAGACTGTAGGCCCAAAGCTTCAGGTTAGATAGGTAGTATGCTTATAGTTTCCTTCTTGAGAAAAGTACAGGAATGCACAGTCGTCGTCAGTGGAATACTCTTCTTTTTTTTTTTTTGCCGATATCCTCGGCAAACACAGCTCTGAAGACTGTTGGAAAATGCTTTGACGACACAAAGCTAGTGTACTAACAATGACACGTGATCACCGGAGACGGTTGATATCACGGATGCCAACGGGGTGGTTGGGATAGGGGAAGGGGTTAATACTAGGGATGTAACGACGCATCGCGAGACAGTTGATTATCGATAGAAATGTGCCGATTCAAATTGGTGAAATTAAAAATAAATCGCGATGCTCTTTTTAAACAGCAGAGGCCGTGATCTACTTTTGACTTCGCTTTCGTTTTTATAAAGAAAATGGATGCATTCGTTGTAGTTTGTGTTTTGCAGTTATACCCTACCTCAGAAATAAAAGGGGATTCTTTAAGAAAATACAGTGTTTTGTCGTTTTTGTATCCCGAAGTATAGTTGTAACCCAGTATCGTGAACCGTATCGAATTGTGAGTTGCGTGTATGGTTACATCCCTAGTTAATATTGCTCTACGACTACTGTACATGTTATTTGTCTGTCGCAAGTTTGTCTGTTATTCATTGTAGTGTGTCTTTCTATATGAGTGACCAGTCCCCTTCATTGCATCCTGAAATCAGTTGTATCATACAATCGTACAATCAATAATCGTTCTACAGGACCAGTCAAAAGTTTGGACAGACTTTCCCATTCAATTGAAACTTGAACAAGTTCAACAAGTTCAACAAACTTGAACTAAACCAAACTTTTGATTGCTACTGTATATCCCATCTAGCCACAGATGAGAGTGGTGAGTAGCAGCCCCTACCAGTCCGGAGGGGGAGGTGGGATGGTTTGGTCGGGGATCTCAGGCACAGGCCGGTGTCTCAGTTTGTAGGAGCGGGTGGGTCTGGGTTTGGCGGGCGGGGTTTTAAAGCTGGGAGCCCTCTCATAGATGACATTTAACACCATCTCCCCCTGGAATCCCTCTGGGTCCTCCGCTGAAGAGGGGGGGTGGCCCGGGGGGGGGGGGCCCGGGGCGTCGGTAGGCCCGGGGGAGTGGTCTGTGGTGGTGGTGGTTACCGAGGAGGAGGAGGGGTCCTCGGAGGAATTATCCCAATCGGAGGGCATTTCGGAAGGGGAGGAGACAGAGAGGGAGTCGCTGCTGCTCGTGGTGGAGGTGGAGGCGGAGGAGGGCGTTCTGACATGCCGGGGGTCCCGCGGGGCTGGGCGAGGCGGCCTTAGGGACGCCCATCTAGACGTGGCTTTGCCCCCCGCCATTATCCCCTCCGTCCCCAAGCCGGCTCCGGGTGGGAGCGTCTGAGAGGGGGGGGGTGTCGCCTCCCGGCCACCGTGCCCCGTCCTCTCGCTGGGCTGAGGGTGCTGGCAGGACCCGGTCCTCTTCTTCTCCTTCTGGAAGACGTTTCTGGGTCGTGGGACGGGCTTCCTCCGACCTCTCCCGCCGTGCTCTTCCTCTTCCTCTTCCTCTTCCTCTTCCCCGTCCCCCCCTTCCTGCAGCACTCCCAGAACTTCCAAGCTGCGTAGGATCCGTCTACGGTGGCCCGTAGGGAACACTCTGACCTCTAGGAGGCATTCTTCCGTCAGCCCCTTGCAGTCTTCCAGGCGGCGGTAGCCCCCCAACTCGAAGGAAAGGGCGTACTGGGAGAGACGCAGCCGCGTCAGCCAGTCGAGGATCTCCTCGCTGGGCTCGGGGGGGTTCAACATGGCGGTCTAAATCAGGGGCGACCACACCAGAGACGGGTTGGGGGATGGAAGGCCGGTTATCATTGGTCGTGGTAGTGGAGGGGTCTGTGCGGTGGTTTAGAGCTGGGGACAGAAATAAATACATTACAATAAGGTTTACGATTCATATTTGAATAGACACAGGTAAGCCCAGCCCTCACATCAAGCTATACATGCAATGTATCACCTATACACAAGCCTGTCCATCTCTAGGCATCTTCTTTTTTCTTTTCTTTTTTGTGGGGCAGTCCCACTCATATTTTTCATTTTATTGACAGATACATTAGAGATTTAGACAGGAAAGATGGGTGAGAGAGAGAAGAGGGATGACATGCAGGATATGTCCCTGACCGGAATCAAACCGGGGACCTTGCGGTTACATGGTCAACGCTTAACCCGCTACGCCACCTAAGCGCCCAATCTCTAGGCATCTTTAGCAGGAAACAGAACACCGTCTTATCTCTGAGCTCTGTCCTGCAGACCACGCAGCAACACATGTCTATTAGTCTATTCTAGTGCTAGTCTAACTAACACACACGCCCACGCACACACATACACTGACAGTGTCATTTAAATTGGTTTCACATTTATTATAATTTACAGCCTACATAATAACAATAAATATGAATTATTGTTCTATTGCTCTTTTTGCCATTGTCTTTTTAATAGATTTTTGTTTGTTGTTTTTTATGTCGTATGCACCAACCTCACCAAGTCAATTTCTTGTATGTGCAAACATACTTGGTAATAAAAAAAGAATTCTGATCTGACTCAGATTCTGACTACTGTACCATGGAGTTCTCACTCTTAGACTGTGTAACTATTACAGATCTTCCACCACAACTCTCTGTCCCCACACCAAACAGTAAACACTTTCTGTAAACGGATTCCATCCAACTTTATCGAGAGCCTCTCTGCAACCTTTAGTGCAAAAAAAAAAAGAAAGAAAAGAAAAGCCAATTAGGTCAAATCGAGGGAGTTTTTTTGGCAGAAATAGTGAACCCTCACCACCACCCAGTCAGTCGGTGGGTGTTCCAGTATAGCTTCCGGATGAGCCCTCATTCTAGAACTCCACTACAAGTACAACACTGCAATCCAACTGCTCTGTGTGTAACAGTATTAACTGTGGAGGGGGGCCTTAGATAGCCACACACACATTGTAAACATGTGCATGGGAAACGTGCATGGATAGGCTCACACAGGGGATCCCCCGCTTTAACGATACCAGGTTATCAGAGATACTTCTGCTTTCCACTGAAGCCTGTTCTTTTGCACGTTCGTGTGTGTGTGTGTGTGTGTGTGTGTGTGTGTGTGTGTTTCATGTCTCACAATATATACAAAGCTGTCAAAGTTGAAGAGAAAAACCGACATACTTTGGTCTCAATGACGCATGTTTTTTTTGTGCCTTTTCCCAGCTTTAAAACATCCAGTGTGCATATCAAACAT
>NC_137683.1:24903128-24918128 GCF_963989245.1 Nansenia antarctica | reverse complement strand
CTGGACCACATGGGAGGACATAACCCTCTGATGCTTCCCTCTATCAACTGGCATAGAAGATGACATTACACTATAAACATCAGGCAATGAGACAACCGCTTGCATCAATCAATGTATAACATGGTACATGTGGGAATACGGTACATGTGGGAAAACTAGGGTTAGGGTTAGGTGCTAGGGTGACTTGGTACATGCTGGCATGTCTAACCCTAACCCTAACCCTAACCGTAGCACCCTAGCACCTAACCCTAACCTAGTTTTCCCACATGTACCGTAACATAGATATGTTGTATCAGAGGCAGTATCACTACAACCATATCATACATACAACATTCTTAATGTGTTTTCAAACAAGACTCCACGAGTGATGACAGTGGCTGTGTTCGGAATGGCATACTAGCATACTACTCATACTAGATATGACGTAGATTTTGAGTATGCATGTATGTGCGTTCACACTGACTGTATAGTATGTGAAATTTGAGTATGCAAGAAATGTATACTAGATTTTCAGTCGGCTGGTATTGGCATACTTATTATGAATTTAGTAAGCAGTATGCAGTATATACTAATTGAGTATGCTAGTATGCAGTATGCTAGTATGCCATTTCGAACACAGCCAGTGTGTGTGTGTGAGAGTGTGTGTGTGGCTACACACCAGTACGTGCGCGTCCGTCTAGGAGAACTTACCTCTGGGTTGAGCGACAGGTGATCAACCATCCAAGTTGGCATCATATCATTCCCACTGTGGCCTACCAACGCCGTGTTGTCGGTCTTTAGTACTCTCTGTATTGTGATAGCAGCTTTTCAGAAGCGTGGGTTAACACCTCCGCTGTACCCGTTCCGTTTCCTCGCCTGTTGGAGCGTCAAAATCACTCCACTCCACGCCCATTCCTGCGTAATTCGTAGGTGATACTTTCGAATCATGCATCACTAAACTTTATGAACTCAATGTCCTCTGAGAGATGTCTAAACTGATTTAAAGCCGGTGATACTGCATAATATTTTTCGGACATGTTAAGTAGTGTTTTTTGTTTTGTTTTGTTTTTTCTTGTTTTTGTTTTGTTTTTTCTTGTTTTTGTTTTGTTTTTTGTTGTTATAACTATTTCTTTTTTCACATGTTCGAAATAAAGCTTTCATTCATTCATTCATAATAGTGTCCTATGCAAGATTATTTTTTCACAACAAAAAAAACTATACAATACACATTACCAGCTTGTCAGATGAAGCATTACATTACACAACACTACATTTGATTCGTTTTTCCAACGGTTCATTACAATGTAACACCGTTCTTTGTTTGTGGTATACCTTTATGTCCATAATATTTGACTGAATGTCCATAATATGAGACTTAATGTCCACAATATGAGACTTTATGTCCATAATATGAGACTGAATGGTCCATAATATGAGACTGAATGTTTGAAATGAAATTATTTCACAATGTTCTTCATGTCATCCCATATTATGTCCATAATATGTTAGTTCATGAAGAGAAGAGGAGTGCAGAGTCAGTGAGACACTGGAGTGCAACCCAGCGTGTCCCAGCTTGAGCCAGAGGCCTTGGGGCTATGCATTCTGCATTCTGCACAGCCAGGAATGTGTGAACATGAAGGCAGTCACAGAGAAACAGTTCTACTGAATCAACAGTTATCTAGCAGCTCGGAGAGGATCTAGGCCTACTACTTGAACTTGTGCTGAGTTTGCCATGATTATGTGGGCTTATACTGACGTACAACATTGTATTGGATGATAGAATATAGACATTACATTGGACTGACCGTACAATAATACATTGCCCTGTGACGGGTGGGTGTATGTGAGGAAGAGAGAGAGAGCTTGAGAGAGGTGGTACAACAGCATGTTAGATAAAAGGACACAGCTTGTCTACTAATTACCAAGCCCTCAGTATTCCACCTGTTATGCACCAGTTGATGAACACAATGCTAAGAAAGTTGGACCTTATTAAGAACACGTCAGATGTAATTTGATGAATGTATGCCTATAATATAATAATTTAACATTAACTGAAAAATGATATTACTTTACTGTGTTTAAAAGACACATAAAGCTATTAGGCATAATGTCATAACATAAAGACATAAAAAAAGACACTAGATATAACATTAAATCACTTAACTGTATATGTTTAAAAGACACATAAACTATGTCTAATATGTTTATGTGTCTTTTAAACATATACAGTAAAGTGATTACATTTTTCAGTTAATGTTCAATTAAATAATTGGTTGTAAGCAGATGACTTGTTTTTTTAATGGCAGCTAAATCCAGTCAACTCGTGAGTGGCAAAAAAAGTAATTGGAAAGTATCCAGTTTCCTAAATGGTAAATGGTCTGACTAATATAGCGCCTTATTCCAAAGCGCTTTACAATGACCTCTCATTCACCCATTCACACCCCAATGGCGACAAGCTACCATGCAAGGCGCCGGCCCACTCATTGGGAGCAATTTGGGGTTCAGTGTCTTGCCCAAGGACACTTCGACATGTGGCCAGTCGGGGCTCGAACCGCCGATCTGCCGACCTTGCGATCATTAGACGCCGGCTCTACCTCCTGCACCGCAGCCGCCCCTTTCCTTCTACAGTAGCAGCATTTATGCAGTGTACAGGTCTCACCAGAAGATGGTGGTCTCTCACCACCTGTGAATGGTAAGACTTTGTCAGAAGCATTGAGCAACATAACAGTATATAACCTCAATTGATTTATATTCCTGCTTAATTTCAAAATGGTTCACAAGTTCTACTATTACTTTGCCAGTCTTTTTTTATTTTATTTTATTTTTTACATCTTGAGTATTGTTTTTATGGTTTTTAATAATCAAAGGTTCCAACATGATATATATCCCTGTGTGAAAGGGTATGTGTGTAAACCATTTCTCTCTGCATACAGTATGTGTTTAGTGTGCATGCGTCCGTGTATGTATAAATGAGTGTTTGCCATGCGTGTTGGGGCCTGTTTAATATCAGCTCCGCTTTCGTTATCATACTGTTCCAATCTGTCAGCTCACTGAGCCTGTCAAACCAAACATAGGACATGTGTGGGCAAACACTTTTATACACATGTAAACACACACAGACACACATCACATAACACACAGACACACATCACCATCACCGCATGAGCCGTGGAACTGTTTGAGAGCATCATTTGTCCTGTGCATGTCAAACATTTGCTATCAGCCCTAAGTCTGGTATTTGGCGTTGCGTAATAGAAGCTTTGTGGTGACCCACTTTTAGATATTAATTAAAGTCTATGCTAATTAAAGTGATTGTCGTGTGTATGAAATCATTTCAGTAGAATGTTGTTTTGGTCCTCTGGGGTGCCACTGATGGCTTGTTATTGTTTGGGCTTGTTATAATGCAGAGGAAAGTGTGTGTGTGTGTGTGTGTGTGTGTGTGTGTGTGTGTGTGTGTGTGTGTGTGTGTGTGTGTGTGTGTGTGTGTGTGGGGAGGGGGTGCTGGTGAGGGTTATATATATATTAATGCTAAGGGTGTGTACTGTAGAAACACACTCATAAATACTCATGTAATCATTTTAAAAATGAAAGGAACTGTGAGCTAGTCCTATTCAGTTGTCTATGTCTTGTAAAAAAAACCTTCTCCCCTTATAGCTGTACATGATGACTTCAAGTCTCTGATTGAAAGTGTAAATTATCAATTGCCTTTAACTGGTTCAAACAAATGCTACTCCCAAAAAGATTCTGAAATATAAATTAACGGAACTGACATTATTCAAGTGCCACATACTACATTTTGAGGTGTTATTGTTGACGAGGGGTTAAATTGGTACAATCACATTGATCATGTGTGCAAGAGATCCATGAAGATGCTCGGTATATTGAGAAGGGTTTGCCCCCTGATCCATCCTTCTGCTTCATATCCCTCATATCTCAACTAATTACTTGTAATTCCTGAGGGGGTTCCTAAGGATGATCTCTCAATCTAACACATTTGAACCATCTGCACCCCCTATTTAGGAAATAATTCACTTCATTACCCGTTGCCAAACTGAATATTTTTCTAACCTGCTTATTCATGCACAAAATTCATTAACAATAAGAAAGATCTTCCTTCTACCTTCCATAGTTTCTTTATTTTTTCATCAGACATTCACTCATATCCAACAAGATACAGTAATCATCGCCACTTACCTCTCTGTCGAATATCTCGCCACCAATTCAATATTTGTTATAGAGGTCCAAAAATCTGGAAGACTCTGAGCTTGCCACTGAGATTAACATCCCGGTCAGTTTTCAGAAAGCAACTGAAAGAATATTACATTTCGTAATTTGCTGTTCATTTCATCTTGGTCCTGTGTTAATATTCTTCTAATAGTCTTAGTCTTTTTTTTTTTTTGGTGCTATCCTACATTTTTGCCCCATGGATATGTTTTTGTTTGTGGTTTCTTTTATTTTATTTACATGACGGGAGTGGAACTATGTACAAGCCTTCTGGGCTGTGTTCCCTCCTTGCACCATTTCATGTGTGCTAAATAAACTAAACTAAACTAAAAAGTGCATGAGATGGTACTGACTAGACTCACTCAGGACTGTGCACAATAACATAACTTAAACTATTCCTCTTTCCAGTAGTTCATGGGAATAACTCAATGTGTTACTCATCAAATATAGTTATTGTAAATGTCCGCATGTGAGCATAGCATATGATTATAGATATCACCTTCAAACTACAATGATAGCCTAAATGTCTATTTATTTTCATCTAATCATTGAGAAATTGAGATAAATATAGTTGAATGATTAGTCTGAATAAAGGAGACTCAAGGTCAGATTCCACCCTTATTGTGACAGAGTGATAACGTGACTGTGGTGAAAGAGAGAGAAGGAAGGAAGGAAGGAAAGAGGGATGAGACAAATGAAGGATAGCACTTTGTCTGCTATTCCTTTGAGTCTCCCTCGCTGTAAAAACGGCTCTCTTTTGTGTCTGACCACCACGCCTCTGATGTCTCCATGGTAACATTTTTCTTTTAGTGCGGCCAGGGTGGTAAATAAACCCTTGGCTCCCGTACAGTGAGCAGCTGCCCACACTTACACCCATACCAAGCACAGAAGGAACACCATGGGGAGAAATCAGCAAAGGCTGTAGCCTACGCTCTGCTTACACTGAGAAAGAGTAAAGAGTACACAAGGGAGGAAGACGTGTAAGCCTACATCGTTTCTCTCCTTGGATTGATGTCAAAAGCTCTGGATGCTTTGCATTTTTACTTTCTATTTACTCAACCTTCATTTAGACCAGAACGATTCTCTTTTGCGGAAGCGACAACCTGGCCAAGAGGTAGGAGGAGCCCAGCAATGGTCAAGTGTGTGAGTGATCTGTCTGTATGAGAGGAGGCTGTGTTGGACTAGAGATGGTGGAACCAGGTCGCCAAAAGGGTTCAGAGATGGAGGAACCAGGCCACCAGCATGGTTCAGAGAGGGAGGAACTAGGGGACCATGATGGTTCAGAGATGCAGGAACCAGGCCACCAGCATGGTTCAGAGAGGGAGGAACCAGGCCACCAGCATGGTTCAGAGAGGGAGGAACCAGGGGACCATGATGGTTCAGAGAGGGAGGAACCAGGCCACCAGCATGCTTCAGAGAGGGAGGAGTTGCTCCTCAGGCTGTTGGTGGAGACTGCTCAGGGCCTGGGGGAGACGGTCAGTTGCAGGGACCTCCAGGAGGGGGAGGGTAGCAAGGCTCCAAGGCTGAGCAACAGAGAGGAAGGGGAGGAGGGGGGAGGGCAGGAGGAGGACGACGGGGGTAGGGAAGAGGAAGAGGAGTGGGTGAGGAGGGAGAATAGAATGAACCACAGGGAAGTTCTTAGGGAGAGAGAGGAGCCCCAGCACAGGCTGCTGAGTCTCCTCAGGGAGCTGGGTGAGATGCACGCGCAGAGAGCCGCAGCCTGGAGAGAGGCGCTGCGAGTGACGGCACGCGCACTCTCGCTGACGCCGCCGGCAGGCCTCACTCCGACCAGCGTGGAGGACGACTTGAAAGGTATCGAGGAGGGACTGCGTAACATCAGGACGAATTCGAATGCGGAGATCGTCAGAGCCTGTGCAGAAGAAGGACGGACCGCAGAGGAAGAGACACGCAGGGCTCGACGGGGTGACGATGCACAACGCCAGGAACCCGGCGACTCTCAGCCCTCGCCGTCGGACGAAAAGACGCGACAAGATAACGGCGATGCCTCGGACTCCCGCGGTTTTGAACCCGGGCCTTCCCACGCGGTCTGTCGCCGTGCCGATGACTGTGCCAGTCCCAGCCACGTAGAAGAGGGTGTCAGTGAGACCCGCACTGCTTCTCACCACCACCACCGCAGTTCTGCAGACAGTCAGGAGAAGGAAGCAGGCTCCAGCCCTAGTAGCTCCCAATCTGACTGCAGTGGAGCGGAGGAGAAGAGTAGGCCTCAGGTAGGAGGAGAAGCACGGCAAGACTCCGGAGCGGATACGGAGGGGTCTGCGGTCTGTGTGGGGGAAGAGGAAACGGACGGTTGTCAAGACATCTGTCCCTCGGCGACACAGACTGAGATCAGTGACGGAGATGGGCCTGAGGATAGAGGTCGAGGAGAAAGTGGATGGGAGACATTGGGGTGAGTTTACAGGTAATGTGTGGCATGTAAGAAATGTAAACACTTTTGGGATTTTGGGATCGTTAAGACCCACACACACTCTGTTACCATGCCTTGCATAAACACACACACATACACACCTCTCCACCTCTTCTCCTCCATGTATCCCTCCCTGCGTAGGATTCGATTCCTTCTCCTTGTTTTTCCTGCTCACTGAAACAGGTGATGTCTGATGTCTCGTATAGTTCACTGTTCAGACACTGCTCCCCCTCGCTATGCTGTCCCATACGGTTCAATGACATGTCAACGCACACACCCCTCAACATATCAACACTCACACCCCTCAACCAAATATAATAATTTCAATAATGATCCGAGATTAATGGACTGACTTACAGTATATAGCGCCTTATTCCAAAGCGCTTTACCATGTCATTCACCCATTCACACACACATTCACACACCAATGGCGGCAAGCTACTATGCAAGACACAGGCCCGCTCATTGGGAGCAAATTGGGGTTCAGTGTCTTGCCCAAGGACACCTCGACATGTGGCCAGTCGGGGTTTGAACCGCTGATCTGCCGACCTTGCGATCATAATAATATTATGCCAGGTCTAACTCCTGCGTCACAGCCGCCCCACAATATATATAGATATTGATCCCACAAATATAGATCCCACAAGGAGAAGGGATGTCCAGAAGAGCCAAATGCACAAAACACTCATCTCAGAAACATGCATACAGCACCAAGTTTAAAGCTTTCACGTTTATTTTAATATAAAGTGGATTTCACCCATGGTCACAACACATTTAATAGAAAATGGCATTATATTGGTCGTAAAAAAATCTATACTGTATATATATAAAAGTGGGAGAAATAAGTATTCACATGAAATTTAGACCAGACCTTGGTATTAACTCAATACAACTACGGTACACAGCTAAAGAAACTGTAACATTGCAATCCATAAAGAAAAAGCTATGTGCAATAAAGTGGAACGGCACAGGTATTGAAAAAAGTATCGAACACAGTAAGAAAAAGCACTGAACCAGCTTATGGCACTAATGAGTTCTCCTACCTGTGCTAATTACAATCAGCTGGGATAGTGCATGTTGGTGGGTAAGTACTTCCACTCTCTGAAAAAGGGTTTCCCACCTCTGAATGCAAGTAAACAAGTCATCTGTCACCAAGCTTTCCTGCAAGAAACATCTCATGATGGGTAGAGGCAAAGAGCTCTCCCAAGACCTTCGCAACAAGATTGTTGAGCAGCATAGTGATGACACTGGTTACTGACGGATTTCTCAACTCCTACATGTTCCTATGAGCACCATTGGGGCCATTTTCCTCAAGTGGAAGGAACATCACTCGACCATCAACCGACCATGCACAGGAGATCCTCGCAAGATTACTGACCAGGCAGTCAGAAAGTTAGTCAGAAAAGTAGCCCAAGAGCCAAGGACCATGTCACTAAGGAAACAATAGGCAATGTACGGTACTCCACCGCCACAGTCTCCATTCGCAATCACCCCGATTCCATTACTGAAGAATAAGGCTGGTGTTGAAGCTCGTTTGAAGTTTGCTACAGAACATTTGGAGACTACATTACTGGGAGAATGTAGTCTGATCAGATGAATTAAAAAAATGTCTGCAACAATACCACATGCCATGCTTGGAAAAGAGAAATGGCTCTGCTTTATGATCCTAAAAATACCATACCTATAGTGAAGTTCAGAGGTGGAAGCATCGTGGTATGGGGCTATTTCTTTTCACAAGGTACAGGTGGAATCCAAATGATCGAAGGGAAAATTACCAGAGCCATGTACCGGGAAATTCTTGAGAAGAATCTGTTGCCATCCACCAGGATGATGATATGAATGAATGAATGAATGAATGAATGAATGAATGAATGGACTTTATTGTCATTGCTACAGTACAGGTACCAAACAACGAAATTTAGGATGATGCAGGTGGACATGGGTGGATCTTCCAGCAAGACAATCCAAAACATACTGCAAAGAGACTCTCAATTGGTTCTCAAGAGGATGAAAACGAAGGTGTTGGACAGGCCTAGTCAATCGCCAGACTTAAATCCAATAGAAGATTTGTGGAAGGAACTGAAGATCAAGATTCACCGAGGATTGGAGTGTTACAATTTCTTTAGCTGTGTAGTTTCATTAAGTTAATACCAATACATATGTTGAAACTATGGAAAATTGGAAATATTATGTCGAATTCAAAAATAGTTGATGTCATTGATTCTATGATGACTATAAAGAGCTGTAACTCTTATTATTTACTCTTATTACTTATTATTATCGCTCCCTCATTAGGCTGACTGGGCGATCAGTGGACGGCCGGACAGACGTTCCTGACGCCTGCATTGTGTCTGCTCCCGTGGGCTTGGCTGGGGTCATGACCTGTGATGTAGCCGATTCCCTGAGCTCCCTCATGGTGATTGGCTCAGAGGAGCTGGTCAGTAGGGTCCTCAGGGTGAAGGTCCGGGACGGAGCCAGGTGTCCGTTCCCCATCAAGGTTGCTGTGCCTTTCCGAGCGTGTTACCGTGGAAACTACAGGGATGTTGTTGTCAAAGTGGTCGACGAGGAGAGGAGGGTGAGTTACATCAGTCCAGTGTCGACGGAGGGGACCTACGGAGGCCATAGGGTATGTACTGGGAGAGAGGAGGGTTCCAGAGACACTTGTTCTGTGATTCTCTATTATAACGCGTCATTCAACGGTCGGTCACTTTGTATGCCTTTCCATGTGTGTGTGTGTGTGCGTGTGTGTGTGCGTGCCTGCGTGAATGTGTGTGTGTGTGTGTGTATGTGTGTATGTGTGTGTGTGTGTGTGTGTGTGCGTGCCTGCGTGTGCATGTGTGAGTGTGTGTGTGTGTATGTGTGTGTGTGTGCGCGTGCCTGCGTGTTCATGTGTGAGTGTGTGTGCGTGCGTGATTGTGTGTGTATGTGTGTGTGTGTGCGCGTGTGTGTGTGTGTGTGTGTGTGTGTGTGTGTGTGTGTGTGTGTGCGCGCGTGTGTGTGTGTGTGTGTGTTGGTATCAGGGCTCATTGGCAGAGGTCAGGGTGTACTCTCTAGGCCTGTTCGCTGTGGTATCCTGCCTGAGGAGAGAGACCTACACTGTGCCCAGGAGAGGCCTGTCAATCAAACTCAGCATGGACTCAAGAGTTTGCCTCAACTATCTCCCAGGATCCTTCACTGGACCTGTGGTCGCCCAGTCCATGGTACGGGAAAAGGCACAATATCCATAACTTCTCATAGGAATTATTCACTTTGAATTATTGCACAAATCTCCATTTGACACTAATGCCGGATGAAGTGAATTAGAGTCTCCAAATCAGGATTTGGCCCTAAATGCATTATAGATACTGTATGACCATATGAGCTGACCAGAGAAGAATACACGCCCTAGATGTAACCTAATAAAGAGCCCTCAGTTCAGCCAAGTCACTATGATATACACAAAAAAAGGAAATGTGCGTTATAGCCCTCCAGACTATCCATCCTTTTCATTACTTAAAGACAAAAAGCAGACTTGAATCTAATAAGGGATTGTATCTAATAAGGGTCAGTCTGTCCTCTTTCTCTTTTTAAGTAAATGTTATTCTGCAGTAATCGTAACCTGCAGCGACACAAATGATTTGCTCAGCAGTATAAACACTCATTTCGGAGGCTTTAATATTTCCGAGCGCTCTTGTCTAAAAGGTTTGGGCTGAGGCTGGTTAGTATTTAATGGAGCAGAAGCGGTTTGGCTGTGGGTGTCGTTGATGTGTTTTTAATCACCTCCGGGGCTCTGGGTGGTAAGCAGTGTTGTGTTACATACAGAGGGTGACCAGGTGTCAGAACACCACTCTAGCCAAGGAACTCATTATCAAATCAAAGCTGTTATCACCATTATTGAAAATGTTCCAGACTTCAGCTCCGTCGTCTCCAGGTCTCAAAGGGTTACGGTATCCTAAGCAACCTAAGCGGCTTGGCTATATACAGGAAGGAGGGAGGGAGGGAGGGAGGGAGGAAGGGAGGGAGGGAAGGGGGGAGGGAGGGATATGGAGCAACAACCAGCAGGATGGAGCACAACCAACAAGGGTTCGATACCCACTTGAATAGACCTTTCTCGCCCTCTGCTTTCTCTCAGATCCAGCCTGTCGACGCTACCTTGTTGGCCACTCTGAAGTTCAGGGGAGACGAATACCACTCCGTCCTGTCCACCAGTCCCCTACTCTACCTCACGCACCCCTCCTCCCAGACCCTCCGCAGACCCCTCACCGTCACCCTGCCCTGCCCACCCAACCCGGACAATAGGAGAGCCGGGCACGGGGAGGATCCAGACCACCACGCACCCCGGCCCACCAGTGCGGCCCCCCCACGAGACATACCTACCCTTCACAGAGTGAGGTACACCCCAAGCCCCCCTCCCCCCCTTTCCCCACGTTCCTCCACCTCACCTGATCTTTCTCAGTGACTTCAAAGCATTTCAGTCACATGCCCTTCTGTCACGCGGACCGATCGTCTTTCAGTAACCGACTGCCATGTGTTGGATGAAGTAGTTTCGATATAGTGAACTACTTTGGCAAAGTAATTAATTTGACCACTGTATTTCTCTGAAGGGTATAGCTTTAGTATAGTTCAACTTCTTCCCTTTGTAATTTAGTAATTTAGTTAAATAAATGTTCAGAGTAGCTTCCCCCCCAACAATGCACTTACCACACTTCCTCGCTAAGTGTAAACGCTATCAATAATGTGTGGAATGGAGATCCTTCTGTGTGTGTGTGTTCTTCTCCGGCAGAGGGATGAGTGCATCAGTGAAGTCTTCCAGGGAGTCGTCCAATGAGGTAATGGTACTTCTGGGCTGGAGAGAGGAGCAGTGGAACGTTCTAGAAGAGGTCACTGTCAGGAACCTGCAGAACGGCCTGGTGTCTTTCGAGCTGTCAGAGAGCTTTGAGAGGTACCCGTCCTCGGAGGAGAAACGCTCTCGACTGAACAATGCAGTGCAGTACATTAATGCAATAGAGTGGGAAAAGGGCTTTCTGGAAATAAGGCCTTTGTTGTAGAATAATTATCTCCACCCTTCTTATCTTAAAGCACTGACAAAGTGTCCTTTTTTGTAATCCATCGCAAAGTCGTCGGAATAAGAATTTGACTTCTTTTTTTTCCTTTCGGAGACTTCGTGAGAGTGGATTAGTCCCACGCTCAGCAATAATCCAATCTCACCGCCGAGAGACGACTTTTAACTCGGATGTTTCCTTCTTACTCATCCTCTCTCTACTCCCCATCGCTTTCATCTCTCTGTTTTTCACTCTACTCTACCTCTCTCTCCCCGTCTCCCTTCCTCTGTGACCGACTCTCTCTCCTCATCCCATATCTCTCTTGCTTTGCTTTTAGACTGATGGCGGTGCGCCTCCTCTCCTCCACACGACACAGTCACCTGACCTCCCTGGTGGAGGAGGTGGAGGACGCTGTCCGCCGCACCATGGTGACCGTCGTCCTCCAGCGACGCCGCGAGGAGCCCGACGCTATCCTGGTGGCGGCCCTGTCCAGCAGGGACCTGAGCTGGGAGCTATCCAAACTCCAGGCCCAGGGCTACTGCGGCCCACCGGAGCCCTCCACGGAGATCCCCATGTGCGAGGGAGAGCAGCTGTTCCTTTCCTTTAAAGGGAACATCACCTCAATAGGTGAAGGGTTTTACACACATTTCAAGGTTATCTCTGGAGATACACTGTGAACCCCCCTATAGGGTAAAGGAGTGTTATATTTAACTCTGCCATGTGCTGGTAATCACACCTACTGGAGTTCCCCAAGGATACAAGAATTCTGCTACAATACAGTATATCTTGATAGACTAAAATGCCTTTTGTCTTTATACCTTTATTACGGATGACTTGTACTGTTTGGGTTTGAGGAATAGATTCATATTTCATATTTCACAGGAGGATATGGAAAGCATATAGCCACTTGCGACCGCTAAGGAAAATAAAGTGGTTTGAATTGCCAGTAAAGGTCGCAACCCAGCCAGCACACGACGAGCAATGTCAACAGGCTTATCTTCATATGGCTTGTTGCCACAACTACAGGTTCATATCTTATCTGGAGATAAACCCAGATGAATAATATGTTTGGAGGGAAACTACTGAAGTGAGAAAACAAAAGATCAATCTTCGTCAGTCCCCCCAGAATAGTTTCATGTTGTGAATGTTAATGTCAGTGTGCTGGACACTTGGCCGGCGTTGATATACACACATGTCTTCATCCCACGTTGATATTGTGAACACCAAGTTTATTCAGCCTTGACGGAATGGCTATTGGCTGAATGGCTTTCTTTCTCTTAGGTATTATATTTGATGTACTGTGTCATTGCGGGATACTTTTAGGAGCGATTGCAATGTTTATTAAAATACATCCACCATTTGATGGTCGTCTCAAGAGTGGATGGAACTTTTTTTTTTTTTTAAAGTGTCCATACCCAAGCCTACCTATTTTCATTTAGGGACTGAAAACAACCAAAATGGCGCTGTATGTGAGAGAATCACCTTCCACAACCAGAGGAAGAACCGCCTCCACCTCCGTCTGAAGGAAGTGGACCCGTTCGGGAACTACAGCTCTCCTCACTACAAAGGCACGGCCGTCTTCCACAAGGTCGCCAGGGGGCAGCTGGTGTGGCGGGGGGACGAGGCCCCCACCTCCAGCTCTGGAGCGCTCCAGGACCCTGTCTGCAAGCTCTCACTGACGCTGCCTAAGGTGCATTACAACACACAAGACATATATATCTTATATATATATATATATATTTGTATTTGTTTGCCATACAATGAGCTTTGGAGAATGATATGATGATGCAGTTTCTGGTTTGTTCTGTTTCTTTTCTGTTTCAGAAAGTGAGAACGATCAGTCGACCTGTGAGCGCAAAGGTGATGTCACATGATCTGTCTGGTAGGTAGAATCTGGGTCCCCTCATCTACAGTCCCTCTCAGACTGACCCCCACCCCCACCCCCCCCACCGCCACTCTAAAGACCCCTCAAAACCACATCTGTTCTCCAGATGGTTAGGGTTAGGGTTAGGGTTACCCTGTGACTCTCTTCTCTCCTCCCCACAAGTCCCCTAATCTGATACTGGGTTAGGGTTAGGGTTTTTAGCCTGGCTTTTATCTAGTGTCTATGTCAACTTGCACTTTTACTCCTATCTTATCTTCTATCTCCTGTTTTATTCCTGGTTTTTGTGTTAGATTTATTTAATCTACTCCGTTATCTACCTCTTGTTTTATTGTGTTGTCGTTTATTTACTATTGTTTTTATGTTCAGCACTTGGAGTTGCATTCGATGTGTGACTATCTGTGCTATATAAATACAGTTTGATTGATTGATAACCCGCTCTGCCCTGTCCTCAGGGTCCCTGTCAGCCTCTGTCCTCTAGAGTCTATATGTCTCCCTCCTCTCCTCCCCCACGAGTCCCCGAACCCCCCTCTCCCTTGTCTCCAGGGTCCCTGTCAGACTCTCTCCTCCAGAGTCTACATGTCTCCCTCCTCCCCACCCCACGAGTCCCCTAACCCCCCTCTCCCCCCTCTCCCCTGTCTCCAGGGTCCTGTCAGACTCTCTCTGCTCCAGAGTCTATATGTCTCACTCCTCTCCTCCCCCATGAGTCCCCTAACCCCCCTCTCCCCCCTCTCCTCTGTCTCCAGGGTCCCTGTCAGACTCTGTCCTCAGCTGGCTGTCTGAGGAGCTGTGTGAGGAGGACGTGGCCCTGCTGGTGCTCTCCCTCCGCCTGCGCCGCAGCTCCATCCAGCTGGTGAGGCTGCAGGCCCCCCAGGGTCTGGCCGCCCAGGCCTTCCACATCCTGGCCCTGTGGAGGAGAGGCCTCCCCGCCGGCCCCCACCCAGCCAGGGCCGCCCAGCTGGCCCGGTGCCTGGCCAAGAGCGGACGGCCCGACCTGGCCAAGGAACTGCTGCTACGCCACCAGGGGGCCACCAGGGGGAGCTTAGAGGACGGGGACGAGGAGGAATAGGACAAAAAAATAAATATATAGGCTATATAATTAATAAGTTGAGTTACGTTGTGTTATGTTAATTTGGATACTCAAGGCAGTTTACAATGAGTGTGTTTAAAGATTACGTAGGCTTTATTATGTGTGCACTGATTTGGAGAAGTATGGCAAACTGTTCTTTTAGCTGCTTACAGCTGAAAACTTCTGTATGTTTGGTTCTATAGAGTGTGTGTGCACTTACAATTGATTTGGAGAAGTATGGCAAACTGTTCCTTTAGCTGCTTACAGGTGAAAACTTCTGTATGTTTGGTTCTATAGAGTTAAAAACCTCATCTCTTGCCATCTGGTGTATCGATCAGAGAGTTGTTATACTACTGTTTGTCCACACGAGGGCAGCATTAGCCAGGGACCCAGTAGGCCT
>NC_137683.1:24895628-24900628 GCF_963989245.1 Nansenia antarctica | reverse complement strand
CACACACACACACACACACACACACACACATACACACACACACACACACACACACGCACACACACACACACACACACACACACACACACACACACACACACGCACACACTGACCTGACCTTAAAACGCTGCAAGGACATAACTATCAGTAGAATACATCGAGATACTGGTCCTCTAGTTATAAATATGTATTGGTACATATTTTGGTTGCTCTCCAATGGTAGGGGAGTGGGGGCAAATGTTACAGAGGTCAATAGGAACATCCTGCTTTTTCTCCAATTATAAATAACTCCTGAACTGAAAGATGAAACTCAGTCAGTAAATGCACAGTTAGTTTTTCTCCCTGCACACAAAACAATTCTGCAGTGTTTGAAAAGTGTGTTTTTTATCAAGCTGAGCAGTACCATATCCAGGATGGTCTACTCTGCCGTATGAATATCAGTCAGGTTTCCAAGCAGCATTCCCACAGGTAACAAACGAAATACTGCCACCTAGTGGACGGCGGTATACCCTTCAGTTGTGTTGGTGAATATTCTTCTTAGTTGATATAATGGATAGATAAATGATGGAAGTACGAGGGGATTGAGCAAATACCTTTTATTAACTGAGATCACGGTTACAAGAGAGTCAGAGTAGCTGACTCTCTAGATTGATCTAACTCACATTTCCGAATACAAGACTTTATATAGTCATTCCTCATCCCTAGAGAGGTCACTCTGACCGTGGCACACATAAGCATGTGTTGATAGCTAACAATTTGTTTTGCCACGTAAACACCCTTTGGTACAATCTCTTCCCATTATTTTTGGCAGAACATTCTGTTATGCTGTTATTCATCATAATATGTTGTTCAATAGTTCAATACTTTAGACAAGAAAAACATGTTTTTCCCCAACAGTTGCCTTACTCATCACACGATTCAGGTTGTACCTGGCAGGTAGAACATAGGTCTGTGATGTTGATGGGGCCCTATCAGAGGTTAGAGAGATAATGTGTGGCGTACCACATGGATCGATACTGGGGCCTCTTCAGTTCCTAATACTGTACTATACCCCCAGCAGTGAAATGCAAACTACTACTACTACTATGCTGATGATTCTGAATCGGTGTCAGGGAAGGTTACGCGGCAGATTGAGGAGACACTTAGTAGGGAGGTGGAGTCCGTCCGGGAGTCGTTTACAGATAATAAACTGTCATTACCCCTGGGAAAGACAGAATCTATCCTTTTTGGCACAAAACGGAGAGACTGCAAAAGGTAGACAGAATAAAAGAAACCTGTAAGGGAAACAGCATTGAATCTAAAGTTTCTGTCTTTATCTATCTAGGCTTCACATTGGAATCGGTCACTCCCAGGTCTCTGTCACATATCTGATGATGTCATATCTAGGCTTCACATTGGATCAGGTCACTCCCAGGTCTCTGTCACATATCTGATGATGTCATATCTAGGCTTCACATTGGATCAGGTCACTCCCAGGTCTCTGTCACATATCTGATGATGTCATAATATCTAGGCTTCACATTGGATCGGTCACTCTCAAGGCGACTGCTGCCAGAGTTCTATCTAAAAGTGGGAACCGCATAATTCCAAGGTGTTGTAGGATGTGTAGAACACTGGAGGCGTGCATTAACACTAGAACAGCCATGCCTTTTTTACCTACTAAAAGAGACGCCTTTTTACAATCCGAAGCCGCTATTTACACACAACGACCACTAGTTGGCTGCTTGTAAATTGGCCTGCTTCCTACACCGAAAAACTGCAAAATAGCTTTATATTAGCTTATCCTGATGTCATTTCGTAAATGTAAGGATACTGGGTGGTAGAACGCACATATCTAGGAAACGTCATGAAAGGAGGGTCCTGAAAAAGTTCTATCGCCCCCGAGCACAGAGGGGGAAAATGTCCCATCAGACGATGAGAGGAGGTGTTGATGGTACAGGGAGGACAGAAGAAGAGAGGAAGTCTGAACCTTCTCCACCCACCACTCTACCTGCTCCCGCCCGTCTCCCTCTCTTATTGATTCCATTCATCCTCATTTGCAACTGCAGCTGGACCCCAACGTGCATGATTCCCATTCTTCTTCACACACTTTGGCATACCGCATTCCATTCATTTGCACAATGTCTGGGCTCTAAACTGGGATATGATAGAGCTCTAATCAACTGGACGCTTCTAATGAAAAAAATGTCCAATGCAGCTTGGATGCTCACGTTATTTTATCATGTCATCTTATGCAGATGTTAAACATTTGGACAGTGGTCTTAAATGTCTCACAAACGTCACACACACGCACACACACATACACACACACACACACGCAGATGTTTGTCATGTGCCCCCCCCCCCCCCTCTCTCTCTCTCTCTCTCCAGAAAGGCGGACATGTCTGTTATCACATGAGTCAGACATACTCAGACATGCCCTTTCAATCAGCCAGGGTAACCAGATCATAACTGGCTGATTTAATTATAGTCTGTGGCTTTAATGGCAGTGAGGGCTTGATGGTATGTCCAGCACGTAAGTAACAGTAGGTTATGTTACTGTACTAACAGAGCAGATGTTGTAGTCTAAAGCCCTCAAAGGTCGAAGCGACTTTTTTCTGTTTTTCACAACTCCTTCTCATGAATTAAACTCTTATAACAATCCGATGAACATGAGGTATCAAGGAAGCAAGCTACCTCACTCATTCGATAAGATACTCAAGCCATGACCACCAGTGCAGTAGTTAGCTACTTTTCATAATATTTTGTCAGTGAAGTACACCATATTGTGTAACCTAGGTTAGGCATTTACAGAATCAGAATCAGAATCAGAATTACTTCTATTGCCAATTATACAACAGTTAGTTACGACCAAGTCATTTGATTGGACAAGAGGCATTTTATGAGTGCCGATATACAGTATAACAGCACTGGGACTTTTAACTATATGTATCACTCCGCCGCACAGGTGTTCTATTAAATGACCGCTAATTAGACTACATTAACGGTCGTTATCTATCAGATCATCTATTAGTGTGTTGGTTTCAAACAAAGATGGAAATATCTATCCTGGAAAATATAACATTTTAGTTAAATTATGAATGGTCATCAGAAGAGGACGAAGGGAAGGGCCTACTTCAGTGCAAACCTCCAGATGTGCTGATATGACACCAGCCAACATAAGCAAAAATAGTTGCCGGCTAATAATAGGCAGGCGGCTTGTTTGTGAGGCCCCCTGCCGTGCTCTTTTCCTGGTCCTGGAGTGGACCAGGTCCAGGACAGAAGGCAGGTTGCAGCTGATGACCTTTTTGGCTGACCGAATAATCCTCTATAGTCTGCCTCTGTCCTTGGCAGCTGGAGGCAGCGAACCAGACAGTGATTAATGAGCTGAGGATGGACTCCATGACGGATGTGTAGAACTCAACCATCACTTTCTGCTGGGCCTTCTTGATGGTGGAGGTGACGTTCTCCGCCCACTTGAGGTTCCTGTGAAATTATTGACCCCAGGAATCTGAATGACTCCACACTGCTAACTGGGGGAGTCACACATGATAAGGGGGGCAGCTGGGTCTGGGCTCCTCCTGAAGTCCACTACCATCTCTACAGTTTCTAGAGCGTTGAGCTCCAAGTTGTTCTGGCTGCACCAGGAAGGCAGGACAGAAAAAAGCTGTGACCGGGTAGCGAGACTGCTGCATCCACATCGAGGTGGTGGTGCCAGTCAGTCAGCAGAGGTGGAAGAGCAGAGTGAACAAGCAAGGTGTTTGGGGGCTGACCATTGCTTGCAGGTAAGAAGGGGCTGTTCCCTTTGCCCCCCGATAGACGAGCACCAGGGTCTTTAATCTAGACAGTCGCATTTGTAACCAAATAATTTGCCTATACCTTGCATGTCTATTGGTGAAATCTGTGTTTGAAGTAAAGGCGTCTTATATCAGTAGAGTTAGTATAATACTAGCCTAAGGTCGCCCAAATAAATGTTCCCTTTGGTCACAGAAGGTGATCGCCCCCAAGAGAACTGCTGTCCCTGTGTGCAAATGGAGACACAGCACTGTAAACCAGTCAACCAGAGTGTCATAGTAAAACATTTATGAATAAATGAATCTTGCTTGATTCATAGGTTTCTCCATCACTGTCCTTTTATAGAGGGGCGCTACGTGTTTCGTGGGGGACAACATGTTTACTGTACACTTGTTTTAATTCAAGACACTTTCAACTTGAACAGGTGGGATTTCCACCTCAGAATTGCACGTCAGAATTGCAACAGTGATACAAGTGAGCCGAAGTTAAATTACAGCACGTGTGAAAAAATATAATCTAACATTATTTTTAGTGTTGTTCCGATACCGATACTAGTATCGGCATGGCCACCGATACGCACAAAAATGCTGGTATCGGTATCGGCGAGTACTAACAAATAATAACACCCGATACCAAACTTTCACTATCGCGGAAAAACAAACACGCAACTGTGGTTGTCGAGGAGAGGAGCGGTGGAGCGGCGAGGCTCACCTCAGGTAACCTGCTGTCCCTTCCAGCTGCTCAGAGCCCAAGCTAAGCTATGCTACCGGGGCAACGTTCGGAAAGTCCCCCTGAGAGCGCCGGAGCGCACACTGGGCTCTGACGTCATAAACGGACCGAGGAATCCGATTGGACAAGAGGCGTTCCACGAGTGCCGATCAGTTTCCCAGAGCAACTTTTACCAACGCAGCCCTCAGACATAGACTACGCCACTCCGCTTAAAGCGATACAACCCACAGCCAAGATAGGACACATTTTACACATTTTACAGGAAAAACATATCGACCTTAATCGATATTTATTTCGGTTGCACAGTCTAGCACCGCCACCGGCGTGCTGGAGAGAGTTCAAATAATAATAATAATGTCCGCGCGGCCGCTTCTCCGAGTCCCGCCCAGCTGTTCCCCTTTCGGGATAGTTCTCGGCTCCGTCTCCGCGCCACACCCCCTTTCGGGATCTGCTGTTGTGGCTCTCCGTCTCTCCGTCTCTCTCTCTCTCTCTCTCTC
>NC_137683.1:24873128-24888128 GCF_963989245.1 Nansenia antarctica | reverse complement strand
ACTGTATTGTTCAGGGCTTCGGGGAGAGAGAGAGAGAGAGAGAGAGAGAGAGAGAGAGAGAGAGAGAGAGAGAGAGAGAGAGAGAGGTGAAAAACAGAGGTAGAGACAGAGTAAACGAATGGGGGGGGGGAAAGGGTGGGTGGTGAGAGAGAAAAGGGTGAGAGAGAGAAAGGGAGAGATAAATGAGGCACTGTATGGTTTAGGGGCCAGGGAGAGAGGGGGGGGGGGGCGGTGGAGGGAGAGGAGGGAGAAAGAAATTAAATGAGAGAAAGGAGAAGTACGGTGCTGCTGAACGGAGAGTGGTCGCAACCTGACATTATGATGTCACTCAGGGGCATGATGATGTCATGATGATGTCATCCAAGGTGATCTCTGTCACCAACACAAGATGTTATGATGAAGTTGAAGGGCTGGATATTGTAAAATAAGCCGTTATATTGTTAAACAACTTAAATGCTGTCATTCTATACTAAAGTGGGTTTAGCACAACCATGGTACTATGGCTTGAAGAAATGTCATGAATATTTAAAGGTTGAAAAAACAGGTGCTGCAAATGTGACACGGTCTGGTGAAAAGGGAAAATGTTGCCAATTCTCAAGTCGCACAAACGACCAAAAAGCGTATTTTTAAATTTGTTTTATTGTTTTCCGTTTTTTCATATTACGAAAGTTTAAGTGTTGAAGAGCCCACTCAATATAGCAAACAACCGTTTTACTACCAATCACTAAATACTTAGAATTTGTGAATTGGATTCACTGTATCGCGTCCTGCTTCAGGCTACTGAGTAAGTGATACATGACTTGTAAACAAACTTACGCTTTAGGACGTGTTCAAAAGTGTTCAACTGTGTAGCGCGTACCCACATATCCACATACCATACCCTCCACTCCTCCACTTTCTCTCTTTCCCTCCCTCTATCTCGCTTCTTTTTTCCATTTTTATTTTCTCAAAATTCCCAACCAACTCATATATCTTTATCAGTGGCAGCTGTTCGTCTTCCTTCTGCCAGAACAATAACCCGACGCCGTACTGTTGGTTCTACAGAGAGGAGACAATGAAATATGATCAGAAAAGACAATCTCCCCAATATCCTTTCTCATTTAGAGTCTGCTGCGGGGGGCCTCAGGCAGGGAGACAGTTATTGAACTAGAGTTTAGCCTCAGGACACTCGAGAGTCGACCCACAGTGTTTCTGATAGGCCTGATGAGAACTAAGTGGAGGTGAGGATGCCAGATGGTCCTTTCATTTGTGGAAGCGAGCGAAAAAAATAATGTGTTTGATGTTTTTTTTTTTTTTATGTTGAACATTGAACATTGATGATAGTGAAGAAAATCATTGTACATACACAGTGTACACCCCCCCCCCCCAACCACACACACACACACACACGAACAATGACACACACACACACACGCACACACACTTACACACACACACACACTTCCCCTGAAGGCCGACGCCAGAGGATACCAAATCACGCCCATCAAAGGGAGCGGGTCACCAAAGGCGAGAAAACCGCTGACCCAAAACATTTTCCTCCCAACAAACAACAGCCCTCCACAAATTGGTCCTCTCTTCCTCTACCTCCTCATTCCATCCCCCCTTCCCCCACTCTGATGTGTCTTCTTTTCATCCGTGTAAAAAATCAAACAACATCCTACAGGTCTCTATGATGTCATTCAATGACCCGTGGATACACAATACAGCAATGAGGATACACAAAAAGGTTTCAGGTTTCAAAGACAAGCTTGATGTCTTTTGCTTTCAGTGTCATAAGTACCACTTCCTGTCTCTTTACACCTCTAGTACCATAGAGACCCAATGGAAGAAAAGGAAAGGGGGACAATACGGTGATGCTCATCATCCCTGATAACTGCTGGCGATTTGAGCAGCTGGACTCACGTCCTCCACCTGTATTCTGACTGGCATACAAGCAGGCAGGATCGGTGTTTCTGTACTACACAACGTTATGTGATGCATTATGGGATGCACATACACTGTGATGATTGTGATGGCTGGCAAAAGGTCATGCCCATGTTTTATTGTAGGGAATAAAATTGTCTGTTTTTGAATTGCACACTAGCCGATTACTTGAACACTACCTGAATATGTGATTACTGTACTGTATCATATTGCATTTCATCTTATTGTACTTTGCACAGCATTTTGCACTATTGATTACACGACTACCATCACTTTATCACGTTATGACTTTATCATTACTTTATTATTACTTACTTCACTTATTTTACTTTACTCTATTATTGTGATTTTGTATTTTGCTGCAATGCCAATGTTGAAGAATCTACGGTAAAGATGTTCACTCTTGTGTACTACATTGGATGTAATGAAATAAATAGTGATTCTGATCTGATTCTGATTCATGTCAAAGGTTTGAAAGATTGCATAGGAACTGTGTGTGAACAGAGTAACGTATTGAGCGGACATTGGCTTAGTTTCAAGCATAATGTGCTATTATTTATTTTACTTTCATTTGTACTGCTAATTGTATCCTGTCTTATATGTCTTGTACTATTGTCACTTTTTTATCTTGACTTGTCTTGCGTTTTGCCTTATTGTCTTGTGCTGCAATGTCAGGAACTGAAGCCTAAGACTTTAGTAATGTGACGTAACGATAAAACTTAAAACTGGAAACTTTTACAGCTTAGGTTTTCTCAGGCTCTGCCACTGTGGGGAGTACAGCTTCACTGGTGGACGCTGGCAGCAGGCGTCACACTCTCAAAGAGGCTGTGTTCTGTTCACTTTCCTTCAAGGGTCTTTGAAGGAATCCTTGCGGGTCTGTGGTGTTTTCTTGGCAGCACACGAGGAGAGCTGCGACTCTCACTCTTTGTGTATTCAGCCGATGCATCTTGGGATTAAACAATTGGAACTTCACTCAGTTTTTTTTTTACTCTTTATTTGGTAAAAGGCTAACTTTCATCTTCTATGAATCATAGTTTTATCAGGTTATATTGGTCAGAGGTGAAGAGGCTCACAGCCTATTGCTTATGCTAGCTGAGAACCAGGCCTAAGATGAGGCTCCAACCACTGTGCCTTGTTAAAAATGATGCTTTAAATATTCAGCAATGCAATATTAAATCAATGAATGTGAATGAACGTGAATGTGATTGTGTCTGACAGTGATTGTATTCAACAGGTGTTCCGTCACTCAGTGCTTTGTGACAGCCCAGAAGGGGGGCTGATTTCGAGAGGGGGGGGGCAGGTGTTACTGACGTCTAATTGGCTCCCCAGGCTTTCGTCTTCCTGGGTCATAGAGTCCAATCAGACGCAGGCGTCCGCCGTGTGGACGGAAGAGGTCAAGAAGTCATCAACTTTGTCTGTATGTATGTGTGTGTGTGTGTGTGTGTGTGTGTGTGGTGGGCGAGTGTGTGCTCTCTCCCTCTCCCTATCCCTCCCTCTCTCTCTTTGAGGTAGTCCAATGTTGGCACTCTGACTGTTTGGAAAAAGTGCACCAGGAGGAAAAAGGAAACAAATTAAGGCGAGAGGAGAGGAAAAAAAAACAAGTAATTTGCTGCCTGCTCAACTAATTGAGCTACCACAGCACTTCTGCCGAGGTTGGTCTGTTAGGAGATTGGATGGATTGGTACGGATGCACGCACACAAACACACACGCACGCACGCACGCACGCACACACACACACACACACACACACACACACGCACGCACGCACACACTCACACACACACACACAAACACACACACAGACACACATTCACACTGTCACCCCCCCGCGCTCTCTCTCTCTCTCTCTCTATGCACACATGACAAGCTTTCATCTGTTGTTTTCGTTGTTACGTCTGTGTTTACGACAGTTTGGGCTTTACGACATGTGCCGTATTACGTTTTGTGTTACACTCGTGTTTGATTAAATGGAGTACACGTTCCAACTTGAAGCTCTGAGTTCAGTCTCCATTATTGAACATAACATTGGCGACGAGCGATGGCTGATTGTTCTCTACCAACACCCCCTCCTTTCCTAGCAGTCCCGGCAGAACCACCGATTCCGTGGGGCCGCTGGATTTCCTCTTTCGAAACATATATCCTAGCCGCCGGTTTGGAGGATGTATCAGACAAGAGGAAATGCGCGCTGCTGCGGCACTGCCTGGGAACGGAGGGTCAGCGCGTGTTTGGAACTCTTGGCACTGCGGCGAGATACACAGACGCTGTGGAACTATTGAAGGAACACTTCGCCCCTCCACAAAGCGCTCTTCTCCGCCGCGTCATATTCGGACGAAGACACCAACGAACAGGTGAGACAGTGACACAGTATGTGGCTGATCTGCGGGGCTTGGCGAGCTTATGCAAGTTCGGGGCATTGCAGAACGAGATGATAAGAGACCAACTCATCTTGCACACGAACTGTGACAAGATTAGGGAAAAACTGTTACTGGAAAATGATGAACTTACATTATCAGCAGCTCTGAACATGGCGGTCCAGGTTGAAACAGCTTTAGAATGTGCAGTTAGTTTTTCAGCCTCTCCCAGCTCACCGGCAGAGGGCGCGCACAGCCTACAGGTGCCCCTCCTCCACGTGAGTGCAACCAGCGGCGGGGAGAGCATTTTACTGGCCTCTCGGTCACGCGACCAGCCACACCAGCCGTGTGGGAATTGCGGCTCTTCTGCACACAATTCAAGAGCTCAGACATGCCCAGCCCGTGGTAAAACCTGCTCCAACTGCGGGAGACTAAACCACTTTCACAAGGTCTGCAGGTCTGCCCCAGCTAGAGCTTCCCAGTCACCTACCACAGTCATCCATAATGTCAGCTCAGGACGAGTGCCATTCAAAACATGCTCGTTGATGGTTGGTGATGTCACTCTGCCGCTCCTCCTAGACACTGGAGCCACAGTGTCCCTTGTGAACTTGACGACCTATACACAGTTCTTCTCCCATGTGCCCCTGGGGTTGCCCTCCACCACCCTGCGTGGCTATGCCAACTCTAAGATTGACATTGTGGGCTCTTTTCAGCTGCCTGTGAAGTACGGGGAGAGGACACTGCCGGCTTTCAGGTTCAACGTTGCACGCCACGGGACCAACTTGTTAGGCCTCGACCTGTTCAACGCCCTCGGTTTCACCCTGCTAGACACAGCTGGCTCAGAGATTCACACCGTTTCCACCCCCTGGCAGCAACAGTGGCCTGCGCTGTTCAGCGGTGTAGGCTGCCTCGACACTTTTGCCCACCAGCCTCTGTTAGATCCTACAGTGATGCCTGTTATACAGCCCCTCCGCCGCTCCCCCCTGGCTCTCCGCGATGACATCTCCTCTCAACTACAGAGCATGCTCGACAGCGACATCATTGAGCAGGTGAACGCATCGCCTTGGATCTCCAACCTGGTGGTGGCGAAGAAGAAGTCTGGGGGGCTGCGCATCTGCGTGGATCTGAGAGCGGTAAACAAGGCCATCATCCCTGACAAATACCCCCTGCCAACGATAGAGGAGCTCACCGCCCAGTTCTACGGGTCCAGCGTGTTCTCTAAACTGGACCTCCGTCAGGGTTACCTCCAAGTGCCACTACACCCCGAGAGCCGCAACCTCACAGCGTTCATCACTCACAGAGGGGTTTTCCGCTACAAACGCATGGCTTTCGGTTTAAGCTCCGCCCCCAGCTGCTTCCAAAAGATCATGGCCTCCATCTTCGCTGGGATCCCAGGTGTGGCCATCTATCTTGATGACATCGTGGTTCACGGGGCCACCGTCGAGAGCCACGACGAGCGTCTCCACAGTGTGTTCAGTGCATTGGCCAAGCATCACCTGACACTCAATGGTGAGAAGTGTGTATTCGCCGCCCCAGCCATCGACTTTGTGGGGTTCCGCCTCTCAGCTGATGGCACGTACCCGCTGCACTCGAACACCGAGGCCATCCATCATGTCCCGGAGCCCACCACAGCCGCTCAGGTGGCCTCCTTTCTAGGCATGACGGCGTACTACCTCCGTTTCCTGCCACAGTACTCGGCCACAACCACACCGCTGCGGAAGCTGTTGAAGCATGACGAGCCCTGGCTCTGGACGTCTGCCTGCTCAGACGCCGTACGCCTCCTGAAGGCCCAACTCACCTCGCCACCGGTCCTGGCGCATTTCGACCTGGCCAGCCCCACTCTTGTCACGTGCGACGCCTCTGCCACAGCCATTGGTGCGGTGATGTCCCAGCTGCAAGGGGGGGTGGAGAGACCGATCGCCTTCGCCTCCCGTGCTCTCAGCCCCACGGAACAGAAGTACTCGGTGGGGGAGCGAGAGGCCCTAGCATGCCTCTGGGCATGTGAGCGCTGGCACATGTACCTCTATGGACGGCTATTCACACTGAGGACAGACCACCAGGCCCTCATCACCCTCCTGGCCACGTCTGGCACCGGTCACAAGCCACTCCGCCTCCACCGCTGGGCCGACCGCCTGCAACAGTACAACTATCGGCTACAGTTCACGCCAGGACGAGACAACGTGGTAGCCGACTTGCTATCACGCGCAATCCCCAGCCCACCCACAGCCCCAACCTTGACCCCCGGACTGGACCAGGCTGAGCATGACCTCGTCCAGCTCCTCCACACACCCCTTCAGGAGACGGTGTCGCTGAAGGAGCTCCGGGATGCCTCAGCCGATGACCCCACCCTCTCTACACTCTCAACCTACATCACGCAGGGGTGGCCGGTAAGAGTACCTGACGAGCTACTCACTTACTCCAGGATCAGGGAGGAGTTGTCGGTTTGGAATGACACCTGTGTCGCTCGCGGGTTCTGCACTGTGGTCCCAGGTGTCCTTCGGGCGCGTATCCTTGCTATGGCGCACGAGGGTCACCTGGGCATAGTCAGGCTCAAACAGCGCTGTCGTGAGGTTGTGTGGTGGCCAGGCATCGACAGGGAACTCGAAACCCTGGTCAAGGATTGCACTGCCTGTCTCCTTAGTGGTAAGACCAGGGCTCCAGCTCCACCCCCGCCCATGCAGCCGTTGGACTGGCCATCTCAACCCTGGGAGCACCTGCAACTGGATATCTGCGGCGAGCTGCATGGGGTACCACATCACCAGCGTTTTCTCGTTGTGACCTACGCCCTCCACTCTAAGTGGCCAGAGGTGACACCTGTGGGCTCGGTCACAGCAAAGGTGCTGATCGACATTCTCGACGCTCTGTTTGCGCGTTGGGGCCTGCCCAAGAGGATCACGACTGACAACGGTCCTCAAATGGTTTCCCATGAACTGTCCTCCTATCTAGTGGGTAAAGGGATCCACCACATCCGCACAGCGTTCTACCACCCTGCTGCGAACGGGGGGGTGGAACGGCTGAACCAAACACTGAAGAATGGCATCAGGGCCCACCTGGCACAAGGGTGCACGCTCACCACCAGCCTCCTCCAGACGCTGTTGCATTATCGGGCCACGCGACACGCCACTACAGGAGTCTCCCCAGCCTCCCTCATGCTGGGGCGGGAGCTCCAGCTGCCTCTCGATAGGCTCCGCCCTATACTAGCTCAGCCCCCGGTCCATCCAGTTCAAGCCACAGTCACCAAACACCAGCGCTTGATGAAGGATCGTTTCGACAGGGCCAGACGTGCTAGGCCACCTGTCATCGCTGTGTCGGACTGGGTCAGGATCCGACGACCTCATCGGGACAACAAACTCCAGTCGTTTTGGTCTGACCCTGTCCAGGTCAGCAAACAGCTTGGCCCGGCCTCGTTTAGGCTCGCCGACGGCACTCGCTGGCATGCTACCCGCCTGCGTAAGGTGCAGCCTCCCCCTGGCCCAGCGCTGAGTGTGGCCTCTTCCACAGTCTTGCCAGCCGCACGGTTGGATGAAGCAGCAACCCCGGCCTACCAGGCTCAGCCCCAAGGCGTGGAGCCGCCACCAGTGGCTGTGGCTGCACCAGAGCCACGTCTGGTTCGAGCACGCAACAGGCCCGAGCACTTGCGTGATTACATGACTGAGTATCACACCTAGGTTGTGTGAGGGGGGGGGAAATGTTACGTCTGTGTTTACGACAGTTTGGGCTTTACGACATGTGCCGTATTACGTTTTGTGTTACACTCGTGTTTGATTAAATGGAGTACACGTTCCAACTTGAAGCTCTGAGTTCAGTCTCCATTATTGAACATAACATTCGTGTCTACAAATTCGATTTTTAGCAAAGTTTTAGCAAAGGCAAAGTTTTAGCAAAGGCAAATCAGAATCTGTCTGGTCTTAAAGGGGCCATGTAGTCAAACACAGATTTTCCAGGGTTTTATATGGTATTTGCACACCAGGAGGTTGAAGTAACACTTTGGAAAATCGGAAAAGTATGATGTGACGGTCTCTTCGTTGCATTGTCTTGTACTATGTAATGACAATAAAGTGAATCTAATCTAATCTAATCTAATCTAATTTTGAGATTACAATAGTTGAAAAGTGTGCCTCGAATCATAGCTTGTTTTTCTTGGGGGTGGTACTGGTTTCTCCTACTGCGTCACCGAAAGATCCGATTTTACTACACAAATGACAACCAAGTACAACTCAATAATAACAGATAAAAAAACATAACATAACTAATTTGTTTTACATCCGTCCTATTTTAGTCAGCCCTGGCAGTGCGGACAAAGACAGCTCCCACCAGATACAAATAACAGCGGAGACTAGCCGAGATAAAACTGATGATTTAGGATGTCGTGGTAAGATGCAGCAAGACTGTTCAAAATACGACAGGAAGAAACTAATGTATTTGAAGTTATCTTGTTGTTTGAGCTAGCACAGTGTTGTATTTTGCAAGAACAACTTGCTAACAATATATCATAGCTAGCTCCAAAGTAACTCACAAACAATGTAGTAGCATTTGCCCATCCAACAGAACTGTTGCATAAATCCACATAAGAGATACTGTTGGCTGCTAATGAATTGGCAGGAATGAGTCAAGAGATGTCAATAAAAAATGAACAAACATGCCTACACACAGATCGTGCATTTCAATGACAGCTGGAGGCAAGGGGAACATAATTAAAATATCTAAATTAAAAAATCTATTGAAGACTTTTCTTGTGAAAAAAATGCACATGTTTGGAAATTACAATTAGAATGACAACATAGAAGCTTTAACACTAGAACAGCCATGCCTATTTTACCTACTATAAGAGCCGCCTCGGGGGTCAAATTACCATAGTCTTTAATGGGAATCGGCTTCTTACACACAAAGACCACATAGTTGGCACATCTTGTACATTAGCCTACCTCCTACACAGAAAAACTGCTTCATACTAGCTTCATACTAGCTTATCCTGATGTGATTTTTTTAAATGAGTGGGTGGTAGAACACACATATCTAGGAAAAGTCATGGAAGGAGGGTCCTGAAATTTGAAAAGCAAATGCGAATACAAAGTTATAAAGAAAATGTACTCACTCAAATGACCCCACCCATGGCTGGGTGGTTTTAGTGTTAACAACTTTGAGAAAACATGCCTCATCAAAACATGTTATTGACTTATAAAAACATAGATACACAGTACAGTAAATGGAATTGCACTCTGTGTGAGACTCTAATCTATATTTCATTACAGTATGTTTGCTTGATGTTAAACTTTTGATGGTGTTCAAAAGAGGCCCACGATTCACAAAATTCATTTAAATAATCCTGTTTGAACCCACAGTACCATGACACACACACACACACACACACACGCACACACACACACACACACACACACACACACACACACACACACACTCACACACACACACACACACCCACACACACACACACGCACGCAAACAGATGAAGTCAGGCTTGGATATATATATATATATTGGCACTTAAACCTCCCTAAACCATTCTCTTCCCTAACCTCTCACAGAACATTTACAGAAGCTGTGACAGGGAAGAGAGGGAATATATAGAGAGAGAGAGAGAGAGAGAGAGAGAGAGAGAGAAAGAGAGAGAGAGAGAGAGAGAGAGAGAGAAAGAGAGAGAGAGAGAGAGAGAGACCTGGAGCCTTCCCCTTTTGCGAAAGCAAATAAATCTCAGCATTGTTGCTATTAATCCTGTGTCAAACAGCAAAGCTCCAGCGTCATCCGGCGAGGCGGACAGGCGCTGCTTTCCATCGCAGCTTTGCATCTCAATGTTGAAGATCCCACCCTGCCTCGCTCCCTAGATTAGCTCACCACTTAGGACTTTTAATGACATCCCCCTTCCCCCCCCTCCCTATTTCTGTATGACAACGAGTAAGCACAACATTTAATTTCTGCCAGCCCGAAAGGTCACTCTTGAAAGTCAAGCTCTGATTGACGTTGATTTCCCCCCATAGTATGTATTTGAGGTCAATGCGGATGCAACAGGGAAGAATTGATCGGGCAAGGTGAAAAACGATCAAATCAGTTACCTTTGTGCCGGTTTAGGTACACACACACACACACACACACACACACACACACACACATGTTTTGTCTACTTGGGGGAGGGGGGGTATCAGAGTTCTGGATTGACGGGTGTTTGATCAACGGGGGTAGAGGAGTTTTGGATTGACGGGTGTCTGGTCGACGGGGGTAGCGGAGGTTTGGATTGACGGGTGGTAGCTTGTTCGAGGGCAAAAGTGTGGCCCCCTCTAGCGGTCGGGTTCCTAAACAACCTCATAGACCAGCCCTGGAGCTCGGCTTACCTACAGTATGCATTATTATATATATATATATATATATATATATAAAGTCAAGAGAAACTGAGTAGTGAGGAGCTTATTTTACTAACACTAAGAACTACAGTGAAGTGAACTAGTATTTGAGTTTAAGATTCTCCTCCTCTTTGATCAACCCCGTGAAAGGGATTGTCGGCTGTACTTTAACTTTGGATCGTTTTTTCTGCTCCTTTCCCCTTGCCTCAATTTTCCCTTTTGGGACTCTCAAGGACTTTGCGTCATCACAAAGCTCTCTGTAGTAGACACAAACAAAAATGTTGTATCAAGTATTTGACATTCTTCGTTTGTGGGATATAGAGTGTATACATTAGCCTACCTAGCCTTAGCATGAACACTCTCATCCTTAAAGGCATGTGACCAAATGGACGATTCACAAAGGAAGCTCAGAGACGTTTTTTGGGGGACATAATTCCCTTTTAATATAAGCCACTTGTCCGACTTTTAACTTTAGTGATCTTAGGAAAACTATCTCTATGAGTAAATAGGGCTTTGCTTTTTAAGTCATAACCCTTAACTGTGTTTTGCAAGGGGAGAGTTCTGGAAAAAAGGTTTAAAACTTGAGGCTAATAAGGATAATAAAGGTTTCCATGAAAGATCCAGTATGTAGATTTGAGTTTTAAAATAGTGCTAAATGGCCATGACAAATCAAAGATGATAAGACCAATGTTCAGTGAAGAGTGCTGTTTTGTTTTTGTTTGTAGTTTACGTTTTGTCGGTTCACAACGATATAATTAATGCACAGACTCTCCTTCTGCTCATCTACAAAATGTCACACAACCAAAATGGCCGATCCCACAGGGCAATGAAATCCACTCCCAACTCACTTTAATTCATTCTAATCATGAAACTCATGATTAATGTACAGACATATCGCATGGACGATGTTGCAATTAGAATAATTGGACGATCAGTAATTAATATTGTTTCATGGGACCTTCGCCTGCCCCACTTTTGGGCCCAACAGTCATGACAGTCCCAGTCACGTGGTCAGCCCACTTCCTTCTGACATGCAAGCCTATTAAGGACAGTTGCATTCATTCACAATCAAGCAGGCTTGATGAACTCAGAACTGCAGAGTCACTACCCATCTTCCGTCGTAGACTGAAGACCCATCTCTTCAGGTTACACCTTAACTGCTCCTCCTGAGACATCTTCTGCCCCTCAGCACTACGTCTCCTAAAGACACCCGCTTTCCCCTCTACTGTGTCCCTAAAAACTTATATTGCCCCCCTTGTACTGTTTCTCTGTTTCTCCAGTGTAAAAAAACAAACAAAAAACCCCTAGGTTTTAGAAGAAGGTGATAGGAGAAGGTTTTTCCTTCTATCAATGGCCCCGGGCCTGAGCTGGATTACTCTTCCTGCTACGAATGGTGGACTGATGATTCACATGCTTAGTATTCAAATGTATTGATTGTAAGTCGCTTTGGAATAAGGCGTCTGCTAAATGCCAAACATGTAAATGTAAATGTAAATACTCTGCAAGCTGTCTCCTACTTTGAAGCCAACAATTTTCAAGCAAAGAAAGAAGTTTGACTAAATGACGGCTTCCCTGTTGATATGAGGAGTAATTGAATTAGCATCCGGAGGAACTGCGTTAAACAATTAGGAGCAGTAAACACCGCAGATCCAGATTGGCATGTGTCACGGGAATGTCCCGGTGAGTCTTAATTGGCTTGCATAGCTTAACTCCTCTTTTGGGGACTGACATTCTCAGTCTTTTGAGGCAAGGGCATGTCAAAATACCAAAACAGCATTTCGACCCTGCTGTCGTTTTTTCTTTAATAATTCAGACTGTGGCCTGCCTGTTAGCGTGTCCTGAGAAGAGACTAAGAGCAGGCTCGGAGTGAGAAGGCTTAATCGGTGGAACAGGTAAAGTTCAAAGGAAGGTCACGTCCAAAAGAACTGGGCCAGGGTTAACAAAAGGTTCAGTCAGGGACGGCCTGGGACAACAAAACAGTCCTGGACTTTCAGCCAACAGCCCTGGGGGGGGGGGGTGCGGGCAGGGCTGCATGAAGCCCACTGATCACCAGCCCCACAGACCGACTGGCCCATAGACCGGCCCCGCAACACCACAGATCGCATCGCTCACCAGCCCCGCAGCCCACAGATCCACCAACACATTGTCACATAGGGTTAAATACTATATTCTGATTCAACCTGATTGTAAGACAGGTGATGCTAACCCAGCGCTAGTTCAAACAGACCGTAGTAGACTTCAAACAACAAAGAGACCCGGACTCATCATGATTCTTATTTTCTTGCGCAAGGAGAGTGAACCCCAGGTCTCCGAGAGACCTCGGATTCAAAACTGATCTTTTCCTCTCCTGAGCCAGCATTTTATTCTCAAACACAAAGAGACACACATGGACAGCCTCGTGAGGAATTACACATGGGTAGGAACACACATGGGTAGGGGGAGGCGGTTTGATGAACAAGAACAGCGTTTAGCAAAATCAGATTTATGACCGGGCCCCAAGGAATGGAGGCCGAGCAGAGACACAAGATAAGAATTGTACAATGAGCCTTGTGAGCTTGTGCTTACAGCAAAAAGCACAAGGTTGGAGCCTGCGGAATTCACAGAATAGGACAAAAATGTACAGTGTCCCCTTTAAAACATTTCATAACATTATAACATTATGAAAACATCATTCAACCCTAACACAAATCCACCAACACATCCACCAACAGATCCACCAACCCATCCACCGGCCCATCCACCAACCCATCCACCGGTCCAACCACCAACCCATCCACCGGCCCGTGGCCCACAGATCCACCCCCCCGAAGGTGACTTGGATCTCGACACTCAGTGAAAGTGCTTGATTCATGGTTAGATAGAACGATTGCAAAAGCAACTGCCTTGACTGTGGTTAAGTGAACTTAAAATGATCGCCGGTTTCAATTAGATACATTGTGTAATAATCACAGCAGTTAGAACAGTGCTTTCATTACTATGACTCGTGTCTGTCCATCCTTTGTGCAAATCAAGTTTGATTATGTTAAGGCATATGAGTGCGACATTATGATGATGAGACATTAAGGCTCTTGGTGAAATTAAATTCATACAAATGTGTGACAAATCACTCTAACAATCAGCCATGCTCAGGACTCCACACTGCTGATTAAGGCTCCTGAAGGCTTCCTCATCTTCTCTCTCTATCATCTCTCCATCTTAGCCAGGTACCAACCACCCAGAGGAGTAGATCTCCCATTAATAACTCGTCTTTCCTTCTCCTTCTCTACTCTCTCTGTTCTAACAAGACCCCGATCTGTCAAGATGGCCACCGTGGAATCCCACGGGAGCCATTAGTTTCTCTTGTTCAAAGTGGAAATGATTAAAGGATGCTTTGCTGGACACATAAAAGGAGGAGAAGGAGAATGAGGGAGAGAGAGAGAGAAATTCCCCTTCTGTTCCTCGCATCAGTGCACATGCGGTTTGACTGAGCCCATAGCTCCCTCATTACCCAGAAAGCTGTTGGATGTTCGCTACGCCTCGTCCTTTGAGTTCTATTGTCACCGAAAATGACGATTGATTCATTACTGTCATCAATAAGCTCTGCTAATGGACGCAGAAACATATGGACTGGATGGCGAGGTGCTCTTCGAATCTTGTCCCCCAAGCCCCCCCCCCCTCTCTCTCTCTCTCTCTCTTTCTCTCTCTTTCTCTCTCTCTCTACCTCTCTCTCTCTACCTCTCTCTCTACCTCTCTACCTCTCTCTCTACCTCTCTACCTCTCTCTCTCTCTACCTCTCTCTCTCTCCTGTCTGTCTCTGGTAATGATCTATACAAAATCTCTATACAAACTCTTTCTTATTCCTCGTCAGATGTTCTTGTCTATAATTTTTACCGAGATGGTTTGCTGAGCTTTCATCGCACGAGTCTTGTCGGTCATGTCGGTCATGTCTGATTAAATGTTTTAGTAGAAATGTCTGAAGTATTCTATTTCCAGGGGAGTGGACATACATAATTGTCTCTGTGTCAATAAACAATTAATGGCATCATCAAACCAATGGTAGTGCATGTCAGTCAACTGACCAGGAGGTCTAGTTCAGGTTTGTTCATCCTGATCCACAGTGTTTTATGTCCTGCAATACCTGAATCCCCTCTATGAAATATCTATGACATAATCTATGAAATATCTATGAAATATCTAGCTGTATAGTAGCTCGGGAAAAAGAATAGCCTAGTGTGGTGTGCGTGCGTGTCTGTGAGCTGGAGGTCAACATGTTTCAGAAAGACAGACTGTGTGCTGGTAGATTCGCTTTTCCAAAGAAACCCAGCGATCAAACCTAATTCAGCAACTCAGCTCTAACAAGCTCAGCACGTCAATGTATCTCTCTCTGTCT
>NC_137683.1:24855628-24865628 GCF_963989245.1 Nansenia antarctica | reverse complement strand
TTTTTTGCGAATGCGCCGGGTAAACAGAGTTGCACAGTGGTAAGTGTTAGGTTTTAAGGGTAGAAGGTTTTGCTTTTTCAAAAGCCTTTCTATTGATTTCATGAAGGCAAGTTTAACACATTGGTCCACCAGACATTTCACACATTCGGGTGCAAGGCTATTTGTCTATTGACCTATTGATTGTAGGAGGCATGATATTTTTTTTCAGATAATTGAGACAGAGTGACCTGAATAAATGACAATAATGTCTGATCATTTCTCCCTGTTATGGATTAATAAGAATCCTACTAAAAAAGAATCTGATGAACAAAGGAGAAACTAATGATGGTTCGAGTCATGAAAGCCAATTGAAATAGAAAGTCTTTTTTTTTTTTACTTCATCGTGGACGCCTGGTTATGGGTTTGATTTAATTTGACCCTTAATCAGGCTCACGTGCATGCAGTGTCTGTCATTAGCTTGCTGACAAGACTGCGTAGCGTAGATGACATTGGTCATCACAGTCACACACGGGGACATGGTAGCACCGAGCGTGACTCACACCGCTGGATCTCGACAGTGACTCAGCAAGAACGTGTTGGGAAATACAAGGACACAATAGGTCAAACTGCCAGCCAGCCAGCCAGACAGACAGACAGACAGACAGACAGACAGACAGACAGTCGCAAGGAACCAACACAAACCAGGTAACAAACACATATACAGTGCACAAGGAACATGTGTGGGGAGCACAACAATTTTAGAAAGCCTTCTCATAACCACGCACATTAATTCAGAAGTGGGCTCACAGTCCTTTGGCATATATATTAAGTCATCACTGCTTACCCCGAGCGCACTACGAACATCTCATCTTTCAACAGTAGTAATCAATAGTAATAAGGCATCCCAATTCCTAGTTCCCTCTAGTGTGTTTCTGTGGTTTCTGGACATTCTCATGAATACCGTGGCTTAGTAATAGAGCCAGGGCTGCAGATGAGCCTAGTCCACCAGAGAAGCAGAAGAAGAGACAGCTAGCTAGGGTCCAGCGCTCATTAGTGAATACGTTAGAAGCATCCGCACACTCAAAACAGTGCGGAAAACCATTGTTTTTTTTAATTGTATACGTATGCCTGAAGAAGGTCTATGAACGACGAGAAAAATAAAATAACATAGGGGGTTTTTTTGCACAGTTTTGAGTGTGCAGATGCTTCTTTTCATCCCATACAAACCCTTGAAGAACCCTCTCCTCCAAAAAGGACTTCATTGAGATGGTTCTATGTTGAACCCTAACCCTCTGCTTTTCCAACATAGTTGAAGGACAGGGGGAAAAAAGTCATAATATCTAACAGATATACATTTATTTTCCCTCTCTCCCTGTATAATTCCGCACTGTTGAATGTTTTCAATGCGCCCACAGCTACCCAGAAAGGGAGGACTTTCTCAAATTGAAAGAGTAAATTGCTAAATGTTTGTTTTACATATGATTAGTACTACAGGGTGACTTTGTGCTTTGGGGAGAGATTTAAAGGGAGAGAGAGAGAGAGAGAGAGAGAGAGAGAGAGAGAGAGAGAGAGAGAGTTCTGCAAATCCATTCTCCATATCCAACGGAAAAACATCAAAGAATGCATGCAGAGCAGAATTAGGACGATACCCACTAATTATAGAAATTCAAAAGAGAGCATTTTAATTTTATAACCACTTAAAAGAAAGTGACACTGACACGCTCCACAACAAGCCCTTATCCACAGACTCTAGGGAGATGCCCCCTCAGCCAGCTGGTTCTGGGATTCTGTTCACAAACACAAGCAGAGACATCTATTAGACTAAATCAAATTATAAGAAAACGAAAACAAAATTACCTGACACATTGGCAAGAATCAACCACAAATCGGAGAAAATCGGAATGCTATTTGGCCCTAAACAGAGAATATACAGTGGCAGAACACCTGAATACTGTGACAGATCCAAAACCAAGGAAATCTTTGACTATGTACAGACTCAGTGAACACAGCCTCGCCATCGAAAGAGGCCGCCACAGGCAGACCTGGCTCCCAAGAAATGACAGACTGTCTGCACTGCACACAAAACGAGGTGGAAACAGAGCCGCACTTTTTAACCACCTGCCAGTTGTACAAAGAAATCAGAGACACAACTGCCATATCTGCTGGGTGAAATAAAACAATGTGCAAACAAAGTAGCAAAATGTGTTAGCTGTTGTGACAGTAAAAGGACATCCAACGGGATAAAACCACCATAAGACTGTAAATACATTGAATTATTTATTTATTCTAGTATATATTTAATTGTATATATTTAATTGTATGTACATTACATTATTAAATTTTTTTGTTTTTATCTTCACACTTGTTTTGGCAATGTGAACGTATGTTTAATTGTATGTATATTACTTGTATGTACATTACATGCCAATAAAGCCCTTTAAAATTGAAATTGAAATTGAATTGAGAGAGAGAGTGAGAGAGAGTCATAAACATAGCACTAAATCCCAGTGCTCAGACACAACTCTGATCCAGAATCCGAAAATGCCAAAGATCCCACAGATCTCTCCCTCCCTCACTCATTCCCCCTCCGTCAGTCTCTGGCTTATCTGATGCCATGACGACACAGCGGATGTGGCTGTGTGTGAGAAACAAAGGCGTGAAACAAACAAAGGTGTGAAATTGCATGGCTATATATACAGGGAAACACTCCTCAGCCTGCATCAACTCTCAGACCTGGGGATGCGTGAGTGGTTCTATGTGATAGTTAATAGCGTCGGTTTTCCGTGAAAATATATTTTAAAATAAGTAAGGCGTGAAGCTGGGTGTGAATCAGGGAGTTACTGTAGGATGAGACAACAGGGGTTGTGATAAAGTTACAGTAGCCTACATAGTGGATTAGAGTGAGTACAGAGGTATACTGTACATTTATTGTATCCTGTTTCAGAGCATATAACACTGCAGAGAAAGAAATGTCTCTAGAACAGCCATGAGGGGTCATTTGTGAGTAAAAATGGTTTGCACTCAAATTTCAGGACTCTCCTTTCATGACTTTTCCTAGATATGTGCGTTCTACCATCCAATATCCTTACATGTTCAAAATCACATCAGGATAAGCTACTATAAAGCTATTTTGCAGTTTTTCTCTGTACGAAGCAGGCTAATTTAGAAGCAGCCAACTAGTGGTCGTTGTGTGTAAATAGCAGCTTGAGCATTGTAAAGAGGGTGTCATTTGACCCCCGAGGCGGCTGTTTTAATAGGTAAAAAGGCACGGCTGTTCAAGTGTTAATGCTAACTTGTAAGGGGCTGGCTGGAGCTATCACACACCTGTAAGGGACTGGAGCTATTTGTAGCTATTGGTGCTTCTCTTCTCTTCTCTCTCTTTCTCTCTCTCGGGAGTGAGAAGGCCTGTCTGACAGGTTCTTGAGAGGAACTGCTGACGCCTCAGTGGCAGGAGGAGGAGACTTATCGATGGGTGCGTTTCCCCTGCTGATTCAGGACCGTCCTCAGCGGACATCTCATTATTTGTTTTTTCATTCAGTGTGCTGGTGATAAAATGGCTCCCTGGTCTGACACTGATGAATGACCCATCTCAGAGGGGGGCAAATTCAGTCTGCTGATCTTTTGAATTTAAACCTCCACACTAATCGTAATCAAAATGGATTAAAGAGAACATTTGTGAAATGACCGAAAAGGAAAAGAAAAGAAAAAGCCCTTTAAAAATCAATGGGACTCAATGGGGTGTTTCCTGTTCGCTGATGAGCAAGGCCCTCGTGGGAGTGAATCAGCATCTTTGAGAGATGAAATGGAAGGTCTATGCAGGTGGGTCCGGGTCAGGAGGTCCCTCCGTGTAGCTTTGTACAAGGGTTCTTTAAAGTTCCTCTTGGGAAAACGGTACTTAGCAACCCAGCACTTGACATAATCCCTGGGTGTATCCTGCCATAAACGCACACGGAGGAGGAATGAAAGAGAACTCATGACTCATCAAGTCAATGTTCACGCTTCTTTGAAACGATGAGAGAAATCCCCCGTTCTCAGATCCCATTGCTCCTCATGTGCCAGAGCAAAACTACACTGTAATGTCTGGCCAGTGCTGGGAAGGATATTACTTCATATACATGAGGGAATTAAATGAATGCCCACGATGGATTTGTTAACGAAGAGCAGCAGTAAATACATGAATGTATTATAGGGGCCATGTTGTAAAAAAACAACAACAACAAACAGATGTTCTAGTGTTTTATATGGTATTTGCACTCTAAAGTGACACTGTAACTGTAATGATACTGAAATTGTGAAAAGTATCCTGACAGTCTCTAAACATGAGAGCCGTTTGAAAAGCGCGCCTTGAATTCTAGCTCAAGCGCCTCAAAATCTCGCTCGAGAAACAGAGCGCGAGAGAGAGAGAGGCCGAAGAGAGAGAAAAGAGAAAAGTTGAGCTTGTGAAAACCTATCACGATGACATTCAACCCTGGTAACAGCAGTACCACACACATACACCCCAAACACAAACGTAAATATACCCATTACCACGGCTCACACATCTCCATCATTTACAGTCAATTGAGAGAGGCGAAAACAGCGTGATTCACCCACAGCACAGGAGGTGGAACAGCTTAGATGAAGGTCACAATGTGTTTGTCTACCCCCACCCTCGTCTGACGGGGGGGAGATAAGGGGCTGCTCGTAATAAACGGCCTGCGCTGTGTGATTGGAAATCGTCTTGACAAGGGCCTCTCTTCTGAGGAGTGTGGTCTGTTGATGAAATAGGATTGAATGTGACATGTTTTCGTCAGTGCTAGATGATGATATTAGCACGGCGGCGTTAAAAAAAAACCTGTAGCTTCAGTCGCCAAATCAAGTGTCTTGTACTAGCACGCGTGCGGCTAATGCTTCAGACTGGGTATAATAATATGCATCAGAAGTGTAACCCTGACCAAGCGTCGACAGAATAGGGATCTTTATGATGTCTCATGTGTTTTTCCCCCCTACAATGTCTATATCAGAGGGAAAATACAATCTTTGGTTTCAACAGTGCCCCCTGAAGTGAGAGTCATTTGAACATACTGTCGATGAAGAAGCACACATTTAAAAATGACTCTTGATTCAGCTGGCTACACCTTGGCTTACCACTGAAGCTGTGTGCGTGTGTGCGTGTGCGTGTGCGTGCGTGTGTGTGTGTGTGTGTGCGTGCGTGTGTCTGGAACGTGTGTGTGTGTGTGCGTCTGGAACGTGTGTGTGCGTGTGTGTATGTGTGTGTGTGTGTGCGCGTGCCTGTGTGTGTGTGTGTGTGTGCGTGCGTGTGTGTGCGTGTGTGTGCGTGTGTGTGTGCGTGCGTGTGCGTGTGCATTATCAGGGTAACAAGGCCTCGTGGATTAATTATCACCTGCTCTGAGAAGCGATCTCTCCTCAGCCCTCTACTGAGCTACACACCACGCCTCATTAAAGACTGGCAAAGACAAACACAGTGCAGACCATTTACACTGACCTAGAGGTTGGCGTGTGTGTGTGTGTGTGTGTGTGTGTGTGTGTGTGTGTGTGTGTGTGTGGTATGGTGTGTGTGAATGTGTGTGTGTGTGTGTGTACTGTATAATGTATAATGTTTATACATACAGTGTGTACTGTATAGGCGTATAATGTTTCCAGACAATTTGAATACATAAGGAAGCAAAGAACTGCACACCCTGTATTCCCTACCTACACGATATGCCTTTTTTTGTTTTTTCTTCACAATCAATGAATTCAACAATCAAAGGCATCATAGAAGATAGAAGAGTATTGTATATTGTGCTGTATGGCATACAGCAGCGGTGCACTCCCAATGTGCCTTAGAGTCTTTATGTTATTAATCACCCCCCTCGAGTTGTCTTATCTAAACACACACACACACACACACACACACACAAACACACACACACAAATAATGAGCGCCTCTCTTTAGAAGAGTGAGTTGCTTTCCTTTCCTTATCAGTGGTTTTCCCCCACCGTTAGGGGATTAGTGTCTCGTTTTGAGTCAGTGTTTTGCCTGTCTGTCAGGAGGCCTCACAGAAAGTCATTCAGCCACTACAGCGATTATTATTCAGTTTAAACAAACACACACACACACATTTGCACACAGTCAAACACACACACACACACACACAGACCACACACACACACACACACACACACACACAGACCACACACACACACACACACACACTAATCCGCTCACTCATGCGAATTAGTGCATGCACACACACACGCACACATATACATACATACACACACACACACACACACACACAGTAAACTACTGTTGATTTACAGCGTATCTACTGTATAATAAACTTACGGCACTGTACTGTAATCTACAGATTACTGTATTTAGGTCTATTACTGTACTTTGTATTTGAAGTAATTAACTAGCAGATTCTTTTTTCAATTCTAGTGCAGACAGCACTGTCAGGGTTAAGTCTATTGCGTAACACATGAACAATAATATTGTTCAGATACAAATTGTATACTCTGAAATTAAATAGTGAAAAATACCTATTTACGTACGAATCACAGAGTCATATACGGTAAACTCCTTATTTAGTTAAAGAGACAACACAAATCAAATACATCCAATCATCTAAAACAGATGGTGCAGAAGCATAATCATCCACACTACTACACATTTGGAGTGGAGAAACAGAGAAACTAAAATGAAGAGACTTAGATGCAGTTTTGACCTTACAGACCACTTGCAGGTAATCACCACCATGCCATCAGGGAACTGTTCCTATTCAATATAATGTTCAAGGAATGTTAACTTGTAATACTTACACTGTTATAGCCTCAACCCAAAACAATGGATGAACTCCCCTATGTTCCCTGGCAGGGGGGGGGGGGGGAGAAGGAGGGAGGGTGGGGAGAGAGGAGGAGGGAGGGATGGTAGGGAGAGAGAGAGAGAGGGAGAGAGAGAAGGAGGGGGGAGGGAGAGAGAGAGGGAGGGGTGGAGGGAGAGAGAGAGGGAGGGGGGGAGGGAGAGAGAGAGGGAGGGAGGGAGGGAGGTGTGTGGGGGGGGTGTTGAGTGAGTGTGTGTGTGAGTGTGTGTGGTTGTGTGTGTGTGTGTGTGTGTGTTTGTGTGAGGTAGAGAGAGAGAGAGGGAGTGAGTTGGTTGGTCAACATGAGTGAATGAGTGAGTGGCATGTCTTTAAGCCACATTCAGGGTTAATTCTACAAGAAAACGTCTATGAAACAAGCAGTTTGTCGAGAAGGTAATTAGTTAGATTTTACACACAGGGTGTGATATGTGCCGGAAACTTCACCTCTGAATGAACTCCAACATGCATGCAGTCTCATCCTGATATTGAAGGTTGTTTTGCTCAGGAAACAGTTAAGAGGTTACACCAACTTAATCTCAAATGTGTAGTTATGGCAACAGTTATGGCAACAGGTACAGACAGTGCCAAAATGATAACAAATAATTGATTCAATCAATTATCGAAGAAGAAACTGATGATCAGAATGGTCGTATTAGCCTGGGCTTCACTTCACACACACTGCCCAGCTACGACAGCTACCTCGTCTGCAGTTTTGTCACAGACAGTTGGTATTGATTCCCCTTTCAGGAAAGGTTTTGTGTTGGTAAAGCAGTCAGACACAAAGTGGTTAGTACACACATACAACTTTTATGCAAACTATAGCTGGGACGTTTGCCATCCAAATAAATGTATTCACTCAGCTCTTCTGTCCTCTGAGGGTGGGGGGTCTGATGTAGCTGATGTTTGTGCTGGTCTGTGCAGCCAACAGCAGAACAGCTCCTGCTTAGCTCTTTGCTTTGTCATAATGCTAGCGGGTACAACGCGTGGTGGAGGTGGGGGTGGGTGGGGGGGGGGTTATTGTCTGAGAGATGTGGTGACGAGAGAGGGGGAAGCACAGAGAGAAGGGAGAAGAGAGGGGGAAGAAGGTAAATATTCAGATGTACAGTTTTATGGCACCTCTCTCTGTGTGTCTTTCTCTCTCTATCTAGGCTACCTCTTTCCTCTTTCCCTCTCCTCCATCCCTCATGCTCTCGATCGACACAGCCAACAGTGATCCCTCCCTCTCCATTTCAGTGTCCCTCCCTCAACCGCTCTCTCGTCCTTCCCCCTCTCCCCCCCCCCCCCCCTCCCGCTTGTTGCTGCATAGTCATTGGAATCCATTCATTTGCCCTGACAGTCTTGGCAGATACAGCACTTAGTCCTTATTGAGAAGGTAATTCATCTTTAATTCACTCAGACTACTGCCTCAGGCTGTTCCAACTCTGCCCGCAAAACACAGTCTCCAAAAACACAAGGGGGGGTTTCATATCTGTTACAGCAGAAAGTGTCCCAAGAAACAGGGAGAAAAACCCAAAAGGGAGTGAACCAAAGTGCTAGCAAGCCACAACATAAGAAATTGGACACTGAAATGGTGTATAAAAGGTTAATGTTTTAATAAGTAAGCCCTCATACATACACAACACCAAACAAAACATCCACTAATAATGGTAAACAAAACAGGCATCTCCCACTACCTTACTTGTTCAGTCTGTGGCTTCAACAAGAAAACAAAAAGAAGAAACCAATACTCACCGTCCTGCCAGACAAAACCAAAAGAAAACCATACTTCACCAGGGAAAAACTAACAAACTAAACGCAATACAACACAGTCAGAGGAAAAAAAAACAGCTAAATAACCGAACTTGAACCAAAACTAAAGGTAGGCATTGTTGAGAGGGCCACCACCATTCACACCATCTGTAGTCCTTTTTGGAGGGTCTGGAGGACGTCAGCCACAGGTGCAGGTGCATCAATTAGCAGCAGGAGCATCACATCCATGGCCCCGCCTCCTCAGGCTCACCACCTCAATAGAGTCAATTGGGCAGGGGCATCCCATCTTTTTAATATTGCCTTTAAATGGAAAGGGAAAAGGAAAAACGCTATACAAATAAAGTTATTATTATTATTATTATAACAATATCAAAGAACATCAAAAATCTGATACCAAAAATGATCAAATGTCTAAAAACTGATGTTGACCGAGCAATGTATTTTCTATTGGCAGAGACTATTCAAGAGACCTTTCAATTGCAGAGACACCCTAACCCACATGCCCATAGAATGGTTGTTTGGGGAGGTTCCGGCTGGGTAGGTAGCTATTTTGCGAGTTTGAGAGTTGTTGCCTATATGCTAGTTTTTTGCAACATTGAAGAAAATGGAGGATAACTTTTTGGAGCTCTGGCCAAGCAAGGTATTTTGATTCCACATCATTTTCCTTCCTCATGATGCCATCTATTTTGTGAAGTGCACCAGTCCCTCCTGCAGCAAAGCACCTCCACAACATGATGCTGCCACCCCCGTGCTTCACGGTTGGGATGGTGTTCTTCGGCTTGCAAGCCTCCCGCTTTTTCCTCCAAACATAATGATGATTATTATGGCCAAACACTTACTCCAAAAAGTAAGATCTTTGTGTGCAGTTGCAAACCGTTGTCGGGCTTTTTTATGGCGGTTTTGGAGCAGAGGCTTCTTCTTTGCTGAGCGGCCTTTCCGGTTAAGTCAATATAGGACTAGTTTGATACTGTACTTTTGTACCTAAGTACGTTTCATCTCTAGGAGACGGAACACACCTCCTTCCTGAGTGGTATGACGGTGGCGTGGATCCAAGGTGTTTTTGTGTTGTTGTTGTTGTCTTGTTTTAAAGGTATTTTTTCTGAGTGGGGCAGTCCCACTCATATTTTTCTTTTTAATGACAGATATAGTGTAGATTATGACAGAAAGGATGGGTGAGAGAGAGAGAAGGGATGACATGCAGGATATGTCCGCGGCTGGAATCGAACCGGTAGCCCTGCGGTACATGGTCAGCGCTTAATCCACTACGCCACCTAAGCGCCCCTGATCCAAGGTGTTTATTCTCGCTGTACTATTGTTTGTTCAGATGAACGTGGTACCTTCAGGCGTGGAAATTGCTCCCAAGGATGAACCAGACTTGTGGAGGTCCATGACATTTTGACTCAAATGATGTCAATTAGCATATC
>NC_137683.1:24845628-24848128 GCF_963989245.1 Nansenia antarctica | reverse complement strand
TTATGAGGCGATCTTGTCAGCGCATAATTACCAGTTCAGGATTGTTTATGATTGCTTTGCAGGGTGAATGTAAAGCATATGGAAAAGAGCCATGGGTGAGACCAGAGCCACTGAGGGAAGGAGGGAGGGAGAGGAAGAAAGGCTGGGGGCAGGGAGAGGATAGAGGGAGAGGATAGAGGGAGAGGATAGAGGGAGAGGCCAGAGGAAAGTGTTGGATTCCATGCCTGTTTTTGAGATTATATTTTTGGGGGTAAAATGTGTGTGAGTGTGTGTATGTGTGTGTGTGTGTGTGTGTGTGTGTGTGTGTGTGTGTGTGTCTGTGTGTCTGTGTGTGCATCCATGTGACTCATACAGTACCCCACAAATCACAATTCATTCAGCCTTACCATAACATTCGTGCCATAACATTTGTGCTGTGGATTCACACACTGCCTAGGAAAAAAAAATCTAAGTCACATCTAACTAAGGGAAGAGCTGGATCGATGTCTCATCTGATCTCAGGTCATCCCAGGCTTATTACTCTCTAAAGCATGTGTGCGTGCATGCGTGCGTGCGTGCGTGCGTGCGTGCGTGCGCGCGTGTGTTTTGTCTATTGTGATGTGTGTGACAGTAAAAGGGACAGAGCGGGGTAATGATGGTCATTGACTGTGAATCTCAGGAGTCTGTGTCAGGGTCAGATCGATACCCTGGTACCCGCTCCCCCCCCTCACCCCCACCCCTTCCTCCCACGCACAATCACACACACACACACACACACACCAGAACCTAGCAGAGCATCGAACCACCACACAGCATTAACTACCACTCCCACTGAGAGCGAGAAGAGCGAGAGATGGAAAAAAAGAGAGACGAGATGAGGGAGGGAGGGAGGATGAAGGAGGATAGTTCAGATGAAAAGATAGACGGAGGAGAGAGAGAGGGAGCGAATGAGATAAAAGCGGGGATGGTTGAAAGATGAGATGAAAAGATTAGGAAAGTATGAGGAAAATGAGGAAAGCAGAGAGAGACACGTGAGATGTAATGTGAGGGAAAGACAATGGCAGGGAGAGAGATATGCAAACTGGAGGAGATAGACTGATGGTGACAGTTGGAAAACAACATTTAAATGTGGGAAAACCTGACTGAAGACATTTTGAGGTGTCCTTCCTTCCTGCTACCTTTGCAGAAATCACACCATGAAATCATACCATAGATAAGATAGCCAGACTGTGTTTACCACCTCAAATTAATTAATTTATGCCCAGCCAAATCTATGTTTAGAGGTAGCTACTCACTTTTTTAAAAATGCCGGTCGAGAGAGGATGCTGGCGTTGCTCGCCGCTTCTCCGCCCGAAATCTAGGTGTAATTGCAGTACACAGAGTAGATTGTCCTACAAAGACACTTAGATTTTGATTTAATAAGCTAAAAAATAATTTGACCCCTATACTTTCTTTTATTTATTTTTTTGTTTGTTTCTTTTTATTCTACTACTCGATCTTTTCAGTTTGTAAAGCGTCTTTGAGTGTCTAGAAAAGCACTATATAAGTCTTATGTATTATTATACCCTGTCATTGGAACAAAGCTGCTCTTCGATGTTCTGTAGAAGAGCATCTCTCGATCTGACAATGTGATTCTTAATACTGTTTGTGTGTTTGTTACGGCATGTGACGGCAGCTGGTGAAAGGGGGAACAAGTCGGCAACCGACCAAATGTTCAGACTTTTATTTAGAAAAATTGTAATAAACTGGACCGTAAAAATTAAGCACATTTTGTGGGTGGTGACTTATTTCAAATCACCTTTTAAAAGAGCATGCAAAACAAAACGTTTTACTGAAACGTTGAAAATCAATGACACACGTGCTAGTCAAGCCAAAATATCGGATCAAGCCAATCCAATGGATTCAGTGAGTTACATTTTTCAGAATAAAAGTCTGAACATTTGGTTGCCGACTTGTTCCCCCTTTCACCAGGTGCTGTCACACATATGTCTGTTTCCTCGAATGCCTAGCTTTACCTCAGACTCTGAGCCGTCAAAAACCCTGATTTAGGTAGTCTACCTATTCGAACAAGTGAAATCGTTCACTTGATAGATTGCCTGATGCTATTTTTGGACCCTGCGGGTTGAACTCTGGCACACAGACCAGGAACACTCACCAGATACAGAGCTGGCTAGCTCAATGCAACCGCGGCTTTTCGTTGAATCCGACTGGAGCAGAATGACAGGTAGCAGGTCCTGATTCACCTGTCTGTCAAATTGACTGTCAATATAATGGTGGACTGTTCCATCCATACCGGGAGAGGGGGGCGGTGGCCCCAATGTTTAATCCGATTATTTTAAATGTTTGGTTCATCAGAGAAATATCATCAACATTCAAGACCAATGTAACTTTTTTTTTAAATTTTTTTTTTTTTTTACATCACCCACAGTGGGGGGCAACTGGTGGGGCAAACCATGTTCATGGGGGGGCAGCTGCCACCCAGTTCCCCATTATAGAACCACCGGATCCTCAGAGTATTCAT
>NC_137683.1:24830628-24840628 GCF_963989245.1 Nansenia antarctica | reverse complement strand
TACTTCCAAGTGCATTTTGTTGAGAAGCACTTTCACTGTAGCAAGCAATATCTCGTGTTTTGCAAAGCTGTTTCTCCCAACTCAAATCAGCATCTTTTATAAAGGACTCAGAACAAGAAAAAGCTTTTATCCCCACCTGTATAAAACATATCCCCATGTATATAAAACATATCCCTGTGTGTATATTCCTACAATGTTTGCAAATGACCTTCCTAGTACAGTACCAGTCAAAGGTTCGGACACACTTCCCCATTCAATTGATCCCCCTGTTGCTTTTTATCTGGGGACTGGATATTATTTGTGGGTTGAAAAGAAAGGGTCTGAGCCGCCAGGTCTATAGGGGGGCTCCAGGGGTCTTGGGAGAGAATAAGGGGGACTACAGTTGGGACTGCAGCTAATAGCTGCTATTTTTGTCATCCCTTGATCCTTAGGTCAGCCCTAGCATGGGTGATCATCTAGTGTGATTTACCCTTGGTAAAAGGACACAGACAGGTGGGCTGTCATTTGAAGAGGAGTGGAGATTATCATCTCATCCTCTCTGTTTTTTGAAAGTTAATCTATAACTGTAGTCTATAACACTGACATAGACTCTCTTTTCAGGTTTGTTATTACACAACTGTGCGTGTGTCTGTGTGTGTGTGTGTGTGTGTGTGTGTGTGTGTGTGTGTGTGTGTGTTCATGTGAGAAAAGTAGGACACCCCATGAAATATTTAGTTATTTTTTAAGAAATATGGACATATCAATATTTGATATTCTTTCAAACAATATCTATAGGTAAAGGTGATGTTGTTGAACCAAAAACAATGAAAATATGACTTTGTTATCATTTATTTAACAAGAAAATAACAAAGATGCCAATTCTTATTGAGGAAAACGTTACAACACACTATACCCTCATAGCTGTTATTGCCCGCTTTGGCTGAAATAACTTCAATTAGACGTTTCCTATAACTGTCTACCAGTCTCTGACATCGATTGGAAAGTATTTTTCCATTTCTCCGTACAGAATTCTTTCAGCTGTGTGATGTTTGAGGGGTGTCTTGCATGCACAGCCCGTTTCAAATCCCCCAACAGAATCTCAATAGGATTAAGATCCGGGCTTTGACTTGGCCATTCCAGAACTCTCCATTGCTTTCTTTTGAGCCATTCCTTGGTGGGTTTACTGTATTTTTTTAGGTCATTGTTATGTTGCATGGTCCACATCCACATCAACTTCTTTTTTGGACAGATGGTCTCACATTTTCCTGAAGCATCCCCTGATACATTAAATAATTAATAATGGATTCTATGATGGTGAGCTGGCCAGGCCCTGCTGCAGCAAAGCAACCACAAACCATGACATTTCCACCCCCATGCTTCACTGTTTGTATGAGGTTCTTGTGCTCAAACGCTGTGCGGCAAACATGTCTTCTGTTACTGTGCCAAATAATTAAACTTTGGATTCACAGTCTATCCAAGCACATTGTTCCAGACGTCCTGTTGTTTGTCTAGGTGTTCTCTGGCAAACATAAATCTTGCCCTGATGTTGTTGGTTTTTTTCCAAACCTGTGCAGTTTCTTTCTGATGGTAGATGTCCTACCTGTAGGTCCCGTGATGACATTAAGGATTGTTGACTTCTTTAAGCATCTTGTGGTGTGCTCTTAGGCTGAACTTGCTAGGCCTGGACCTGGCCATGTTGGCAGTTGTTTTAAATGTTCTCCCCACAAAAAATATTTTCCGGACAGTGGACTTATTTCAAATTGTTTGGAGATCTTTTTAAATCCCTTCCCAGACTCATACGCATCTACAACCTTTTTCTGAAGGCCTCAAAGAGCTCTTTTGATCACGCCATGGTGATACCACTCACTTCAACAATCAAGACCAAACCAAATTATATGTCTGAGGTTTAAATATGACAGGCTCCTCCAAAATCATCTGTAACAATGGTCTAATCATTTGCACATGCGCTTGATTCTAATTTTAGGCATTTTAAGTAGAAATAAATATGGGGGTGTCCTACCTTTTTCCTGACAAGAAAATTGCATTTCTGTTAATTACATTCTACAAGATTGAATCTATTTTCTTCAGTTTTATTTATTTAGTTATATTATCTCCATCTCTCAATATTATTAAAATGAAGATCAAATGTCTGTATGTTGAAATGAAAAAGACAATGGTTTTCATGGGGTGTCCCATCTTTTTGACTGTATGTGGCAGCCGTCTTCATTCTTCTCTGAGAAGTACTGTAACTTTATCCTTGTCATAGTGTCCTCCCTGGCTGTGGCCACGCTGAATGTTTTAATGCATTTTGCTGATAGACACTGCTAGGGAATATGATGGATGTCATGTGGAATACTCTGACATAAACACTCATCCCCAGTGCATGCACGCACACACACACACACACACATACATACACACACGCATGCACGCACGCACGCACGCACTCTCACACACACACACACACACACGCACACACACACACACACACACACACACACACACACACACACACACACACACACAATCACACACCCTGGCTTCCAGTACTCTGCAAGACTGAAATTAAGCTAATGGGCTTTTCTGACATCAGATACCTTCTCATTTGAACCCCACCACCCAAACACAAACACACGCGCACACACACACAAATATTTATCTCAACACTATTTTTAGAAAGACCCCCCTCCCTCCACAGACTCACACCAACATGCACATCCAGTTCACACAACCCAATCAAGCCCAGTCACGCCTACAGAGCCGACCCAAAGCACTCCCGCCAGCAACACCGCTCACACAGACGTCTAATCAGTCACAATGGGCGTGTTGCTGTGGCTGGTAGCTGTGGCCATGGTTAGGGCTTGTATGACAGCCTCTTTGACACTAGAACAGCCATGGTTGGAGTCATTTGACCCCGAGAATCATTTGACCCTGTTAATTATATATCTTTGCACTCAATCAAGTTTCAGGACCCTCCTTTCATGACTTTTCCTAGATACTGTATGTGCGTTCTACCACCCGGTCTCCTTTCATTTTCCAAATCAGGATAAGCTAGCATAAAGCTATTTTGCAGTTTTTCTGTGTAGGAGGCAGGCTAATTTAGGTGTTCGCCAACTAGTGGTGGTCATGTGTAAATAGCATCTTTCCATTGTAAAGACTATGGTCATTTGACCCCCGAGGTGGTTCTTATAGTAGGTAAAAAAAGGCACGGCTGTTAACACCCCTGTCCCCCCCCCCCTCTCCCCACTGACTACTAATAATGTCCTCCTACCAGGGGCCCGGGGAAGAGAACAGAGATGGTATCCGTATGTGAGTGTGCCTCAAAGGCCTTCTGCATTGTGTAGATTAAGACTTGTGAAGGAGGAGCCTGGCCAGTAACCAGCGTGCAGGAATCAAACCTCTCCATTAGTAGAATCCTACTTACAAATATGAAATTCTATATCTGGTGATTACTGCTGTTTGTCTGCATGAGCATTGCTTTTCGCTAATGCTGCGTGATAAACAATCAGCCAACAATCAGCCATTACCTTTGAGGTGAATGCAGGAAGTCCCGTTGGATTTCAAATCGTTTTTCTTCGTGTCTGCTTTGTAGCCTCAGGGAGACATGCGGTGTTTTAAGGATATGCTAAAATGTGCTATTCAATCTGAATGCTCCAGCAGTTTCCATTAAAGCACTGATTCGTTTTTCATTTGAGAGAGAGAGAAGAAAAAAAAAACTGATCAAACCGTAAAGGCCTGGAAGTTGGGCCGGTGTTAAACTTTTCCTTTTTTCCTCGGAGAGAAGGATTAGCGGATTTCCTCAACTTAACAGTTGCTCACTTTGATTCTTACGCACCTTGGTTATTAGATTAACCATGGTCAGGAAAATGAGAGGACAGACAGCGTGTGTACATTTGGGTGCATGCACAGTGTGTGTGTGTGTGTGTGTGTGTGTGTGTGTGCGTGTGTGTGTGTGTGTGTGTGTGTGTGCGTGTGTGTATGTGTGTGTTTGTATGTGTTTGTGTGTTTGTGTGTGTGTGTGTGTGTGTGTGTGCGTGTGCGTGTGTATGTGTGTGTTTGTATGTGTGTGTGTGTGTGTGTGTGTGTATGTGTGTGTGTGTGTGTGCGTTTGTGTGTATGTGTGTGTGTGTGTGTGTGTGTGTGTGTGCGTGTGTGTGTGTGTGTGTGTGTGTGTGTGCGTGTGTGTGTGTGTGTGTGCCTGTAAAATAAAATGGTGAATACCATACAATCCCCTAAATTATCTCACCTTCTTATTTTGAGCACATAAAAACACAATTTCCTCTATTGATTCCTTTCCCATGTTACCCCTGACAACCCCTCATAGCCCACAACATTAATATTCCTGGAGAGCAGAAGAACAGTGGAATCGTCTCTGAAATTACAGCTCTGAGAGGTGCCTCTTTACTCTAAGCATGTTACCATGACAGTTTGTGTGGCGGTAACCATGGAATCACCTTGGCTGTCTGTCAAAAGGAGCATCTGGACAGGAGAGCAAGCCATGATAGGAATGGACACTAATAATACCCAGCAATTGTGATTAACTTCCTGTAGTTACTGGGCCATCTTTGGCATGTGTGTGGCTGACCAATAGGGTTAGGGTTAGGTGAGAGTTGGATGGGTGAGAGTTGGCATTTTGGGTGAGAGTGAGAGAATGTTGCTTACTCTAGTATGAGTAATGTGGTCCTGATACATCTTGTAGTTCAGGGGCCGTCTTTGGTCTAAACGTGGGTGGACCAATATTAGGTGACAATTGGAACTTTGCTAAAGGACCAGCTCTCTACTAATACTATTAATTTACTACTATTTACTATGAATTACTACTATTTGTAGTGTAATACGTTTCCACTGTTACTAGGTCAGTGTGGGTCTGCATGTGGGGGACCAGTACTCAATAAGAATTGACAGTTTGCTTGTAGCCAACTATGACTTGAAGTATAGTTTGAAGCCCAAATAACATACTGTAGTTGCTTGGTCACTTTTGCTAAGATCTGCTAAGAAATGCCCGGAAAATTAAGCCTGCTATTCATCGTGCGCATTCATGCTTGGGCCACACATAGTTCAGATCTTGTCAGTTGGGCTAAGAATTTAGAACTAACCGTGGAACCACAAACACTGGTGTTAGCACAGAGAAGTGATCACATCCGAGATTCATTAACTGAAAGGTGCAGTTTGTCCACTTTATACAGTCTTTAGCAGTTTTACAGCTTGCCGCAGTCAAACTTATCAAAACTAGCCAATACGAGAGGATACATTTCCATAAATGGTCTGTCGGTTTTAGAAATACACAGATAATTTGGGGTAATACACCTAAGACCATCTACTCATCTCATATGGTTTTGAAGAGTTTGACTGTAACACTGACAGACTCATCAAAACCAAATGAGATTACCGTAAACATACAGACCAAGCTAATCTCCCCAGGTCAAGTGATCCCAGAAGTTATGAAGCAAACTGACAATATCTGAGCTAATGAACTTGAGATAAACTATATAAGTACTTAAACTACCTCACTGTACATTGCTCATAACTGTATATACCTCAAAACTATACTGATGTTTACTATACTACTACCTCTGCACATACTCTATACATAGTTATCTATCACTACCATTCTTGTCCTATTTATATCATGCCCTTATATCACTATTTGTACTTTTGGTTGGATGCTAAACTGCATTTCGTTGTAGTGTACGGTACTCTGCGATGACAATAATCGAATCTAATCTAAGCTAATAAATCTAGATTTCATGAGACAGACAATCTGTGTCCCCGACTAAAGACTTTAGCAAATTACTGGACTGACGTGACAAACTCTTTTATGATATTTTATTTATGTAAACCAGCTCCTTCCCTTCTTGTGATTTTTTTTAAAAGTGTTTTTTTTTCTTTCCTAACACCAGGGGAGCCACCCCTCCTAAATGTCGTTGTTTGGTACCTGCACTGTAGCAATGACAATAAAGACCATTCATTCATTAATTTACATATTTCTGAACAAATTGAATAAGAACGCAAACTGGTAGCACCTTCATCAGCTTCCTCTAACTTTCAAAAATCAAATCAAATCAAATCAAACTTTATTTGTATAGCGCATTTCTTACAAGATGCAACTCAATGCGCTTCACATACTGACAGAGCCGCAAGCAGGCAAAAGTAAAAACCTGTACACTATGTAGCCAGGAAAATTCCCTTGCAGCCCTCTACACATCGAGTGACTACTAACCAGTTTGCCTACCAGCAAAAAAAGCCTCCCAAACACTTGGCACATCCTCTTTGTTTTATAGAAGACATCCAATTAATGTGACCAATTAAGAGACAACACACCTGATGCCAAAACTCCACTTATTAAGACAGTCTATAAACTATGGCCTCAGAGTAATTTGGTGGGAGTTTTTGGGCAGGAAAGTGTGGTTGTAATTAATAATCTCTTCGCTTCTCAAGTCGTAAATGTCTTATAATGTTCTTAACTGTTGTTCAATTAAATTGTATTGCTGACTAGATCTTAAAGTTTTGAATCTGCCCTTTCACAATGTACATCTCTGACAATGCAACCGTTATCTAGTTACCATACGTGAGGCTGGATCTCAGCACTCTCTACAGTACATTTAGAAATGGAACTGTTATGGTTCCCAATCTTGGCAACAATACAACCATAGCTGGGGCCGATCTAGTTGCACTACAGTTGCCAGATATTGACCACAACTTGAGTAGAACAGGTATAACTAAGCCAGGCTGTTGCTACAAGTAGTCCAAGACAAAAAAAAGCCTACCAATTTCAGATTTGTTTTGGCTCTCCTGTAAAAATGTAAAAATGTCACTTACTTGTGTGGCTTGAATACAGTGCTCTCCATACACTCTATACACCAACAGTGGATTTGAAATAAAATATTTTCTATGGGGTCAAAGCACAGCTTCAATCGTTTTATTTTTGTTTTTTTTTTCAGATTTGGTTCAGCATTTAGAAAACATAAAAAAATAAAAAACATACTCCTTCTATTTCAGGGCTCCAAAAGTATTGGGGAAAAAAATATGTAATGTCCAAATAAAGTACTCATGGTTAGTATTTGGGTGACAATACCCTGAAAAACTCTTCGTTGCTATGGCAGTATGTTTGGGATGATTGCCTTACAGTATGATGAAGCACCCTTCAATGAATTTGGAGGCATTTGCTTGTACTTAAGCAGACACGATGTTGCTGTCAGCAGTAACATCGTTAATTAAGACAAGTTAGGCAGCTCGTGTGGCAGCTATACATGCCCAAAGCATAGCACACCCGCTCCACCGTGTTTCACAAATGAGGTGGTATTCTGTAAATCTTTGGCAGATCTTTTTTTCTCCTAACCTTCCTCACCAATCACTCTGGTACATGCTCATATTCGTCTTATCTATTCACAACACTGTTTCCCAGACCTCTGCAGACTTTATATTTTTTATTTAGCGAATTGTAACCTGACCATCCTTTTTGAGGTTACATAACTAGTGGTTTGCACTTTGCAGTAAAGCCTCTATATTTCGGCTGGTGCCATTCTGTGGATGGTAATCTCTGAATGTGACACATTCACTAACCCAAACCCTAACCCATTCAAATTCAGAATGTTCCAGAATGATCTGTGGGACAGTTGTTTTGGTCTTTACTTAGTTATGGTAAGCATTCTTCAGTCATCTACTGAGAGGAACACTGTACAATGTTTCCTCTTTCCAGTACTTATGGGGAGGGCACTGTATGTGATGTTCCCACAGATGCTGATTGACATGTACACATAGGCTACATGGTACCTATGCCCAAGAGAGGCTGGGATTGACACCGCCAGATGTTGTGTCTGTCAATCTAACAGCAGTTCTCTGATCCACACTCTTCGGGGACACACACACACACGTATAGCTGTACAAACAAATCTACACACACACACACACACACACACACACACAGACACACACACGCATATATATACAGTAGCTGTAAAATAAACCTACACACACACACACACACACACACACACACATATATATAAAGCTGTAAAATAAACCTACACACACATATACATTCTATACACACCCACCCAACCCACCCGCCCACCTCTACACACACACACGCACACACACACACACACACACACACACACGCACACACGCACACACACACACCTCTACACACACACATAATCACCCACACACACTGCTTGCTTGCTCCCTTGAGAGCCGGTAGGAAGAACACCTGAGGCACTGGACCTATGCATAAGTTATGTTGTCATGGCAACAGGGGGAAGCACAGCTGATGGCATCCTTATCACACCTAAATGACTCAGATGAACCTAGATTACAACACAATGGCTCCGTCTCTTTAGTCCTTACAATATTACACAGCGCTATATTGACATACACACAATCCTATACGCGCATAAACAGTCCTACTCACACACACGCACACACACACACACGTATTATACACACACACACACATACACACACACACACGTATTATACACACACACACACACATACACACATATTATACACACACACACACACACACATACACACACACACACACACACACACATATATTATACACACACACACACACGTATTATACACACACACACACATACACACACATATTATACACACATACACACACACACACACGCATACACACACACACACACACACACACATATTATACACACACACACACACACACGTATTATACACACACACACACATACACACACACGTATTATACACACACACACATACACACACACACACACACACACACACATGCACATACACACACACACACGCACACCAGCAGACTGTGAGGGGTGAGCTGTATCCCAGTGGAATCCATCTTCATTTGCTTGCGATGAGAGGCCCTAAGCTGTACAGCTCCCTTCCCCTCCATAACTCACCCTTATGACTCCCCCCTCCACTCTGGGCCACACTGGCATAGCAGGACCAGGGAAAACTCTCGTCCGGGCAAGCCATGTTTCTCACTGTAACAACGGCTATGAGTATCGATGGTCTTTGGTGTTGTGGGTAAAGCATTCACATTGCTCTGGAAAATCTTGACACTATAATGAAGAAGTATTAGGCAGATGTTGTGATAAAGATTATTACGGTATGGTAAAAGACTGACTGACTGACTGCCTTATCTCATTAAACGGCCTACATGCTCCCAGCACTCCCGCAATAAGTGGAGGACGTTTCACCATAAATAGCCCTAAAGATGTCACGTGTGCATCGTAAAATGTGATGTGTGTGTGTAGATTGGGTTGTTGTTATTGTTGTTGGTGGTGGTGGTGGAGGAGGTGTATCAGTGTATTTGTGAGATAAAGAGTGTGTGTGACACATACTCTGATGGGCACACTGATAGAGGAGGTGAGATGATGAGAGGAAATGAGTTTGTCAGAGCCGATCACTTCATTGAATTATGTTCCACGAGGGGCGGCGGGCGGTAGAGTGTGAAGCTCGTTTAGCTGATGAACACACAACGCTGTTCCGTGATTTAGCATGTTAGGCTAGACGAGGCCGTGAGAAGAATATGGATCCGCTGTGGGGTTTACAGCTTAGCGATGCTAGACTTCAGGAGTGTGGATTTCCTCTATAGGCTAGGAGGTGATCTATGGGCTAGGAGGAAGCCGCTTAGTAGCTCGGCGTGCTAGGTTAGGCTAGGCTTAGCATGGGATGGGAATGGGAATCTGTCAGTCTGCCAGCCAAGTGCTCCCTATCCTGAGGGAGCTCATTAGCCTATGCTAGTCTCGGTGGTCCTTCCCTGATTGGCTGCAATCACAAAAGATCACAAAATCACAAAAAAAAGAGCTTGGTACGCTCCCTCCCAGAGATAACTCATTTGGCCATTTTCCCCTTTTTCTTTCCCCCCCCCCCCCCCCCCCTCTTTTTCCCTCCCACGTTCACAGTCTAGCTGTCTGAGATTAGACAGATGGGTACAAAGCTATGGGTTAACAACTATTCATTTTTTTTGATGATTTCAGTCATGTCCGAAGGTATCTCACTGTCAGTG
>NC_137683.1:24795628-24825628 GCF_963989245.1 Nansenia antarctica | reverse complement strand
GAATGAGAGAGTGAGAGAGTGAGAGAGTGAGTGAGAGAGTGAGAGAGTGAGTGTGTGTGTGAGTGAGTGAGGTAGTGAGTGAGTGAGTGAGTGTGTGAGTGAGTGAGTGTGTGAGTGAGTGACTGAGGTAGTGAGTGAGTGACTGAGGTAGTGAGTGAGTGAGTGACTGACTGACTGACTGACTGACTGACTGACTGACTGACTGAGTGAGTGTCATGGAATGCCTCTTGTCCAATCAAATTACTTGGTCCCTTTATGACGTTGAACCCAATGTGAGTGTGTGAGTGAGTTTATGAGTGAGTGACTGTGTGAATGACCGACTGACTGACTGACTGTGGAGCATGATTAGGCTGAATGCCTGCTGCATGTGGCTATACAGTAACAGAGCAGTGTATAGGGTATCTACACCATTCATCCCGGTGAGGACTGTGTTTTCACTGTGAGACAAAGAGCTGCTGTCCAATATAACAGCAGAAATGTGGATGTGTTTCATTCAGTCAATCAGTGCTATTTCCTAACCTAGTATAGTTTTTGTTTTTGTTTTGTGTTTATTTTTTTAACCAAAAGTTCATGCTATTGCTGCTAAGTGGTAGTCGTTTAATGTGGGTTTTTTAGGTGGGTGTGTTAAAATGAGAAATACCCCGAACAAGCAACAAAGGACTGTAGGTACTATGTACACACAGAGAATTGTATTTGCTTATCTAGCTAATTGAAATAGAAGAGGAGATCGATGTCGACGGGGATTGAAAGGATGATCTTAGGAGGAGAGACATGACCACACAACAGAATCCTGCTAGCCACATTGGATTCATTACCATCCACTAGAGACCCGGGATTATGCTATCCCTCTTACCTACTTTGTGTTACATAAGGACACAAAGTCATTTTTATCTGATTTGTTATAGAAATGTGTTCACAACAGGTTACATATAACAAAGGACATGTTATGCAAGTATTAGAATTCTTAAATGGGTGAATCTTACCTTTAGCAACGAAAAACAAGCTTTTTTAAATGTAGCTCATTCTGTCAGATCTGTGACAACCTGGCACAGCCATCTTGGAAATGTTGTTATGGGAAGACAACATCACATGACCTGTCACATGACCCATCAGAATGTTAGGTAGGTGTCACTTTGGGGCTTCATGAGTTAAAAAATCAAGGATAAAGCTGTATAAGGAACTTTCCAGAACATTTAAAGGATGTGTGACACCTGTGTTACCATGGGTGCTTATGGGTTAAATTTGAAACACGCAGAAATAACTATAAATGGTGCCAATAAAGCAGGTAGATAGACACATATGTGACCCATATACATTCCCCTGTTCAGAAAGTTGAGGTGCCTTCAGACATAGAAACGCAACAGCTATAAATACAACGTTTGTAGTTTTACATGAAGACGAAGAGGAAGATACATGCAGAGATACATGCACAGTGGGGAGCGTGAGAGAGATCAGTGTTATGTGTCTGTCTTCCATCAACCTGTGTGTGACATGTGTCTCGCCTACAGCTGTCTGCAGCCCTGTACACAGGATGATTAGCTGGGTTGCTGTCAGATAGATGATGTATGGTTGGAATACAGGAAGGCTTTCTGGCTATATCCGGACGGCTACCACGACACACATGGGGATGATATGAGAGGCGTGACGGTACACAAATATGTAAATTGCTGCTTTGAATACTGTGCAGAATGACCGTTTTGAATAATGCATTGTGTGAGTGATGAAATATCAATATTAACAGTAGCAGAACCAGGCGTTAGTGACTTCAAATTCGACGCAAAACCAGACAGAGATACACACCGACCTAAACGGTTGAGTGACCATAATTGGTTAACTGACAGTTAGATGTGGATGATTGTTGTGCTGTTTGTAATAACAGGAAAATAATCATTTGTGTAGAACCCATCTTATTTTGGTTGAAATTTCTAACAGAAATGACACATCAATCCATTCGGTCCCTATGGTTTGACAAGCTGTTTTCTTACATGTTCTTACATTACTTAGCATTTGAGGAAAACTGTAGCATCAATTTCAAAGTGATTATTTCTTTAAAATTGCCTTCACACAACACAGTACAGGTGTTCCAGGTCCTGACAGTTGTTGTGGGTTTGCAGGTGCACTATTAAGAGATCACTTTTGGTGTTTTTTCATGCATTTATTTATAGGGCCACAAATGCAGGAATTTGCCCTCTTTTGTAAGAGAGAATTGCAACGATAATGTTCTCGTTTTTATCCGGCGAATTTCATAATTACTGTACATGACCCTGAACATTTTTGTGGTTGAAAGTGCAGCCATTATTTCGTTTTTTGTAATGTACACATTAACACGAACACAGAAATTAGCCAGTGAAAGTGAAATGAGTGAAATGAGCTGTGCACGGCCCTGTCACTACGGAAACCGAAACACTTTAGTGTCTAAACCTGTATTATTTAACTTATCCATGCTTTTATATCCAGCAGGTTAGACTACTGCAATGGCCTTTTTTCAGGACGCTCAAAACAGGCACTTAGACAATTACAAATTATTCAAAAATGCTGCTGCAAGAGTCCTGACTAAAACTTTTGATCACGTTTCTCCCATTCTTAGATCATTACACTGGCTCCCTGTATCTCACAGAATTTTTCAATCATGCTCCTGGTCTACACATCTCTGAATGGTAAAGGGCCAAAATACATCTCAAACATGTTAGTGCCTTATGAACCTGCTAGATCCCTAGTATCATCTGAGGCCTTTTAACAGTTCCTAGTGTGAGCACCAAAAGTGGAGAGGCAGCACTTGCTCACTATGCAGTAAAACACTGGAACAAGCTGTCACAAAATATTAGGTCAGCCCCATCTGTATAAAAAAAAAAAATAATAGACGGCAGCTCTACCTCCTGCGCCACAGGCTGGGAATTTGGATAGATCATACACTGAGAATAGGAAGAAGATTGTCCGGCAACCACGCTCTCCGTCCTCGTGACATGACACAATGGATGTGCCCTTCAACAGTCTGTGAGTTGGGATTGTTTGACTTTGAGAAGGGTTTAAGATTGGATTTGTGGATGTAAAGTATGCAATCCTTTTAAAAGTCTCATTTTACCTCACGTCATTGCTTTTATAGTGTCCTAGTGGTGATCAGACTTGCTCTAAGAGGATGCTACTTTTAAATGCCCCATTCTACAGAATTGGGGAAAAACAGTTTTTAGCTGCTGTGCTCATCAGACAGATGGGATGATCTTCAGGGTAGACTAAGGTCCCTGACACTAGTTTTAAATCACTGGTAATGGAGAAGCTGGAAGGGACATGCTCTTGTTTTGATTGATTAATGTGTTTGCTGGCTGTGTCTGGCTTTGCATTCACACTGTGTCTGGAAACCCTGTCATGAATACCCTGCACCGTATGTCCCTATATTACCCTGCCGGCTCCAATTTGTCTACCACCGAGGGAAAGGGTGCACACTAGTTGCACGCTGGTTGTGTGACAAATTCCCAGTCATTCTCCAAACAAAACTCAGATAAGGGTGTAATATCACACGGGACGTTTACTAAGAAAGAAACAAATCATCCGAATACATGTAATCAACCACTCACTGAGAAGAAACACTTCTAGCAGCAAGTGGTACACACCCAGAAACGTCCTTTTGAACCTTTTGGAAAAGCAGCTAATCCAAGCAGAAGGGCAGGGTCTTGTCAGGTGCACGTACACCGTTCACAGACTGCCAGTAAGTAAGTAATGGCTCAGCCTGGTTTGACACCGGTGTGTCAGAAAGGCCCTCAGGATTATCAAAGGCCCCAGCCCTCCAAATCAGACGCTGTTCGAACTACTGCCGTCGGGGAAACAGTACCGTAGCCTCGGGGCTAAAACCCGGAGGGTGTCAAACGGCTATTTCCTTGAGAATTCAGGCTCCTTGGGTAATGCACTGGTATATTATGGCAAAGGACTGTCCCCCACAAACCATCGCCACTGTATTAACAATATATATTATGACTACCTGATTACCTGAACACTACCTCTACTTGACCTCTGTACTGCTCCATATCTGTACCATGTTGCACACCGTACGATAGTGTATTACATCTCATTGCAACCTACACAGCATTTTTTGCACCACCTGACTACTACTTGAACTTCCTGTAATGTTAATTACATTATAATGTTGATATGTTGATTTGCCTTCTGCTGCTGTTACTTTATTGTATCATTGTTGATTTGATTTGCATTCTGCTGCTATTGATACTATTGCTGCTATCACTGCTATTGTTGATTGTTGATTTTCTTGTTTTTATATCCTGCTTATTTTATTATTGATTTTGTATTCTGCTGCAATGCCAATGTCGAATGAACCTGAACCCAAGAATTGTACTCTGTGTACCTGTACATTGATGTAATATAAGCAATTCTGATTCTGATTCTGGTTATTTAGTGTTATCTAAGGAGAAAAAAGCTACACTTTTCCCCCTTAAGTGTGTGTGTGTGTGTGTGTGTGTGTGTGTGTGTGTGTGTGTGTGTGTGTGTGTGTGTGTGTGAGTATTTTGTGAACAGTTTGTCCTTCACGCTCCATGGGGCAAAGTTGCCATTCTCACTTGGCCGTGTTGGAGGACTTATCTCTCTCGGCTTCTTCAAGGGAGGGGAGGGAAAGGTGAAATTGAGGATCTGATATGTGCTGTATTATGAAAGCGGGGCACCATTATAACTGCATATGGTTGTCTGACACTTTCAATGGGTGTGAGAGGAGATAAAAAGGTATTACTTGACGTGTCAGATCGCTTCACTTTCTCTCGCTTTGATTCTCACCCTCCCTCTCACTCGCTGTCTCTTTCAATCTCTCTTTGAGGCTGCAGAGAGAGAGAGAGGGCCTTCAGTCTTTTCAGTGGGACTCTTTCTCTGTCCGTCTTTCTTTTTTTCTTTCATTCTTCCTTTCTTTCTTTCTTTCTTTCTTCATTCCTTCCTTTCTCTCTCTCTCCCTTTCTCTCTCTCCCTCTCTCTCTCTCTCTCCCTCTCTCTCTCTCTCCCTCTCTCTCTCTCCCTTTCTCTCTCTCTCTCCCTCTCTCTCTCTCTCTCCCTATCTCTCTACCTCTCTCCCTCTCTCTCTCTCTCCCTCTCTCTCTCTCCCTCTCCCCCTCTCTCTCCCCCTCTCTCTCTCTCTCTCTCCCTCTCTCTCTCTCTCTCTCCCCCTCTCTCTCTCCCTCTCTCTCTCTCTCTCTCTCTCTTTCCGTCTCTCTCTCTCTCTCTCTCTCTCCCTCTCTCTCCCCCAGATCAATCTCATAAGGGCCAGCAGGACGCCCAAGGACGCCCGTCCACAATGTGCAAAGCTGCACCATGGTTAAATGTGATCTAATGAGGGCAGGGTATATCTCCCACTGTGTCGCCTTTTATGGGCTGAGGCTTGATCTGGTTCACTGACCCAGTGGGCCTCCTTCACCGAGCATGGACGACCACACAGCAACCGCCAAGCTACAAGGACTCGGCTCAAAAGAGCAAGGCAATTATCACGGCGCTAATGAATTTCGCGAATCTAAAATAACAGTTATATAAATGGCCTTGAAAATTCCTTATTACACTTGTTGGATGTTATGGTGTTTAAGCACCCGTTGACCAAAGAAAATGGGTTTGTAGCCTTGACAGGAGGGCAGCTAGACATGTCACACTATTCCGTCAGTCGTCGAGTCCACGTCTCCGAATCACTGAATCAACTCTTTCTCCAGAGGATCCGGATTTAGTAGCACTGCAGTTGATAACCTGGCTGACCCTAGTTGTTACTCTATCAAATCAGCAGAAATTGCCCTGATTCCCTAATGAATTAAGACGGACACACACACACACACACACACACACACACACACACACAGACTCACACACAGTGTTCACAGGCAGACCTGAAAGTGGAGTAAAAAAAAGTCCACCTATGATACTGTATGGAAACAATCCAGTCCAGTAGCGAACTGGTTTTCCTAAGCAGATGGCACACAAAGCAGTTGATGGTAAAGCACCACCACCAACTACTGTAAACACACCACACACACCACCGCCCCCACTGCCTCCCAGGTAGCAGGAAGGAAGTGGAAGAAGTGAACACGGCCAAAGAACACGCTGTCTAATGAGAGCTGTAGGAGAGCAGTCATCAACCGGGAAGCTACATGTACACAGAGGGGGGGGGGGGGGTGGATGCATCATGATAGAATAGCATCCCCTCCACACAGACACATTGTGGCATACGTACCCAACCACAGCCATTTAGTTCGAGATCAGATCCCGGCAATCAGTGGTAGCCGGGAAAGGGTAAAGATGTGTCTGCATTTTGCCAACACTATGTGATTTTGTGTGATACAGGGGTATTCGTGTTGTGTGGTGAACATACGGAATGTTTGGCAAAAGACTCTTATGGAGCATGGGACCACCAATTGGACCATCCTAGGTAACTGATGCACATTGTACTGATGCACAAGTAGGGCAACTCCTAATAGTGCTGCTTTCTCACCCTTTGAATTGACTGGAATGGGAGTCAGGGGGAGGAGACTTTTGCACTACATGCCAAGTTGACAGACTATCTAACAGCCTAACTAGACAAATAACCGTGACAAGCCTTTTGAGCCAGGGGACAACGTGATGGTTCCTGTTCTCGAACAGGGTGGCCTCTCTCCTAGGTGGGAGGGCCCATGTCTAGTCATGTCAGGAAACAACTCTTCAGTGGTGGTGAAGCTTAAGACTGGATTGAAATGGTACCACAAATGGTTTTCTCTCACTGCAAAACATAGGGGGAGATGAGCTAATCATGTGATGTTTTAGGCACACGACTAAGTCCAAATACGAAACCCAGGAAGCAGCACAAACATCACAACGATGCCCACTGTCCTGTTCATCGGGACCCTCTTTGGAGCCATCTTTCTCATGACCTCGCACTCCAACCCTTTAGATGACCTCTGTGACCTTAGCCCACTTGAGTGGAACATTTCCATGGATAAGTTCAGCCTCATCTACTGTACGTGAATATAGCATTCGTTTACAGGAATGGTTTGGTTGTTGATATGATGGACAAGCATGGGAGGTCCAGATAATTTTGGCTTGACTAGCGAGTTTGTGTTGTGATTCTCAACAACGCTGAAACGTAGTTTCAAAAGAAAAGTCAGAACATTTGGATTGGTTGCCGACATGCGGTCCAAACGATCAGACTGTGTCACATATGGATACATTCCTCCTAAATAATCATGGTAATTGTCCACTAGCATGAATGCTGCTTGAGTCTAACAGACGGAATAGGGCACTAGACAATGTGCGGACTGCCCAGTGTTATCTGAGGCATAGTGTCATCCCAGGCATAATGGCACAGGCCCACATTTGGAAGTGTTACATTTTACGACCTGGCATCTCTTGAATGGTGCAGCTGTGGCTCAGCCGGTACAGCCGGCGTCTAATGATCGCAAGGTCGGCAGCTCGCAGCTGTTCGAATCCCGGCTGGCCACATGTCGAAGTGTGGCGAGGCACCGAACCCCTAATTGCTTCAGGGTCGCCTTCAATAGCTCTGACCCCCTTCCCTAGAGCATAAATACATTATGTTGTACTCTATGCAATGACAAAGCTTGAATTCCCTTTCTCCTAAATATACAGTATCTGTGACGGACTCTCTGAGTGCTGCAGGCTCAAATCAAATCACCCAGAGACACTTAAGGCCATTTCAGCGGGGGTGCGACTGCAGTTGAATAGGTAATCACACCCCTCTCAGCTGCATGCCAGCAGGTTTAGGGATCGTGAAGGAGGCGATCGCCAATCAACTCCGTTCTAAATTCGACGGACATCTCCAACCTACGTAGACGCTGAAACATTTGTTGGTGGGGGGGTTCATCTCTGCGGTGACAGAGCTGTGCCGATTGGCACTCATGAGTGGTACCCTTACTATAGTCCAGTCTTGCCTCTAGAGGGGGTGATCATATGATCATATGTGAGTCTTATCATAATGACATGATTGTATGGCTGATGATCTTATCATTATATCATAGCTTTATTTCCATTTCTAGCCGGAAGGTTCCTGAACATACACTCAACAGTGAGTCTGCTGGCACCACAGGGCCTGATGAAGTGAAATGTTATCTCATCAACAGGCAATCACATGCACAAAGTCATTGCGTTACTTAGCTTATTAGGTCATTCCTGGAGGTCGGACAATTTCTCTGCTGGGATTATTATTATATTATAATATTGTATATATTATATTATATTATTCCCTTGTTGCACCTTGGTGCTGCTCGATTGTAATAAACCTTTTGCTTGATTGATTTATTGATTGATTGATTGATTGTAACCGTTGTTGCTCGTTACTGAACCTGAGAATAAATGACAACAGTGTGCATGCCTGTGTGTGTGTGTGTGTGTGTGTGTGTGTGTGTGTGTGTGTGTGTGTGTGTGTGCGTGTGCGTGTGCGTGTGCGTGTGCGTGTGCGTGTGCGTGTGCGTGCGTGTGTGTGTGTGTGTGTGTGTGTGTGTGTACCAAACGACATTGAAGGCCTGGTGTGTGTCCTGAAATAAAGTATGTCACACAACGGTTAGATCCGGCAACTCTGATTGGCCCAACTTGATTGGTTAAAAGGTGCACTCCAGCACATGCTTATTAAATAACGATAAACAACGGCAATACCTCTTTACTGTTCTATGTGAGTGATCGCTGCACACAATGTGACAAGAATCATTACTCCCTTCCCAGACTTCTCTCACAAAATGCACCTCAGTAGATACAAATGGGCTAACATGTTACTTTGCTTGCTACAGCACATCAGCATGATTCGTGATTTGTGAACTGCACCAGTGCAGGGATTGCATTGATGCAATGTTTCAATGTTGAGTTACGGGGGGGGCACCAGCGACTCTCTTGTCAGTGAACCACATCTGGTGAAGCCCTTACAGCTAGCGGAGTGACTTCACTTTTAGTTTGAATTGCCGCTAGCTAGCTAGCCGTATTGTTCTCAAAATAAGTGAAGGACCCAAACTGACATGTTGACACATAGCAAGCCAGCTCAGTGTTCAGCTTTCGTTGCCATGCCAATCATATTTGGCCACACATTTCTCAACTAGAAACGAACTGTACTGTAGGTATTGTTTTCCAGGTGGAGGGCAGAAACAATTTATCATGAAAAGAAGCTCCAGGACCAATGCTTATTGTTCTTGATGTTGGTGTCATTTAAAACAGTTTAAAATACAGTATGAATACAATAACATCCTATTGTGTTATTTAAGTATACAGTAGGCCTATGTCATATTTATTTTACCTTTTGGAGACAGGTCTTAATTAATAATATAATTTCTCACATTGTCTGCTTACACAACACAGTATATGTGTTACGGTACATGTGGGAATACGGTACATGTGGGAAAACTAGGGTTAGGGTTAGGTGCTAGGGTGCTACGGTTAGGGTTAGGGGTAGGGTTAGGGTTAGGATTAGGGTTAGGCTTAGACATGCCAGCATGTACCAAGTCGACGTAGCACCTAACCATAATCCTAGTTTTCCCACATGTACTGTATTCCCACATGTACTGTATTCCCACATGTACCGTAACATATGCATACCTAATTGTTAAGCAGACAGAGATCAAAGGGACCGCCTAAATAAAGCCCATGTTATTTTTACAAACTGAATGCGACAGAGCAGGGTTTTTTTTTATAAACAGCAGCATATGGATACCCATGTAAAAAAGGTATGTCCCTGGTCATCAAATGCATGATATGGATATTCAATTCCATTGATATGCCTCTTACGGACAGTTGGCCTCTGATAAGCTCACATCAGATCACTGAAAACCCCATGCGCAGTGCAGTTCAGGTTCAACAGTCCTAATATGTTTAGACTTACCCGGTTATCGGCGTGCCCGGGTTATGTGCACACATTTCTAAGAGGCCTGCGTGATTGCACATGATAGCGTCGTTGGACTGCATATTAACAGGGAAGTCCGTGTGGACACTATCCAGAGACATTCAGCAGAGCAAAGACTATCATGATAGCTAACAGTGTAATGAGAGGCATCCATGCACATGTTGTCAGAACTATAATTATCATTGTTAATGCCCCCCCCCCCCCCCCCGCCCCGTCCTCCACAGGGACAGACAACACGCAGACTGGCTTCATGAGCCGTACGTGAGGCAGTCATTATACCCTCACCCTGTCTTTGAAAAATAAATCAATTACTCGCAAAAGGTCACGTCGAGAGAGCATACAAAAACGTTAATTGGCGAGCGTTGACATGTGCTCTCCGGCGTCAACGACTCCCCGATCTCACCTGCGGCGATAGTCGACAAGACGATAAGAGAATCGGCTCTCTCGTGTCAGGCCTAAACGACTGCCTGAGGTTTTCTTTTTTTTTCTTTTGAGGAAGATCAGAAGAAGAAAAAAAAATGCCGATAGCACTTTGACATCTCCTTTCGCGGCCTTGGCGTGGACGCGCCGCGACGCGTGTTTGGGATGCTCCGAAAACGTGACGCCATGTATCCTTGATTGACGCGTGCTAATCCATCGCTTCGGCGGAGCAAGAGAGGAGAGGTCCATTGTTGGAGTGTGATGATTAGAGTCCTGTCATTGCTAATAGCAGGATTATGTCTGAGCCCATCGGTGACACCGAGCCTTTGATCGTTCTCCTTTCTCAACGAGACAGGCATTCACACGCCTGTCGTAAACACCCTGACAGGCATAGCATAGGCTTAATAACAAATAAACACACTCCATACCTCCTACCCTCACACCGAACCATGCCCATCCTACATTCATACCATCACTCTTACTAACACTACCGCCGCTGTAGACGACAAGGCGAGGCGAGGCAGGCTTCCGTATCTCCTAACGATGCCCTGGGGCGCACACTACATCCTATCATCACCCCTAACCCTGGCCACAGGCAAGGCTCTACGTGATGGGGATAGACAAACTGACAGGCAGCTGTTGTTTCAGCTCCATGTTATACCCATCTTCTATATGTCTGTCTTGAGGAAGAGCATTTAACTAGCACTAAATACCCCACATAACACACTGTGTGTACCCAGTACTGTACTCTTCAACACTCAGTATACTGTACTCTTCAACATCCAGTATACTGTACTCTTCAACATCCAGTACTGTACTCTTCAACATCCAGTACTGTACTCTTCAACATCCAGTATACTGTACTCTTCAACATCCAGTATACTGTACTCTTCAACACCCAGTATACTGTACTGTCTTCAACATCTCCCAACTGCTCCCCAGTAAAGTATGTCATCCATCAATGACTGTTTGTGGCAACTGTGTGCGTGCGCATGTGTGTGTGTTTGTGTGTGTGTGTGTGTGTGTGTGTGTGTGTGTGTGTGAGTGTGTGTGTGTGTGTGTGTGTGTGTTTGTGTGTGTGTGTGTGTGTGTGTGTGTGTGTGTGTGTGTTTGTGTGTGTGTGTGTGTGTGTGTGTGTGTGTGTGAGTGTGTGTGCGTTTGCCTGCCACGTGTAACCCGATCGCAGAACTCTTCCCCCCTAAAAACCATGAACCCTTTCCCGCTACCTTTACAGTCTGTAGTGTTGTACCCAGTGATCTGCCCCGGTCGATATGGTGTACTGGATTTGCATGTGCTTGCATTATGTCCAGGGATGGAGGTATTGATCTGTGGCTGAGCTATCAGGATACAGTACAGTAGAGCCTGTTGCTGGTTGTTTGTTTGGGTTGTGAACAGTCTCTCACTAAGGATGATGGGCCATATGGCCATGTGAAGAGTCAGCCTGTCCTCTGTGTGTGTCTCTCTCTCTCTCTCTCTCTCTCTCTCTCTCTCTCTCTCTCTCTCTCTCTCTCTCTCTCTCTCTCTCTCTCTCTCTCTCTCTCTCTCTCTCTCTCTCTCTCTCTCTCTTTCAACAATGTGTTGATGTGAGCGTGCCTACAAACGTGCACACGCGCGCGCGCACACACACACACACACACACACACACACACACACACACACACACACACACAGAGCAGAGCAGTAAGTCAGAAACTGTGTGTTTAATGATTAACTTGAAACAATGGGTTAAATGAAAATGACTGTAGTTACTGTGAATATAATATTATGGTGGTTATATTAAATTGTCACATATTATTTGTTGTTAAACGTTTGTTTATCCACAATTCACGAAGCAAATTGGTTAAGCGCCTTAGAAAAAAAAACACAGGCCTATACCGTTCAATTCTTAGAATCTGTTACAGCTATACTTGCTTTCTCTGCAAAGACTGTGATTTAAAAAATATATGGTGGTTCAGCATTTCCCCCAAGAACAGCACTGGTGGTAATCAATTACGTTTAGTACAAATCCAATGCACTTAAACGTCCAGCGCGAATAAGAGGGGCCTGCTGCAGAAGAGAGGTACATTTATCGATAAGGATAATTAATTCCAACCCCCCTCCTCTCCTCCTCCCGTGAAACGTTCGCATCCCCATGGCTCCAGGGGCAATAAGAGATAACGGGATAACTAACTAACTCGTGAGCTTAGAATTATAAGGTTCTATCTCCGTTTAGAGCAGTTCAGAGATATTGAGCGTCAAAGTTTTTACATTCCATTATGTTTTGTGAGATGGAACCTTTGTATTGTATTAATTACTAACTCAAAAATGTCAACATTTTAAAAAATAACACCACACAGGCATTAATAAACACCTAATGGCTCAGATTATGTAAAAAAAAACTCAATTTTGACAAAAATTGAGATATAACCTTATAATTCTAATGTCACGAACTGGCAATGGGAAGTAGAGTAGCCTAGAGAGAAAACCAGCGAACAACGTCACTCACTCACTCATTGAGTGAACTCGGTCCGTTGCGATGTTCATTACGCGCCGTGGATAGTGAGCGGACGTCTAGGACCACTTGCCGGTATCTCAAGAAGGGAACTGGGGGGGAGAGCGAGGGGGGGGGAGAGAGGGAGAGAGAGGAGGGAGAGAGAGGGGGGGGAGAGAGAGGAGGGAGAGAGAGATGGAGAGAGGGGGAGGGAGAGAGGGAGGGAGGGAGGGAGGGGGGGAGAGCGAGAGAGAGAGAGAGAGAGGATGGGGAGAGAGAGAGGGAGGGAGAGGGAGGAAGAGAGGGAGGGAGGGGAGAGAGAGAAAGGGAGAGCGAGAGAGCGGGGGTAGAGAGAGAGAGGGGGGGGGGGAGAGTGGGGGAAGGAGAGAGACGGAATCCGGAGCTCTCCCCAGCCTAGTGTTAGTTCGCAAAAGCAGGAGGATGCTGGCCGCCGCCAAACGGCTGTCTGTCTGTCGAGTCTCTCGTCTCCAGGGGCTGACTGACTGACTCCCGCTCAGAGAGGAGAAACTAATGGGCGTTTTTACCTCCTCTGCTGATTCTCCAGGATTCTCCACGGTGGTCGGATATTTTCGAAATGAAGAGAATGAAGAATGTGAGCAATTCATTGAGAAGTGATGTATTGTAAAGCCTAGTAGTAGGCTACCCGCAGCTCCTCACTCCGCAAAACAGTGAAGTCAATTGAACGCGGTCGCTCGGTGATGTAGTATTTATTTTTCATGATAAATACGAAAAGGATTTTTTTTCTCTCATTTTGATCTAACAGTGGACTTCCCTTGTACAACTTTTCCCTTGCTTTGTTGTCTTTGTTTTGAGTTTTTCTCCCGTCGTTGAAACAAAGATCTCAGGATAAGCACATCTCAACTCCGGGAGAGAAAATCTGCGACTTGTCTTGAGATCTTCTCCCGACTGGATCACATTGTATCTGGTCCCTCTCCTCTCCTCTCCTCTCCTCTCTGTCCCTCTGCAAGCGTCTTCTTTGGGTGGGATTGTTGCCCGATCGCTTGTCCCGTTGTTTGATTGTTTTTTCGTCCGTATTGTCAAGTGTTTGTTTCACAGCATGGCATGACAATTCCGTAAACCAAGGGAATTATTATTTTTTACGCATGCAACATGAAAATAATGCCTTTGGAAATTGGATACAAACATGATATGACTGAATGCAAAACGAACAAAGGCAATGACAAGTCTATTTCGGTGTTTCCTTTCATCACTTGGGCAGATCCATCCTAACTTGATTTGTGTGTGTGTGTGTGTGTGTGTGTGTGTGTGTGTGTGTGTGTGTGTGTGTGTGTGCGTGCGTGCGTGTGTGTGTGTGTGTGTGTGTGTGCGTACGCGCGTGCGTAAGTGCGCAAGTGCATGTGTACACTGTACAAAACGACACTGAGGGCCTCTCTCTCTGTGTGTGTGTTCGCAGTTACGCTGGACGTCGCCTGCACCCATGTGGCCCTCGGCAGCGGGGAGCAGGCAGCCCTGCCCGCGGGAGTCAGCGCTGCGCCGGGCGGCCCTCAGCGGGAACGTCCTGGCCCTGCCGCCGCACCACGTACCCACGGGCAGGAGCGTCCGCGTGTTCATCTGCGCCAACCCCGACGGTAAGACACACAGCTCTCCGTGACGTTAGAATGATAAGGTTCTAGGATCTCAATTTTTGTCAAAATTGAGTTTTTTTACATAATCCGATCTATTAGGTGTTTATTAATGCCTGTGTGGTGTTATTTTTAAAATGTTGATTTGTTTGGGTTAGTAATTCATCAAATACAAAGGTTCCATCTCACAAAACATAATGGAATGTGAAAACTTTGACGCTCAATATCTCTGAACTGCCCTAAACGGAGATTCTAGAACCTTATAATTCTAAGCTCACGAGCTCTCGCTGGAGATACAATAGCTCACTGGACCTCGAACTATACTTACTTAACAAATAAACCTTCTCAATGAAGATCTGACCTGCCAAAGAGTGGGGTGGTGGTGCCCGTGGTGGGTGGTGGCCGACATACTTCAGGTACCCGTTACGCACACGTGTGTCCAATGAGACCCGAAGTGTATAATTGACTTGAATTAGTATAGGCTATTGATTTAGAACGATGACTGTCACAAGACATTTTATCCAGGCTAGGCTACATCTATCTTTTTTTTTATATGACAATTGAACTGACAGTCTTGTCCCTTGACACAGTCACTCTGACGTAGCACAAGGTGGGACGTGAACCGTTATCCATCCAACAATCACTCACTCTGTTCATGCAATCACGATGCGTATCGCAGAGTCACTACGGGACAGACGCACTCGGGAATAGTCGGATAATAGTGTTTCTGCCACATTGGTAGCCTATAAACGGCTCCTCGTTTGAATTGTCATAATATATATCATCAATTGTAGGCCTACATCAAGTGTGTATCAAACCATGTAAACTGTGAGGGGGGGATTCTCGAAACGGAGTGCGCAGCATCGGTAAAATGTCACCGGTGCGCTTAGGCACTGGGTCGCACGGAGAGCACATCCACTTGCTTTATAGCGTATTTGAATACGACCTCGGGGAAGGGGAGGGGGGGGGTAAAAATAGGCTTTCTAAAATGGGAGTAAACAAGCCAAGGGAAGTGGAGTGTAAAATAGGGAGAGAGAGAGAGAGCAGAGAGAGAGAGAGAGAGAGAGAGAGAGAGAGAGAGAGAGAGAGAGAGGGAGAGATAACACACACAGAGAGAGAGAGAGAGAGAGAGAGAGAGAGGGAGAGATAACACACACAGAGAGAGAGAGAGAGAGAGAGAGAGAGAGAGAGAGAGAGAGAGGGAGGGGAGAGAGACAAAGAGAGAGGGGGAGAATAAGAGAGAGGTGGAGAGAAAGAGACAAAGAGAGAGAGAGAGGGGGGGAGAATAAGGGAGAAAGAGAGAGAGAGAGGATGGGAGGAAAGGGTTGGGCAGTGGGGGCGGTGGCAACACCCATTGACAAAAAAAACAGGGTCAGTCACATTGTCAACAGAGCAAACCAACAAGAATAGGGGTATAATTCATTCCTGTGATGTTATGCCCAATATCGGAACATTATGTTATTATGTTATGTAATAATCCTTAGCCACTTGTAGCTGCTCCTCAATTATTCAATTGTGGACAACATGCTTATGAATGAATGAATGAATGAATGAATGAATGAATGGACTTTATTGTCATTGCTACAGTACAGGTACCAAACAACGAAATTTAGGAGGGGTGGTTCCCCTGGTGTTAGGAAAGGGAAAAAAAATACGTAAAAAAATAAAATAAAAATCGCAAGAAGGGAAGGAGCTGGTTTACATAAATAAAGGCTATGTACACTATCCACTGTACTATACTGTACAGATAGACGACTAGGGTTGTCATATTGCACAATGGTATTATTTCACATTTATTTAAAGTGTCACAGTTTGCAGGCTTGAAATGTACATGTTTGTGCCTCAGCACTACACCTGAGTTTTTCAGGCCAGCAGCTGCCATCAATCCGTCCAGACTGTCCAGGGCCCAGAACTTAGGTCTTTGCTGTGTTCAGGGCCTGGACGGCCCTGTGGTAGAAGCTGTTCTTCAGCCTGTTTGTCCTTGCGGCCAGGGTCCTGAACCGCCTTTTCGAGGGCAGCCTGGTAAAGTGTACGTGCCCAGGGTGGGTCGGGTCCCTGGAGATCTTGGAGGCCTTCCTGAGACAGCGTGTGTTGTACAGCTCTTCCAGAGAGGGAAGTTCCCTGTGTATCAAACTGATATTTGATGATCGGAAATATGATGAATTTGACATAGTTTACAGCAGTATTAGTGAGTGTGGAAGTTGACACACAGACAACACTCTGTTGCTACACTGAACGACCTCTTGTCAACAAGACTGGAATCAATCCATGCACAGAGATGCATTATCACAGATGCATTATCCTTGCATAGAGATGCATTATCCCACAGAGATGCATTATCCCTGGTGCATTACCCCTACACAGAGATGCATTACCCCTACACAGAGATGCATTATCCTTACACAGAGATGCACTATCCCTACAGAGATGCACTATCCCTACACAGAGATGCATTATCCTTACACAGAGATGCACTATCCCTGCACACTATCCCATGCATTATCCAAGATGCATTACCCCTACACAGAGATGCATTACCCCTACACAGAGATGCATTACCCCTGCATAGAGATGCATTATCCCTACACAGAGATGCACTATCCCTACACAGAGATGCACTATCCCTACACAGAGATGCACTATCCCTACACAGAGATGCACTATCCCTGCACAGAGATGCACTATCCCTGCACACTACCCCATCTATCCCATGCATTATCCAAGATGCATTACCCCTACACAGAGATGCATTATCCCAAGTGCATATTTCCCTGCACACAGACGCTTTGAACGAAAGAGAGAGAATGTGAGAGAGAGAGAATTTAGAACGGGAGCGACAGAGATGTACATTTTAATCTCTTGCCTTGAAGTTTCCCACATTATCTCCGAACAATAGCAAGTGAACAGCCACTCATAGGGATCGGGATATCCTTCTTTTTTTGAGAGAAATAATAGTCATGCCCTGCAATGCTGGTGCAGTGCTGTCCCTCCATATCCACTAGAGGGTGCTATTTTTGCACTACATTGAGTTCCAGTACTTCTGTCATAAACTAAACCTGACATCTAACACTGATGGCCTTTAGTATGGAGACAGGTAGATTTATAAGAGAGAGGTTCATTCAAAATGAGAGGAGCCACTGTCCCCCCCCGCCCCCCCCCCCCCACACACACACCCTCATTATCTCTATCCAGCCCACTCAGGTGAGGAGGGAAGAGACCAACGAATCTAAACAGTAGGGACAGTCAATAATTTCTAATATAAAGTGCACTAGGAGATTATCTTAAATATACTCTACTCAGAGAGTCATCAGAGAATCATGCATGTTTTATTGTGAGAGATATCATAATAGTGCTCTCTAGTTAGAGTGTTGGCTATTAGTTGAAGCCTAGAGGAGAGAGTCAATGCCCAGTGTTGGTGGAGGCTTGTAACCCAAATGTTACTGGTTCGAATCATGCTTGGTACCTATTTATTTTTGGTGCTAATTCTTGCTAATTCTTGTTGCTTATGCTAACGTTTGCTAAAGCCTTCCCCAGACAACTTACCTTAACCTTAATCAATGAATGCTTAATGGCTTAATGGTTAGTGGTGGTCTAGTGGATAGTGAGTTGGACTTGTGATCGGAAGGTTGTGAGTTCAAATCCCGCCTGAAACCACACCACTACTAGTGTGCCCTTCAGTAAGGCACTTGGCCCTCAGTTACTCCAGGGGGAATGTCCCTGTAATTCGTAATTGTAAGTCGCTTTGGATTAAAAGCGTCTGCTAAATGTCAAAATTAAAATTAATTAATACTGCTTAACCGTCATGCAAGTCGTAATTCCCCTAACTCTCCGTAACGTATCTTGCAATTTACGTAACTCTCGCGCAAGCGTTGGTTTTGGACGTATCTTATAGCACCACACGTGGTCAACGCTGTCATGGCCAGATGATGTGTGTCACATTCTAATGCTTTGGTCCTCATGTCGGGATCCGATGTAATGATTGGACTTTTCTTTCCAAAAATGTGAATACATTTCCGCGTTGTTGAAAATCAATGACACATCGCTAGTCAGCTAACACAGCTTGTTTTGTGAGCCTTCTAATAATGTAAAGTAGTGTTATAGTTAACTAGGCAGCAGTGGGGATTACTCACTGAAGCCATTGCGTTGCAGTATTTTGGCTTGACTAGAGAGTTTGTGTTGTGATTCTCAACAACGTTGAAACATAGTTCCGTGTTTCAAAAGAAAAGTCTGAACATTTTGATTGGTTGCCGCCGACATGCGGAGCAAATGATCAGACTGTGTCACATAATATGTGCACACAGAACACGTATTCTTTGGTCTACAGAAGCGATCCTCCTAAACGTATTCCGTTGGAGACTACGTTGATTCTAAAGTATTGCCAAGCTCAGTTTGCTGAGAGCAATTTGAGTAATGTGATCTGTACCGCACCCCAATTGGACAATGTGAAAGTTAACCAATCTCTCTGATTTGGGACTAGGGTGAGTTAGTGTGTGTGTGTGTGTGTGTGTGTGACAATGTGAAAGTTAACCAATCTCTCTGATTTGGGACTAGGGTGAGTTAGTGTGTGCGTGTGTGTGTGTGTGTGTGTGTGTGTGTATGTGTGTGTGTGTGTGTGTGTGTGTGTGTGTGTGTGTGTGTGCATATCTACAGTATTTAACTCCATTACCTCCATAGCAGTTGCCTTAGGGGCCTAAACTCATGCGTGGATAGCTATTTGTATGCAAGTACTCACTTAAGCGCTTTACCACCGATAAGAGTATGTGGCCCTTGGGGATGCGATGCATAAAATGATCTATTCCTCAGCTTATACGTTATCAGCTACGCTACATCTCCCCCGAGATGTTCAATTACTTTGAATTTTACCCTAGAATTAGTCTCATTTCATTTTCGTTGCACATTTTTAGTATGGATTGTAAGCTTTTTTTCACCCCTTTTGATTTCAACCCAAACCTCAGTCTAGCTCTCCATCTCCTCTCCATCTACATCTCTCTCTCCCTCTCTGTCACTCTCTCTCTCTCTACGATATCTCTCTCTTCTTTCTCTCCCTCAGATTTCTCTATCATCGTCAATCATGTCGGACGTTTAACCATGAAATCTATAAAAGCCAAAGAGAACGTTGTGACCCTGGTCGTTTCGGGATTCAATCTGCTGAAAGATGAGGGGGGGGAGGGAGGGAGGGGAAGAGGGAGGGAGGGGAAGAGGGAGGGAGGGAGGGAAGAGGGAGGGATGGAGGGGACTGCCCGTGTCACAGGTGGCTCTTATTTAATAGATATGTTCTTGGGGGCTAGCGGTGGAGGTGGTTGAGCCTGCCCCACTGCACCATGGGAGGTTTTATGGTGTGTAGTGGTGCGTCCATCTCTCCCTCCTCTTTGCCCTCCCCCAGAGAGAAAGAGAGTCTCCTACTGCTCTTTTTTGGCAGCCACTCTTCTCCTCTCTCCCCAAGCACTCGGTACTGTTTGGTGCTGAATCATACTGCTTATTGCCGGTAGGCTTACTAGCATGTTCCCCCCCTGTCTTTTTGGGGTTTTTGTGAATCACAGCATTTACGCTAAGCGTAACCAACACGTATAGCGTGTGTTTTTGAGGTTTCCAGTGTCCCTTCTGGTTCGCAGCGATGTCTAAATGTGTGTTACATGCTGTAGTGTGTTAGCCTGTGTCTACATGTGAACTATTTACTTATAGTAACTGGGTATTGGACAGACTAACTTGGACAGGTTTCTCCACACACACACACACACACACACGCAGACACACGCACACACACACACACACGCACACACACACACGCACACACTGTGACGTCCATGTTAATAAAGATGGCCTCTTTGTCACAGCACTGCGTCATAGAAACAGACTTGGCTTGTCAAGCACATCCTCATTCTTGCCTCTCAATCAGAGATCTGCCGGCCGTGGTGCATGCTAAGTATGTCAGGGCCCCTACAGCCGAGGCACGATGCGTAGAGGAGTGAAGGATGATGGGTAGGGTAGCTGATAAGGCCCTAAGTTAGAGTAGGGCTGTAGAAACTACCGTGGGTGAAGTTATGGAAGAAATTGGAGTGGGGTTGGTGTCTACCGTCGTAGGCTTGTTCAACATGGACGTTCGGCTGTGGTGGGTGGGTGAGAGAGAGAGAGAGAGAGAGGAGAGGAGAGGAGAGGAGAGGAGAGGAGAGGAACGGAGAGGAGAGGAGAGGAGAGGAAAGGAGAGGAGAGGACAGGAGAGGAGAGGGGAGGAGAGGAGAGGGGAGGAGAGGAGAGGAGAGGAAAGAAGAGGAGAGGAGAGGAGAGGAGAGGAGAGGAGAGGAGAGGAGAGGAGAGGGGAGGAGAGGAGAGGAGAGGAGAGGAGATGAGAGGAGAGGAGAGGAGAGGAGAGGAGATGAGAGGAGAGGAAAGAAGAGGAGAGGAGAGGAGAGGAGAGGAGAGGAGAGGAGATGAGAGGAGAGGAAAGAAGAGGAGAGGAGAGGAGAGGAGAGGAGAGGAGAGGAAAGAAGAGGAGAGGAGAGGAGAGGAGAGGAGAGGAAAGGAGAGATCAAGAAAGATCACAAGAGGCTCCCACTCTATCCTGTCTGTCGCACACACTTACGCACACGCCCATCTCTGTGCCCTGCAAATGTCATAAGGCTGCCATACCTCATCTTATCTCCAGCGAAGGAGGGGGAGTTTACTGTTATCAGCACAGCGCATAGCGTTCTGCTGGGTCACTACACGGGAGAGGGAGTGTGCTGAGAATAGGCTTTCTGATCTAACCTTTCAGATTCCACTAGACTGAGTGAATGAATAAAAAAGAAAGACTGCCGTTAATACCAATAAAAATGCCAACACCCACGTCGTCTTATCGGGTTTCGCCGTCAGCAAATAATATACTGTAAGACAAAAAATAAAATATAACCTATTCATCTCATGTTACTACCGTTGTTGCCGAGACCTGATATGTAAGGAAGCTTTACATGGCAGTGCTTATAGGGGACATCTTTGAGTGTCACATTTGCCTGTGTCACAGCATCAGCATTGGCTGGACTTTTGATGTGCGTGTTCTGTTTTTAACTGAACTGTCCGTCCATACCCTTCACCCGCCAGAGACAGATAGAGAGAGAGAGAGAGCTGGATGGGCCCTGTCCTATCAGATTATTGTACCCCCTGGGCAGGGCAGTGGAAAAGAGAGGTGGAGGGAGAGAGAGAGAGAGAGAGAGAGAGAGGAGGAATGAGAGAGGAGGAATGAGAGGAGGAGGGAGAGGAGGAGGGAGAGGAGGAGGGAGAGAAGAAGAGGGAGAGAGGAGGAGGGAGAGAGGAGGAGGAATGAGAGAGAGAGGAGGAATGAGAGAGGAGGAATGAGAGGAGGAGGGAGAGGAGGAGGGAGAGAAGAAGAGGGAGAGAGGGGGAGGAATGAGAGAGAGAGGAGGAATGAGAGAGGAGGAGGGAGAGGAGGAATGAGAGAGAGAGGAGGAATGAGAGAGAGAGGAATGAGAGGAGGAATGAGAGGAGGAGGGAGAGAAGAAGAGGGAGGGAGGAGGAATGAAAGTGGGTCAGAACAATGACCCTAAAGCCTTCGCTGAGGCACCCTACTGACTGACCAGTATGTGACAGGGTCTGGAAATAGCTGAAGAAGATATGCTTATTAGAATGTCGGTACACCCCAAACCAAATAGCAGAGAAACTCGCTCTGAATCAAAACGGACGTGTTTGCTACCATCGTGCTGGGTGCTAGCTAGCCGCTAAGAAAGAACATCGCTGTGAACATTTAACTGCATGATTAGCACATCACAACATGTTATGATGATAGAACATCATCATGCATGCTAAAAACACATAACTACACATAATTAGATGATCACACAGAATATGTAAATGTGTTTACAAGCCGCCATGTATCACTTACCCAGTAGCCTACGAAGCAGGACGGCAGACGATACAGTGAATTCATAATTCACAAATGATTCAAGTGATCCTAAAACTGTTGTTTGTTATCTTGAGTTGGCTCTTCAACAGTTAAACTTTCATAATATGAAGGGAAAAAAAACGGAAAACACATTTTCTTGAAGCTTTTTGGCCATTTGTGCGTATTGTCTACAGAGCCGTGTCAAATACTGCCTTATCATGTATGAATACATTGGGTGGACGATGTGGAAATGTCATTTTTTTCTTTGCCAAAATAATGCCCCTTTTCCATGCTAGTGTTCATAACCTACCATACTGTGTCAAATACCTGATTATTGCCCCGATATACCAGATGATGTTATTTATGAATGTCTCCATAGTATTTAATCTGTTCTCTCTTTTCTTTTCTCTTTTTTCTTGTCCTTTGTTTACAGACACAGAGGCAGAGAGGAACGCACTAAAAGAGCATGTGTATCCCAAACTACGGGACTTCTGCAGGGAGAACTACGGGATTGAGTTCCAGGTAAACACAACACTCCTCTCCTCTCCTCTTTTGCTTTCATGTTGCGTAAGAAATAAAGTTGACTTCCTGGTTAGTGATATTGATCGGAGAGGAGCGCCAAATGATTTACACACACTGTTTTGACTATCGGATGAGGAAAACAGTCATGTAGAGCAGCCGGTCCTGAATGCCTTGAAGGGCCCCAGGATGGAGATACACCGGGGCCCTGCCTCTCTCTCTCTCAGCAGACAGAAGGCTGTGTAGATAAGGAGGCTTAGTGAATGCTGCGGAATATCTCGCCTTGATTAGATGATGCCATGGTAGCGCCTTCCCTTTGTTGTGGCTCTCTGTGAATGCATTAGCCCCATTCTCCCCGTGGCTCCCGCTGATCCAGGATCATTTACAATGCAAATGGGTATTTTGGAGATTTTTTTATCAGAGATATTTGTTAAACAAATCCAGGAGAGCCCTGGAGCCACAGTCAGATTTTTCCGAGATAGATTTTCAAGGATTTGTCCAAAGCTTTTCCTCTCAACACCAAACATGTGAGGCTTTGTACCTTTTGCCCTCACTAGTAAGAAATTAAGAAGTTAATACAAACCGTATTGCTCAGTAGTAAATGGGTTATTGTTATTAATGGGTTATTGTTATGTACTGTAATTACATATGACCACGGTTATTTCTTAGTACCTAGTAGGTCAGAATTAGGAGAATTGCTCGAGGTCTCCAGGCCAGAGGGGCTGCCAGTCTGACCTCTGAACTGACATTGCGTGGAGTAAAACCTTTTGGTGATCCTAGCGTGGCCATGCGCCTGCCTGTTGAGTCATGGGGCTGCCGTGACGCTAACCCATATGAGATGCAGAGAGCCTGGGAGGCTGTGACTCACTGTGACTCACCATCGTTTCTCTAGTCCAAACGGGCACCACCCCCCCAACACAACACAGGCTGGACTGAGCTTACAGAGTTGGCCCTTGTGTCGTAGAGAGATAGTGTGTAAATCTCAACATATTGTCAGGGCGATCTGTAAACTGTTCTGAGAGCAGTCAACAGGTGGTCTGCAATCCTTTTCACAGTTCATCTCAGATATCATTTTTTGTTTTTCCTTGGTAGGTGATATTTATATGTCGATATGCACGCACCTACAGACACACACTCACATAGGCACACATGCACACACACACGCATGCACACGCACACACACATACGCACACAAACACACACACACACGAACACACACACACAGCTGGGCTGCTGATAGGGATGTAGCGAATCCCAATTCTCCTCGGCCCCCCCTCGTCACTTGACTTGATGTTTTCCATCCGGAACGTTCTCCTTAACGGGATGGAGCAGGGGGAATCCGTTGCTGAAGCTAGGCCTTGGGCAGCATCCTCATTCAGTCAGTGCGGCGCATTCAGTCGACCGCGTTGCCTCAGCGAATGAGTGGATCATGCTGGGAGGTGGGCTGAGATGGGAAGAGCTCTGCGGATGGGTTAAGAGGGTTTACGCTTTAAACCGGCGGTCTCGAGCACTCCACCGCACATGGTCACAGCACACTGTGTGTGTGGCTCTTCAGACGAGCGAGTGAGAGGGGGAGATGGAAAAGTACTACAGACTGGGTTGGAGATGTCAAGGAGATAATCTTGTGATCGGCTGATTGTCCACACATTGGCATGCAGCGGATTCACTGCTTCAAGTCTTCTCAAATGTCAACCCTGTTGAAGGTAATCTCTCGCTGAATGGTCAAATCCAATACTCGAAACAGTATCGTGACCGGATAGCACGATTCTAGGATAAATATCTGCGTCAAAAATCCCATTCTGTACAAAACCCCTCACACGTGTACTGCTTTCACTCCATTTGGATTGTACTGTAAACAATTGCTTTGACAGCGGGGTGTTTATTCTCAAGTACTTTACTATGGTTGCCAGCGCGTGGTTGCCACGGTTGGAGTTAATCTTGGTAGGCCCGCCATAACACACCACACCTGTCACTGGAGATGCGGTTCTCCTGCTGCATCTGTGGGATATTGTTTAACGGCTGTCAGTCAAACCTCTTTCCGGCCGCTAAGAATTACAAGCACTGTTGCGAGACTGACAAGAGGTGAAAGTAGATTGCCGGAAGAAATATTTACGCAGTCTATTATGCTGCCGGCGCTTTTGAAGTGGAGGAAATAAGGTTGTCGATCTAGCTTTGTCAAAACAGACAGAGACTCCGAATGTATCATCCACACGAGGAAGTTACTTCAAAAACATACAGTGCGCTGTCTCCTAATAATTTTTTCATTGTGTTTTAAATATTAACGCTTTTTGGAAAAAGCATCAACAATGTTGTTTTTTTCCCCTCCAAGCCCGTTCAGCTGTAAGCTGTATATGCATACTTTTTTGTTATATTAGAAGCGGTTGGAACCGCAACACAAACAATGTCAGGATCAAACACTTTGAGAGTTGAGAAACGGTAACGTTTCACCCTTCTTCATTAGCATGCCCCAGTTTACCAACTGATTTTCCAATTATATGAAATGTGAACTCAAAAAGTGGCTAGAGAAAGCACTCAGAGCAGCATTGTTTAAAGCACTGTCACTCATACTGTACATCTCATCTCTACCCCACTCTCCCTGTATTCTGTTCTGTCTGTGAATCTCTCCCTCACGTTCAGTCTCTCCTCCCCCCTCTCCCTCTCTCCCTCTTTCTGGCAAGCTGTGTTAGTTGACTAGCGATGTGTCATCGATTTTCAACAACGCAGAAATGTATTCAAATTTTTCGAAAGAAAAATCTGATCATTACCTCATTACCGACATGAGGACCAAAGCTTCAGAATGTGTCACATATACTGACCTGGACAGATGATTCTACAGAGTAGGACGACGTTTCTCCTAACCACTGACACAGAGTTAGACAAGTTAGAAGTGGATGGGTTTGGTTTGGGTAACCTGATCCTAGAATTGTGGTTCAAGGCAATTTCTGCCGTAAGCAATGTATATGTACCTCCTTCTGAGCTGAGGAAATCCTGTCTCTCGTGTCTAATGCCGCCTCATTATACTACAGCTCAAGCATATCTCTCCTGTCCTCAGCTCAGCTAACACAGTGAACCTTGCTGTAGGTGAACAAAAGTGTCAGGCTTCAGCACTAATTGCTCCTTTAGTGTCAGCGCATGGCCAACAGTTTAGAAATTCTACATTAGCTGTCTTAATTAGCCAGCATAGATAATTGACAGATATAGAGGTTTACTTTGAAGGTTAATCCTGATGGGTAAAACTGTGGTTGTCTATATGTTACGGTACATGTGGGAAGACGGTACATGTGGGAAAACTAGGGTTAGGGTTAGGTGCTAGGGTGCTACGGTTAGGGTTAGGGTTAGGGTTAGGGTTAGGGGTAGGGGTAGGGTTAGGGTTAGGATTGGGGTTAGGGTTAGACATGCCAGCATGTACCAAGTCGACGTAGCACCTAACCCTAACCCTAGTTTTAATAATAATAATAATAATTCATTAAATGTATGTAGCGCTTTTCCGAGGCTCAAAGACGCTGACAATATGTGAGAAACGGAAAACACAGAAACAACCAGCAGATAACATGGGCACATGGAACACAGAGTTAGCGAACGGGGAGGGGGGGGGGGGGGTTGGTAGGGACAGGGGAGATGGTTAGGGGTAGGGGAGGCTGTATGCATGTCAGGGTTTTCCCACATGTACCGTATTCCCACATGTACCGTAACATACACTATCTCCTTCCAGTTTTTCTACCTTGTATGGCAGTGTGTTGCAAGCTGTGGTAAATGTTTATTTAATTTGCTATGAGATTCCCACTGGGAGCTGGGTTGAGATCCCAAACAGTGCAGATTTGTATTCCTTACAGCAATACGAGACCGCCGTTCATCACACACATGCTTAATGATGTTGTTGTGTTGGTCATGTTGTTGTTGTGTTGGTCGTATTAATTCAAGGTTTTTAGATGTTACAGTATTTCTAGAGGTGGCAGATCTATTTCTGGTCTTAAGGGGGTTGTGTTGATTGTTGTTGGTTTTTTTCCCCCCTCTCTTCTCTTTCTTCTACGCCTGATTTCATTCCATTTCCTCCCAGGCATCTGGGTCTAATCCTGAAGTATAATAGTCTAACGTTAAATAAATAAAAAAGGCCTCTTTTGTACTTGACCTGCCTTGAGCAATCATAGTCCAAGGGTGTTAGAAAGCTGCTTAGAAGAAGCTGCTTCTACTCTTATGTAAGTAGCACCCCCTCTTTTCCTACAGCAGAATGAAGAGAGAGAGAGAGAGAGAGAGAGAGAGAGAGAGAGGGAGAGAGGGAGAGAGAGGGAGAGAGAGAGAGACAGAGGAAGAGAGAGAGGGAGGGAGAGAGAGACAGAGGAAGAGAGAGAGAGAGAGACAGAGGAAGAGAGAGAGAGAGGGAGAGAGAGACAGAGGAAGAGAGAGAGAGAGGGAGAGAGAGAGGGAGAGGGAGAGAGAGAGAGAGAGACAGAGGAAGAGAGAGGGAGAGGGAGGGAGAGAGAGAGGCAGAGGAGAGAGAGATGGGCAAAGAGAGAGAGACAGAACAAGAGAGACAGGAAAAGAGACAGAGAGCAGAAATAAGGGCCGTGCAGAAAAGAGTTCATGCAAAGCCAACGCCGACGCCTCATTTAAAAAAAAAAAAATCCCTCTCCACCTCTCTCAACTCTCTTTCAAACAAGATATATTGACTTAAAGTCCCATTTTTACCCTCCCTCTTCTCCCATTCCTCCATCTTCCTCTGTCTCTCTCTCTATCCATCCACTTCACTCTGAGAGAGAGTGACGGTCTGGGGAAATTAAATTACTGTCTCCTCCCCCGCGGCTTTGAGCGATGAGTAATGTCTTCATTTGGGCTGTAATTACGGAACTCTTCTCCACCTGCGGACAGAGAGAGAGGAAACCTCTTAATATGGCCGGGATGTTATTACCGTTACACCTCTGTATTCTCTGACGACACGGGGGGGTGTTATGAGCTCCATGACTCTAATGGGGACAAATATGGAGTCCATTAATCTGTTGTTTAGCTCGCACGGCGTCGGAGACTCACATATCGGGGCTACGAGGTTCATTAGTGACACTGATACCGTATGATTGTGATCGATCTGTATTTGTTGCGTAATATGTGATATATTATATTATATATGTTCGCTAACATGTTCTCATATATAAAATTGGATTTGCTAGTAGTACCATTTATCTCAATAATGTTTAACTATGTGTTCTGTCTTCATTATGGGACTGTTCTTACCGTACGTTCAATTATTGGAGAATGAGGGGGGGAGCAGCCTAGCAGAACCAAATACAGTACCCGTTTGACGTTTTATTGAACATAGTCGTGAGTAACTGGAGTGATCTAAAAAAAACGACAATATGCTGGCTGGAATGAACATTTTCTTCTGTGTAAGACGATGATGATTAGGCTAGTGGCTACTGCAGTATTACCTATGCCTTGAAGACACGCATTGCAGGGGAAACAGTTGGTGATACTATGCTATAGGCTGCTACACACACACACACACACACACACACACACACATAGACTGCTATAGGCTGGCAGCAGTGGAAGAGAGTAAAACTGCTCCCTGATTGCGCTCCCTGTACATCTGTATGGCTCTGGGCCAGCGAGGAGCCCAGTTCTCTGGGTGATCCAGCAGCACAGCTGCTAGCAGGTCCACAACAATCAGGCCAATAATAATGGATCGGCTGCAGCCCCCTCTGGCTGCTCCTGCCAATCACGCGGAGTGTAGCTCTCCCCAGAGAGCTGTCACTCAAACTGAAGGCCACACCCTCTGTTCTAGTGAATAGCGGGGATGTTCCAATTATTAGGGCTGTCTGTCACAACTGTAAATGTGTTCACTGCAGATGTGTCCGTCAATGTCAATGTCCCATACTTACCTTGCTGACAATCCACAGGCCGTGAAGGCTTTCCACGCACGCCTAAAGGGGAACAACTGCAAATTTGGCGGGAAATGTGCCTTAACCTCTCTGATTCGTTGTCTGTCAAACGTCTGTGCCTCTTTCACTCGGGGGAAAGCGGAGCTAAGAGCTACTTTGTAGAAAAAGTTATTTCACAGTGAACAAGACTATTAATGATCGGGAAGGAGGCCAATCAATTCGGAGATATGGCGTTATGCAATTTCTGGGATAATATTGGGGTAGCGGGTTCACAATTCTACCTTTTCTGAGTTCTCTGCCAAGCAAAGGTGCCCATGGGGCGTAGTAAGAGGATAACACCAGCAGTTTTCCAAACACATCTGACTTCAGCACAAGCAAAGAGAGTAAGTAGGAAAGAGAGGGCACTATTGGCATTTTCCACAGAGCAACGCGTAAGGCCCAACCACTAGCGGAAGTTGCTATTGACTAGCAACCCTCTTGCATTTCTGTTTCACTTTCCTTGGCCTCTGTTTAGAACCTAATCTCCTCATATACCACAATGCACTCTGATATTAGCCGTTAGCAGTGTTACCCCAGAAATGCTGACAGCCCCACCCCTTCACAGCCAGCTAGGTAGCTAAATAACAAATCCCAAGAGATTAGCTATGTTGTAAAGTTTTCACTCTGTCTTTGCAAAGGGCTTTGCTACTACTGCACACATGCACAGTGAGCTCCACAGGCTCTCCTTTCCTCCAGGCTTGGCAGAGAGTTCAGAAAAAGTACAATTGGGAACCGGGGACACAATATTATCCCATAAAATGTATCTGCCATATCTCAGAATCGATTGGGTTTACAGAAGAGTGATGGTCTGTATTGCACTTGAGTGATTTAACACAATAAAATGATTGTTTTCACGAGGGCGGTTATCCCTCATTTCAAGTTATTCACAAGTGCTTTCTTAATTCATTTTTGATTGTTTTCCTCAAACAAAGAACGAGTACTAATCTCCTCATAGTCCGAGTTGGACACAGACCGGAGAATTACATTTAGAAGCGTAACCTTATTTTCATATCTAGTGATGAAGTTATACATGTGTATAACCTAGAGAACAATGGAACAACTATTGAATTTGTGAAGAAAATGTAATTGGTGAAATCATCATCATAAGACATCTTTAGAGTGCCCCCTACCTCCTATCCAGGTATATATAGATCAGTGGACTAGATCTGTCCATCACATTTTAACAAACATGTCACGCTCTAATGCTTTGCTCCTCATATCGGGGTCCGATGTAATGATCAGACTTTTCTTTCGAAAAATGTGAATACATTTCCCCGTTGTCGAAAATCAATGACACATCTCTCGTCAGCTAACACATGCTTGTTTTGTGAGCCTGCTAACAATGTAATGTAGTGTTATAG
>NC_137683.1:24763128-24790628 GCF_963989245.1 Nansenia antarctica | reverse complement strand
CTGTGGTGTTGATATGTGCCCCCCTGCCCTTCTCAGATGTAAATCCCAGTCCTATCAGGTATGGGTCTGAACTGTGGTGTGTCTCTCTTTTAGAAATGAGAGCCCTGTTGAAAACCCCCGTGAGCATCTCTGCATGCATTACTACCAACCTGCTGGGAGGTTTCATTAACCATCTCAACCCTTCCTGACCCTGCTTATGAGAGCCAATATAGGAGACCACACACATTCCAAGCAAGTGAGAGCACACACACACACGCACGCACACACACACACACACACACACACACACACACACACGCACTGCATTTCCAGACAGCCTGATGGGGGGAAGGGAGAGAAGGAGAGAGGGATTTCTCTGTCTGTCTGGAGATGTGGAGATGGAGGCTGTAATCATAGGTTAGCATGTATACACACACACACACACAGACCTGCATACACACATACTCATAGAAAGACAGTTTTCTCTGTGTACAGTATGAGGTACAGTCATGTGAAAAAATTAGGACACCCCATAATCACCCCACAACATCTCAATAGGTTTAATATCCGGGCCTTGACTATACCAGACTATACTCTCCATTTCTTTCTTTTCAGCCATTCCTTGGTGTATTTACTGGAATGTATTTGGATCATTGTTATGTTGCATCATGGTCCACATCCGCTTCAGCTTAAATTTTTGGACAGATGGTCTCACATTTTCCTCAAACACCCTCTGATACAATAAAGAATTCATAGTGGATTTTATGATGGTGAGCTGGCCAGGCCCTGCTGCAGCAAAGCAGTCCCAAACTATGACATTTCCACCCCCACGCTTTTGAGGTTCTTGTGCTCAAATGGTGTCTTTGGTTTGGCCAAACATGTCTTCTGTTACTGTGGCCAAATAATTCAACTTTGGATTCATCTGTCCAAAGCACATTGTTCTGGTGTTTGTCTAGGTATTCTCTGGCAAACTTAAGTCTTGCCCTGATGGGGTTTTTTTTACGGCAAAGATTTCCTTCTTGCACACCTCCTATGAAAATCAAACGTGTGCAGTCTCTTTCGTACTCGTTGGAGACTTCTTTAAGCATCTTGCGGTCTGCTCTTGGGCTGAACTTGCTAGGACGGACAGACCTGGCCATGTTGGCAGTTGTTTTAAATGTCCTCCACTTGTAAATTATTTGCCGGACAGTAGATTGGCTGATTCCAGATCTTTTTAAAACCTTTAAAATCCCTTCCCTTCCCAGACTCATACACATCTACAACCTTCTTTCTGAAGGTATCAGAGAGCTCTTTTGATCTCACCATGGTGATACTACGCACTTCACCAATCAAGAGCAAACCAAACTAAATGTCTGAGGTTTAAATTAAATAAATTTATTAAATAAATAATTTTAATTAGGCTCCTCCAAAATCATCTGTAACAATGGCCTAATCATTTGCACATGATGCGCTTGCATGATGATTGCGCTTGATTCTAATTTTAGGAATTTTAATGTAGTAATCAATGTTGGGGTGTCCTAACCTTTTCCTATTCCATTTTACAAATGTTTTAAAAGATGTCGTTTTTCTGTTTTATTTGTTTAGTTATAAATGAAGATCAAATGTCCACATGTTGAAATATGTTGAAAAAGACAAAGGTTTTCATGGAATCTCCCATCTTTTTCACATGACTGTATACTCACCCCAATTGCAATCTAACACAATATAGGTCATTTCTTACCCCGACTTTCACATATTGCCCTAATCTTGACACTGTGTACACAACCCTCTTGGACATGGTACCAGCACCACTTCAATGACTCTAACTCTCCTCACAGCCATGGCTGTGCCATCACAGTGTGGGGTGTACCAATTTAGATCAGTGTGTCCACTCTAAGGACCTAGCCTGCCCTAGCTTTGTGGAGATACATTTTTAGATGTAAAGTATACAAATCGTGACAGACGTTGTCCCCTGATCCTGTGATGCGTTGCCGTCAGCCATCTCTCTCCCCTCTCTGAAGAGACAGACACACGCTCTTTGATCAGTGACAGACACGAGTTGGAGAGCAGTTGTTTGACAGTTCTGGGTTGTGTTTGTCGACTCTGTCTCCTGAGAACGGTTTAGGGTACATTCTTCTTGTTTACTTTTCATGCTGTCAGGCGAAAAAAAGCCTGAAGGCCTAGATAAGCAGAGGAAGATAGGAAATGACAGTGGTGTTAATTTAGCTATTTCGAGCTTTCACACACACACACACACACACACACACACACACACACAAACACTACTAATCTTTCCACGGTGTCCACAACAGACACATCTAACCCTCTACCGACTCACAGCTCAGCCTTCTCTGTTGCCAACCCACCCCCCTCCCCATCCCCCCACCCCCCTTGACTGTCGGCCACGGTGTCCCCCCCCCAGTGTCCCCCCCCGTTAGCCAGCACAGCCCCCCCCGAGGTCTGCCCTGTGCCGGCTCTACCACATGGCAGTGTGGGGGGACTTCAAAGCCCATTCCGGGGGGCTGCGCACGGGGGACCGCAGCTGACACAACTGTCACAGCGCCCTGGGCGAGCAGCACGGATTAAAGGAGGAGGAGAGGGATGACGGAGGGGGAGATGGGTGAAGGGACGGAGGGAAGAGGGAAGGGGGAGGGGGCGGATTCTAGAGGGGTAGTAACTACGGGCTCCTTGGAAACCTGGCTCTACCGTTGCTTGGTCTTGGTCTTGCTCAGCTGTGGGGGAAGATATATATATATATAGAGAGAGAGAGAGAGAGAATGAGAGAGCGAGAGAGAGAGAGAGAGAGAGAGAGAGAGAGAGAGAGAGAGAGAGAGAGAGAGAGAGAGGTGGTAGACAGAGAGGTTAAATACTGGATTCGGCAGCGTAGGACAGCCTCCACAGATAATGGGTTTGGACACTATGTTTCCACTCTGTGTTTATACCTCATACTGTAGATCATATGGTAGTGCTAGTCTATTACTACCCACTGCACTGCATACGGTAGACCTGTCATGACTGTGTATCCTTGTTTGTAGTCGTGTAGTAGTTCCTACCGACCACACAATGGTATCTCTGTCTGAAACACATACTTTCTGTATTGAACACATAACAATTATTTCCAATGTGTTGTTTGGTTTTTTATGTAGCTACTGTACATACACGGTGTGATACAGTGTTCAAACCAGTAGGTGTTCCTGTAGGCACACACACACACCGACACACACCTGCAAGGGGGGCTTTTCAAAACTTGCCGATGCAATAAAGTCCGTTTCCATGGTGATGGTAGGGGTTGGCATGGTGATGGTGTCATTGACCCAGAGATTAAGGATGACAATGAGCCATGACTGACTTTTTTTTCCCCCTGCGATGGTCTTGAATTCCCCTTCTGTAAAATGACGACAGGGTCTCAGAACGCCACAAGGACACATATCGCTACACATAATTGAGTTGTCCTTCCTGTTTGGCTTCTTTTGGAGGTCTTAGGTCCTCTTCCCTGATGGAAATATAACACGATGTTGTTGGGTGTAAGAGGAGAATGTTAAACACTGTAGGACAGGTTCCATACAGTGTCAGTGTCTTCCCATTCATTCAGAATGATGTAAGTGTTACAGAGACGCTCCAGGTGTTTGTCTAATTTCAGCCACTAGTTCTAAAATGAGCGCTCACGAGCCAAAAATGTGTCCCTGAAATCAATTACCTGATTGGACAGAGAGGGTCACACACTCCCATTACCGTGAGCAAACGTTTTTTAAGAACCATAATAACCAAAAAAACATTAGCAATAAAAAAAATCCTGCATGTATTTAAGACAGTACGCCTGGTTGGAGATATCGATTCACATTCCAAGAAAATTGTTTCGCACTTCAGGTGGAAAAAACATCTTACCATACATATTGTAGAATTATATAAAATGTGAAAATCTTTTCGCACGTTCAGCATTTTACACTTTCTGGTGAAGTAGACAGACATCTCTGTTGATTCTAGATGATTGTGTTTCCATGTGTAGTGGCTTGAAACTATTTAGTAACCACCGTCCAGCCTCACTCCCTGCCATTTAAACAACTTCCCTGACACCGTTTAGACCAATGGGCACTAGGGGGGAGCCATCATACAACATCATATTCTAATAGTTATTTCATTCAATCATCATGATCATTACTCGATAGCGTTCAATAATATGTATTTGTCCCCTACACCGTGGTTTAGCCTACCTGGTCCTTCCCCATGCATGACCACATTTCTATTCATGTTTGCTCAGACACACAATCTGCGCAGTCCGACAAATGGATCGCTTTAGAAAATAAATAAATAGAGAGCTTTGACCAAGCACTATTCCATAGCCAGAGTGACTGAATGTTGATTTATTGATATGCTCTTATTCATGTCCATGCTCCCCACATCTCATCAGACAGAGTGCACTTAAGACTGCAGTGAGACTCTTCCGAGGGATGAGAGGGAGGACTGGCCGTTAAAAATGTAAATTGTATTTGGCCCAATCCTGGAGATGGACATTGTCACTTCAGCTGCCGGTTGTTTGCACCTGTTGGCTGTTAAGTGCAAAAAGAGTTTCCCCCCCCCCAACCCCTTGGGCCCCTTACTTCCCCCCAAAAACAGCAAAAGTTTCAGCCTGTCAACCATGGTGCCTTAATCTATAGTGGTTGGCCAAGTTCCAAACACGTAATGCTCTCAGGCAAAAGCAAGAGTGATAAAGTTGCCCTAGGAAAGTGGGGCCATTTTTAACAGTTCCCCTGGGCAACAGTGAAGGGGAGGAGAGGGAGAGAGAGAGGTAAGAGTCAAGATTGCATCTGTCTGTGTGTGTGTGTGTGTGTGTGTGTGTGTGTGTGTGTGTGTGTGTGTGTGTGTGTCTGTGTGTGTGTGTGTGTGTCTGTGTGAATGCAGTTCTGTCTGGTCTAGTAATTTTACATTGACACCATAAACTTCTTCTTACTCAAATCTCTTTTTCCACACACACACACACACACACACACACACACACAAACACACACACACACACACACACACACACACACACACACACACTTACCCTTTCCGTCCTTCCCTGCTATCCCCGCAAGGCAAGCTGACAGAGACTTTGTCAGCAGCTCAGAGAATGACTCTCCTCTCCTTTCCCTCTCTCTCTCTCTCTCTCTCTCTCTCTCTCTCTCTCTCTCTCTCTCTCTCTCTCTCTCTCTCTCTCTCTCTCTCTCTCTCTCTCTCTCTCTCTCTCTCTCTCTCTCTCTCTCTCTTTCTTTCTATCACTCTTTCTCTCTTTGCTTTGTTCAGCTCTCCCCTCCCTGATGTCTTTGTCCACCAAATGACAAACAGCAGCACTCTCACACAGCTCGGCCACACTATGCTCACTACGCTGTCTTGTCAGTTGTTGGATTCCTTAACGGCAGGAAGTTGTCTGTGATCTCAGTCGTCCACGGTCGGCCACCCTTTCTGTCCTTGCTACCGATCATCTTCCTCAACTCAAATCCTCAGATCCTCTGCCAGTTGCCCTGGGGCCTTTTTCAATGTTGTGTGTGGGCTCCAGTCCTGGCCCAAAATTGGTTTGGGAGAAAATATCTTGCTAACTATATATCTATATACCTTAGGCAAGGCACATAAGCCCTAACTGGGCACTCCAGGGGCGCCTGGCGGGTACTGACTCAACAGTACTAATAGTGGGCAATAGAGCCCAGGGCTCTAGTCTAAGACTGTGCTGTGTGAGTGCTGTCTCGGCGGGGGTGTGCAACAAGATAATTATCCCCCTCAGGGATCAATTATTTATTCATTAATAATAATAATAATAATAATAATAATAATAATAATAATGATTATTATTATTATTCCTACTTCCTGCAATTTAAGGAATCCATTACTAATTTGGTCTCGGCTAGCCTTTTCATCAAAAAGATCTTTGTCAGAGCTGACGGTACACCGAGTTTAGGACCGCATTGCCATTGACGTGTCTTTGCCGACGGCATACTGACATCCTTTTTTGCTTGAGAGAGTTCACAGTCATCTGGCGGTCCCTCTCTGCCCCCATGGGAAACAGTGTGTGGATGTCTACTTGTGGCGTTAAAGATCAGCTGGCCCGGTTCGTTATGCTTTCCAGTGATGTTCTGCTCCCGTTCTCCACACACGCGGATGATTGTGCTCATCATCAAGCTTCTGCGGGCAATTTTTCCTAATAATGCTAACGGTGATGAATTGGCCATCACTCAAAAGGATATGCGTAATGTGGCTCAGGAAATCTGGTCTGGGAGATAATGGTTAGATGCCAGTTTAGGCAACAACAACAACAACAACAACAACATAAAGCTCCATTCTGATCTTTTAGGTGTTAGAACAGTTTGTTGTTTTTTATCCCTGATTATAGACAGCGGTGGTGATGCTGGTGACTGCTGGTGTCTGGTGGTGTTGATGTGTTGTAGTTGTGTTGCAGTGTTGTAGTTGATGTGGAAACGGTTGATTAGCGACAGAACACATTCCCCTTCCCCATCTACAGTATGTGGACATTTCCATATTCCAAATTGACACCAACATCACAGTTTTCGGTTAATGAATTCTATTCATGTCCATTCGGTGAAGGTTACCCCCTTCGTACAAGGGAACAGAAATGATTAAACGGAATACAAATCCGGAGGCTGACCATGACCGTGGGCTCAAATTCTGTGGTGTGGTGCTTCTCTGTTTATCTGAGTAGAGCATAGTTACAAAGAAAACTGAAACATGAATGAGCGCTCACATATTCTTCAAGACTCTGACTAAACCATAGACGTACCACCCACATAGAGAATACCTGTTCTTTCGGTTGGCATTGATGCCTTCACACAATAAGGAGAAAGGGTGTGCAGAGAGTTGTATATTAATCGGAGCCTCATGGAGATACCCTGCGAATGTCCTCACGGCCACTACTGTGATTTAGAAAGCGAGTCTGTGGTGAGAGCAGCCCATTGTGCATGCGGTCCATTCATATCAAGGCCATAAGACTTTCTGTCTCTGTCTCACTCACTCTCTCACTCTGCCTGTTGGTCTTATTTATGTGTTTGTGTATGTGTACGTGTGTTTTGATACAGTGGTTCTCTCTCTCTTTTATGGTGAACACTAGAATGTGTTGAAGCAAGCAATAGCCTTAGATAGAGCCGCCTAATGGTTGTTTCTTCTGACCCAACGGTTCGAGGTATCATAACCGTAATGATGATGACCGTTCTCTCTCTTTCTCTTTCTCCTCCTGTCCCTTCCATTCCTTCCGTTCCTTCCATTCCTTCCTTCATCACAGGGACTGGTGGGGGAGAAGTACGGCAGTATCCGTGTGCCGGGGGAGGTGGAGTCTGCGGAGTTCGAGATGATCCTGGACGCGGCCGTGGAGGCGGGGCTGGACACGCGCATCCTGGAGGAGTGGTACTGCAGGGATGAGAACGCCGTACCGCCCGCCTACTACCTCAAACCCAAAGCCCAGATGCTGAAGAACTATCAGAACTCAGTAAGGCTGAGCCCTTCTATATATTCTCAAACCCGGCTACCTAAAAACCAACTTAGCATAACTTCTGTTATGCCCTTGGATTAACATTCACAGAAGCGTTTAACGCGCCTTTAAAAACATCCAGTAAAAGTTATTTGGCAGCCATTCCTGTCAGCGGTATTTTAAATGAAGCAAAACTTTCAAACAAAGTTCGAAGGCTTTCCTAGTGGAAGGTTTATGGGGCCTATAAAGGTTTACTTTAGATAGAGGCGGCCTGTCTTGCGCTGGCTTTAACCACCACACCTGTAAACATATCTATCCGTGAGGATGTCACGGCCCCCATTTCTAGATACATTCCTAGCATGCTGGGATCGCTAGCTAGACTTCTTCTCCACCGCTGTTCTCTGTCGCTGTGTCCCATGTCTGGAGGATAATGAGAAAAGCAGCAGGGGATGCCATCCCAGCAGCTCCATTCACCAGAATCATTTGACTTTCCCATGTGAGCGATATCCACTTTTTTCTTTTTACTCATATCCTAGACGGTACGGTGTGTACGTGTGTATAGGACCCAGGCACAGAGAGGAGACCAGACGAATGAATGCATTCGTGTTGAAAGGCAAAGCCACTTTTACTGGTAGGAATATTACAGAGTAGACAGGAACAGACGTAGGAAAATAACAAACCAAAGAACGTGATCGACCCACTCGGTGCTGAGACTTGGCAGTGACTCGGGGGTTGTGAGTGTTGCTGGGTAGGGAGAGGGTAAGTGCCTGGGGCGCTTCTGCCATCTGTGTAAGTTGCTCCTGTTGTCGCCCCAGTAGTCCTGCCTGGTGGGAGACCACGTTGCAGATCTGGTCGATCTCCGCTGGGTTCATGTTATGGTGGCAGCTCGCAGTTGAAAGGCAAAGCCAACTTTTACTGGTAGGAATCCACCACAGATTAGAGAGGCAGAGACTTAGGAACTAAACTAAGTACACCAGAGCAGAGGCAACTAGATTGTATGACATGGCAGAGAGGATCACGAGAGACAAACCTCTAACAAGTGCCAAGCTGTCACACTGGGAGATCCAAAAACTGGAGATTTTTTTTTTTTTTTTTTTTTAAATAATAGGCTGCACCTGTTGTGCCTGGTGGTAAATGGTAAATGGACTGCACTTATATAGCTCCTTTATCCAAAGCGCTTTACAATGACTCTCATTCACCCATTCACACACACATTCACACACCAATGGCGGCAAGCTACCATGCAAGGCGCCGGCCCGCTCACTGGGAGCAATTTGAGGGGTGGTCACTGATGGAACCATGACAAGACCCGCGTTACATCATACTTTACGGATGTGGCTTCCTCAACACCACCACCCAAGTAAAAAAAAAAAATGTGTATATGTTTATTGCTTATCCAGGATAAGAATCAGTTGAGGGGAATTCAAACTTCTCAATTCGGTTGTTAAGTCGTGACGTGTTTCCGGGTCCAAAGTTGGCTGAGGCGCTGTCTTCGAAATGCCTCAGTAATAATAATAATTCATTATATTTATATAGCGCTTTTCCAAGGCTCAAAGACGCTGACAAATATGGGAAAATGGGAAAGTGCTGTGTCCCTTGTTGTATGAATAGATCCGAGTCTAAAAAACGATTGAACTGTCATTCTACCGCTGTAGTACACTGGTACGATGGTGCAGGGAATTTCTGGTTTGGACCCGGAAATTGCTAAACGTCACATTTGACATCAGACTTAACAACCGAATACTTTCCAGATCCAAATGTAGCCTACAGCACGTTATGCCCAATGTCTATATTTGCTCTCTCCTTCTCCAGATGGAGTCCAGCAGCGCAGCCAAGACCAAGAATGACAAGGCCTGGAGGAACGTGTCGGAGGAGATCAAGAGGATCTTCCGTACGTCAGTCCTGCAGCTCCAGGAGAAGGGCACCATGAAGAGCCCACAGGCCAAGAAATTCATCTGCTCTGGTCAGTAGGTTACAGCTGTCCTCTCATCCTCTTTTCTCCCTTTATGTGGAGAGAATGGCAGACTGGCCACCTAGAAGCTTTATAACATCTTCCTCTCATTGATATTTCATAGATGATGATAGATGTTTTTTTTCTATTGTATGTTTTGTTTTTTTCCCCAATCGTTTAAACACGTTTCCTGAAACGATGGCTCCAATTTCTCATACCTATAAACACAACACTGAAAAGAGTTAAGCATTTTTGCCAAAACTCAAAAATCTCTTCTCTTCTCTCTCGGATTCTTTCCACCAATACGATTCACAGAGCTACTGTATATGCTTATCTCTTACAGAGCATCAATTACACACGGGGGTGCTAAATTTAAACCTCTACCATCAAAATAGTGTTTATACAGTACATGTTTTGGCTTCATGAGGCCATGATGCATATTCAAATGTATAAAATTGTGTAGAAAGTTAAAAGTTTAGGGGGAGGTATTTGTCCCAAAATAGGTTGCAATTTTATGGTTTATACAGGATAAAGTCTGTTAGACCGAGATATTGTAATACAATACTGTGAATATATCATATACATATTGCATTGACACAATTATTGTATCAGAATAGGATATAATGCACATTTGTCTATCCATTGAGCTCCAATTAGGCTAAACCCAAAACCCAGCTTCCCAGAGTCATCCTGTAAACTTATAGTTGATACTGCAACATTGTTGAGTTCTGAGGATACACAAATGTTACACATTTTGGCAAAGAACTCACAGTAATTACACTGATAAGTAAAATGAAAAACTACACACTACAATAAGAAAATGTTTACACTGTCTTTCAGGCACGATGTGACACTTAATAATAAAATAACTCTGCTGTTGTGAAACCCATCCCCATCCCCCTCCTTCCCTGACACTTCCTGGCTTACCCATTTCAACCGTAATGGCTATAGACAGACAATAACAGTTATTTGCATGATCTTAGCGATTACTAAGCGATTACTAAGCGACATCTAAGCGATGACATTGTTTTACATACATCAAGCCACAAAATAGTTTTGCTCTCATTCTATTTTGACCTAGTTTTCAACGAACACCCTTTTGATACTATTTTCCCTATCGCTAGAAGCAAGATCTAGGCCCATTTCTTTTTCAACTGTGTGCGTGTGTACAGTATGTAGGCTACAATATGCGTGTCTGATTGAGAAAAGGCACAAGATCCACGCTCAGGGAGACAGACAAAGTCCCTCTCCGATGACAGACATTCAGAACACTTTGGTGCATAACTCGATTGCTTGTTATAAGCCAGGAGACAACGGCATCACTGCTGATGAGCAATTGTTTCCAACAGAAGCTCTGGCCCTTTAGGCTGTTCAATGGCTAGCAAGCCCAAGGTTGATGCATCTCAGCCAGCGGGTGAGTGCGAATGTGTGGTGACTGAGAATGTGTGGTGACGAATTCAAATCATCCACCTCAGCCTGCAGAGAGACGGTGTCAGTCGGGCAGATGCACAATGGACCCAAATCTGAGACTCTGTGGAATGTGGAATCGAAAGATTTGTTTTCAATGTGGTTTGCACGGTGGAGCATAAGAGAAACGAATGAGGCGAAAGGTGCATATTTAGATAGATACTGTAGATAGACAGACAGACAGACAGACAGACAGATAGATAGATAGAAGACAGATAGATAGACAGATATATAGATAGATAGATAGATAAATAGATAAATAGATAAATAGATAAATAGATAGACAGATAGATAGATAGATAGATAGATAGATAGATAGATAGATCTTTTTATTTAGTCAGGACAGTGCACATTAATGAACAGTCACTTATACAGAGTATGGTGACTGTAAATATGCCGGATTTAGCTGTGAGCTAATTCGCATCCGTGTCCGTGTCCATTTTCTTTTCTTTTAGCAAAGGACTGGTGTTTTTTTTGTAAACTTACACCAATGATGTCCGTCAATATGAATAATTGAAAGCTCCTAAAAATACAAAATGTGATATTCTAATGATTCTTACGTCCTAAATAGACACAACCAGTGCGTTATATTGTGCGTGGTATGGATGTAACTCAATGATTACACTGTTACGTCTAATGTCAACAAACGGACGTCTCCGGACCTCACTCTGGGTACCTGGGCTCGTAATGAGGGCCAAGGACTTGTAGTGTTAAGTCGGGCTACCCTAGCGAGCTCCCAAACGCAATCTAATTAGACCAAGTCACTCCATTAGGGATAAACCTAATCATCACTGATCCAAATCGACCATGGATCATTACCCATTTTGAAGATGACGAAAAAAGGATAGGCTATCTATTCCTGGTTTCTTCCGATTGGCTGTGGTACTAGGACAGTTTTTTATTTTTTGTGGGACATATGGTGACATGGGGATCTGCCGCGCTTGTTGAGACCAGGCACTCGTGCCTAATGAAAGGAACATTGCCTGTAGCCTTTTTCATGAATATATACAGTACAGTTTTGGGTTATTTCTAACTATGCTCCCCCCCGCTGTGCCATATACTCTGTGGACACTGTGAATACAAAGTCATTTAACTAATTGCCATGCAGATTTCCATGTTTGATTTTCTTCAAAGGCTTTTGTGTGAGGAAAATACAGCCAGTATGCAAGTTAATTGAGTACACAGGGCTTCAAACATACTGTCGTGCCTTTTCATACATGGGCTTCTGTCCCTCTCCAGCAGCTCACTTCTTTTCTCTTCCTCTTTTTCTCACTCTCACTCACTCATCTATTGCAGGCTGCTGCCGTGTGTGATATTGTACTGGAAATGCTGACAGACTTTCAGTAGAGCTGAAGTAGAGCTGGCTCTTTGGGGGGGCTTTGATAAAGCTGTGCCATACTGGATTATGTGATTGTATCGACCATATTTCTCCTTAAAATAGGCTTAGGGGAAACATATCTAATCACGTGCTAAAGACAGGCTAAATACCTGGGGAATCTGGGCAGCTTTGTCTAAAGACTTAACAGAGTGGCTGTTTTGAAGACTAGCATTGAAAGCTACTACATACAACAACAACCAGAGCTAGCCTTTTGAAGCTACTTTGGAGTGATATACGCTACTTTGGAGAGAAATATTGAGCAATTACTATTTGAGACTCAAAGTCACGAGGCACTAGAACACCCAAAGAACTAGCCTTCTCAAAATAGTCACTAACTGATACAGTGAGCTACTTCAAGGACAACATTCAAATGATGATATTTTCTGTGTTTGTGTTTTTTCATTGATACTATTTCAGCCTTGGAGGACGAACTGGACTTCGCGTTGGGCAAACAAACCCCTGCCTTCCTGAAGAAGTGCGTGTGCTACATTCGCAAAATCGCCAACTTTGACCGGCACGCCAAACTCCCCGAGATGGCCCGCTACATGGACATCGTCGTCGCCGCGGACCGTGTCATGCGCAACCAGGAAGCCTACGAACGGCTTTTAAAAGTGCGGGACGAGTTCATCCCCACGGTAGTGGCGGCCTCCAACCTCCGCGTCTACTCCTCCGTCACCCACTGCGACATGAAGCTGGGTTACTCCCAGGAGGTAGAGAGCCACTACGTGGAGGGCCTGTGTAAACAGTTTTACGAGGACATGGTGGACATCATCCAGGCGACGGTGCAGCAGAACTTCGACACGGAGACGGACCCTCTGTACGACGAGATCCTACAGCACCTCTCTCTGTGCAAGAACTTTGCGTCCTTCTACGAGTACAAAAGCGAGACGCTGGATATGGTGCAGGAGTACCTGCTGCCGTCCAAGGGGAGCAGGATGAGCCCCCTGGTGGTGTACGGGGGACCCTGCACGGGGAAGACTCTGCTGCTGGCAGAGGTGGCCAAACAGGTGAGAGAGAGTCAGATGCTGCGTTTTGGGGGATGGGCCTTTTTGCATGAGTGTTTGTTTTTTATCAGTTGCTCTGCGTTCATCTGTCACCTTTCTTTGTTTTTTTTTGTTATGTGTGTGTGTGTGTGTGTGTGTGTGTGTGTGTGTGTGTGTGTGTGTGTGCGCAGTTGCGCGTATGTCTGTGTGTGTGTGCGTGCGCGTGTGTCTGTGTGTGTGCGTGTGTGTGTGCGCGTGTGTGAGAGAGACCTTCTATCGTGTGTGTGTGAGGACGTGCGCGTGTGTTCACGCTATGAGCATAATTCATAACCACCTGTGGTACCTTTCCGCTACTTGTGTGTGCCTTTTTCGCTACACTTGTTCATAACTAAATGAGAATGCGTGCCTGTGTGCATGTGTGTGTGTCGGTGTTCATTGTTCACTCACCGGCCTGTCTTTACCGTGCCATCTGGTAGCCCAGCCACATTAAGGTCATGTTGCAGGCTCCCATGGTGAGCACCTGGGGGCTCTACCCCGCTTCGTCGACCTTTATAATACCGGAGATGCCATGAAATTGCCTTCTTGTAAGATAAAGTGATTTACTTTTTATGGGAGACGGGCAGGGTGCCACGCTCGGCTAAGCGGCACACATTCAGGAAGGCAGCCAAACTCGCACGCGTTCGTCTCTGTGCTCTATTGTGTTGAAGATTTCTTCCCCCCCCCCCCCACCCATCATTCACTCAAAGGCAGACAGAGAATTGCAGAGCGAGGGATGAAAAATGCGGTTTGTCGATTGAGGGAAGCCCGAGAGAGAGAGAGAGAGAGAGAGAGAGAGAGAGAGAGAGAGAGAGAGAGAGAGAGAGAGAGAGAGAGAGAGAGAGAGAGAGAGAGAGAGACGAAGCACCGCGGTACAGAGTTGTGTAAATGCACACAGACAGACAGACAGCCACCGACAGACAGACAGGCAGGCAGGCAGGCACAGATACACAGACAGACAGACAGAGACACAGACACACAGACAGACAGACAGAGAGAGAGAGAGAGACACAGACAGACAGACAGAGAAACAGACAGAGAAACACACAGACAGACAGACGCACAGACAGACAGACACACAGACAGAGGCAGACAGACAGACACAGAGACAGACAGACAGACAGACACACAGACAGACACAGACAAACAGACAGACAGAGACACACAGACAGAGACACAGATAGAGACACACAGACAGACAGACACAGACAGACAGACAGAGACACACAGACAGAGACACAGACACACAGACAGACAGAGACACACAGACAGAGACACAGACACACAGACACAGACAGACGCACAGACACACACACACACACACACACACACACAGACAGACAGACACACAGACAGAGACAGACAGACAGACAGACAGACATAGAGACAGACACAGAGACAGACACACAGACAGATACAGACAGACAGACACACAGACAGATGCACAGACAGACACACACAGACAGACACACAGACAGAGACAGACACACAGACAGACAGATACAGACAGACAGACAGACACACAGACAGATACAAACAGACAGACACAGAGACAGACACAGAGACACACAGACAGACAGACAGACAGAGACACACAGACAGAGACACAGAAATACAGCAGAACCTGATGGAACCCAAGGACCTGATTTTCTGACAACTGATCCGGGCTGGGCCAGGCTGGGTTCTCCACGTCAGAGCTGTGTTTATATGATCTGGCGTGGCCGTGTGTGATAACTTGCAGTGCGCCTTCTGCTCTCTCCCTCTGCAGTCAGTGTCACATGCATAGCAGCAGCACCTGTTCAATTCAAAGTCTTTGTTGTTGTCATTTTCATATAGGTTATATATATATATATATTATCATATATATTATCTTATCTAACTAAATCATTTAGTTAGGTTTTTTTTGCGTTTTTTTACTTTCTCTTGCTGTTTCGGTCGTACGTACTGAATTGGTGTTTACCGGCTAGGGATATGTAGAAATATTCCCAATTCACTGATGTGCCTCTGCTCTGTTGTCATGTTCTCTTCGCCTACACCAGGGCATCACAAGAAAAATCCAGGCTTATTTTTGACAAGTCTCGCCTTTAGTGACGTTGATGGAATACCCCCCTGACCAAGAATGTCAATTGAAAGCATAACAAACTCTGCTGCATTGAAGCCTTCTCTTACTCTTACACACACACACACACACACACACACACACACACACACACACACACACACACACACACACACACACAAAACAAGCGAAAACAGCAGCAAAATCGGGATGATTCCTGGAAATATATAAAGTATTCTATAAAGGCAGGCGCAGTAAATAGAGTTGTTGATAGGTGAAGTAAACATAGTAACTAATTTGAGTTTTCAAGCTCTATCCACTCTATTATTCATGAGTTTTAGGCACGTATAGTTCTGTCTATAGTGATAGTTTTTGCCAAGTGTACGGCCGCAGGAAACAAAATAGCTAGAATGAAACCCCTCTCCTCAGTGCATAGCTCTAACCACAGCATGATGCTGCCCTTCGGCCTCTGAATAGCATCCTCTAACCTCTTACATTGTTGTAGACTTTTATTCTACTCACTGATTGTGTTTGCATGAGTTTCATTATAGGAACTGATTTTAAAAGGTAAATCAACCACCCTCCCCTATCTAGTAACTCTGTAATTTCACTGGTCACAACATTGGTATCTATTCTATTACTTAGTACTTAGCGATTAGTAATTACTCAGGTGTGTTTATTTCATTACACTTGTGTTCTACTTGTGTAATAAAACAAACCGCTCATCTCCATATGCCATGTAAATACCTGTTGTGTAAATAACATGTTAATACATTGTTACTATATAACTATAACTATATACTATACTGTGTTACTACACAGGTGTAAATCCGTTTTTTCTTTCTCTCTTTGTGATTTCCAGGCCTACTCGTGGCTCCAAACAGAGATGGGCCCAGAGACGGACCCCGTGATCATTGTCCGTTTCCTCGGCTCCTCTGAGTTCTCCACGGACCTCCGCACTCTCCTCCAGAGCATCTGCGAACAGATCGCCATCAACTATCGCTGCCTAATCCACTTCCTTCCCAACAAGATCCAGGAGATGAGGGAGCTACTGGTCAACCTGCTAAGCGAGTCCTCTTTCCACCGACCCTTGGTGATTGTCATGGACGCCCTGGAGCATCTCTCGGAGGCGGACGAGGCCCGCAAGCTGTGGTGGCTCCCGGCTCAGCTGCCACGCACCGTCCGCATCGTGGTCTCCACCCTGCCAAACAAGCACGGCATCCTGCAGAAGCTCCGACACCTGATCCACGACGGGAGCCGCTACGTGGAGCTGGTGCAGCGGGATCGCAAGGCCTGCAGCCAGACACTGAAGCAGCAGCTTCTCGGGGTTAAGAGGAAAGTCACGTCTGGCCAGCAGATCTACGTCAACGAAGCACTGGCCAAGTGCACACTGCCCATGTTCGTCAACCTTATCTACCGGGAAGTGGTGCACTGGCGCTCGCACAAGGATGTGGACGACAGGTCGCTGTGCTCCACGGTGCATGAGAGCATCGAGCAGCTCTTCTACTCGGTGGAAAACAAGTTGGGGCAGCGGTTTGTATTCAGAGCACTGGGCTACGTCACCATGGCAAAGGCGGGGTTAACAGAGGTGGAGCTGGAGGATATCCTGTCTCTGGATAACAGCGTCCTTGGGGACATCATGGTAAGTTCCAATCTGAAGAACCCCCTCAGGATCTCTTATGACCTGGTGGCACGTCTCAAAGAGGAACTGGATGGCTACCTAGTGGAGCGTCAGGTGCGGAATGTGACGCTAATGGTGTGGGCCAACAGGCACCTGCATCTCATCGCCCAGAAGCTGTATCTTAGCAACGAGGAGGATGTCCATCAGATGCACAGTCTCCTGGCTGAGTATTTTCTGGGGGCGTGGTCTGGCGGAAGGAAGAAGATATTCCACTGCGACAACAACCACTTCGCCTCACTAAATATCTCCCAACACAAGAACCCCCAACACCAGCAGTCCCATGATAAACCATCCACTGAGAAGTACTCCTACGACAGGCAGACTCCGGAGCAGCCCTGGGTGTTCCAGTGCAACCTCCTGGAGCCTGACATCTTCTTTGTCAACCATAGGAAGATGACAGAGCTCCTATACCACCTGACCAGGAGCGGGCGCACGGACGACCTCATGTTTGGTGTCATTATGAACTTCAGCTGGCTGTACACCATGATTAAGATAGGGCAGTTTGACAAAGCACTGACAGACATTGACCTAGCCTACAGCTACTCTCAGGAAAAAGAGCTGAAATTCCTCGCCACCACTCTGCGTAGCATCAAGGTGAAGGTAACCAAGAATCCGGCGTCGCTATCTGCGGAATTGCAGCAAAGGCTCCTCCCTGTTGTCACCTCCCTGCCCAAGCTCAGACACCTCCTCCTGGAGTGTGACAAGGACGGACCCAAATACTGCTCCATCGTGCCCCTCCACTCTTCCATGGATGTGACCTACAGCCCCGAGAGACTGCCGCTGTGCTCCAGCTACATGCAGATTGTGGAGATCCTCCCCACTCTGGCTCCTAACATCATCCTCGTAGCCCTGGAGGACGGCTCCGTCAGTACCTGGGACGTGGAGAGCAGGCAGCTGCTCCGGCAGATCGACACAGCTCGGTCCGTGGTGCTGGGCATCAGGCTAACCAGCGATGAGAAGTACCTGGTAGTGGCCACTACCAAAAATACGCTGCTCATCTACGACAACCACAAATCCTGCTTGCTGTCCGAGGTAGATATCAAGGGCTCCAAGCAGTGTGGCATCACAGGAGGCGTGGCCTTCATCAACGGGTTCACCCTCTCCAGTCACCACGCCCTGGCGTGGCTAGAGGCCAGTAAAGACGTCAACGTCATCGACCTGCTCTACGGCTGGCCCCTCTACCAGTTCCACTGTTGGTACGAGGTGACGTGTGTCCAGTGCTCACCGGATGGAATGTATGCCTTCTGCGGTCAGTATCTGAATACCACATCCATCTTTCATCTGGGAAGTGGGGACAAGCTGGCCACAGTGACGTCCGAATTCTCAGGGGGATTCGTGAAGTCCATCTTAGTGTTGGACACCATTCACCAGATGGTGATGATCGACAACGAGGGGAGCCTGTCGGTGTGGAACACCAAAGAGATCACCAACCCAAAGCTGATGGAGGACTACGACTGCAGAGGGGACGAGAGTGAGGTGGTGGGCATCGAGCTGTCCGAGGACCAGCGCTCTATTCTCATCTGCAAGGCCAGGAGCATCGAAGTACTGGACACCAAGGTGTGGAAGATGGCTGAAAAGTTCAAGGCTAAGCGCAGTGAGCGCTTTGTAGCTGCTGTCCTTTCCAAAAATGGCCAGAGCATCGTGGCCTCCATGGAAAACACCTCATCCATCTTTGTTTGGCGGAGAGACAGTGGGCAGTGTATGGCCAGTCTGATTGAAATCTCAGGGGCCATTGTCAAACTCATTAAGTCCACCCATCACAACCTGCTTCTGTCTGTGGCCAGTAGTGGGGTGCTCTCAGTCTGGGACATTGACATTATCACTGCCATGTCCAACATTGACAAAACAGGCAAGAGGATCCAAACCTTACAGCTGTCTGGCAGAGAGGACTTTGTTTTCACCATGGACGGCTCAGAGGCCATTCACAAGTGGAACTTCAGCACGGGTTTCATTGAAACAGTCTTCAAGCATGAGGGGTTGGTGGAGAACTGTGTCCTAACGTCCTCGGGGGACCTCATGGTGACGTCGGACGATAAATGCAGCCAGTACATATGGCACACGACCACAGGTGAAAACATTTTTCGCATAAACGGACAGAAGATATCGCAGCTCCTGATCACCCACAATGACCAGTTCGTGGTGTCACTTTGCGAGCAGAATGCCTCTAGAGTTTGGAGACTGGCCACTGGGCACAAGGTGTGCAATATCCTCGTCACTCTCCAGAATGCACTGATTACCACCGCAAACACCTTTCTGGTGGGATCCACCAAAAATAAGCTTCTTGCTGTCAGCCTTTGGTCAGGTAGTGTGTCAAAGAAGTTTGTCTGTGACGACGGCATTAGCATCGTCAACTTCAAACTCATCCCTGACTGTCCTGACTTTGTGGTCTTCATTACATCCACCGAGACTGTCTTCATCTGGAGCGTCGCGGACGAGTCCGTCTGCAGGCGCGTCCAGCTTCCCACCAACTTCCTGAAAAACTTGGAGGACTTCCAGATCTCTCCCAATGGGAAACTGGGCATTGTTTCCAAGGGAGATGAGAATATCAATGTACTAGATCTTCACAGTGGGAAGTTAAGGCTTGTCCACGCCGCCGGCGTCATCTGGCGGCAGAAACTGTCGAGAGACGGCCGCTATCTGGTCTATGTCTGCTTTCATAATTGTGACGAGGACGATGACGCCGGCGTGGTGTCAAACCTGATTGTGATGCGTCTGGCGGACGGGAAGAGCATCGGCACGTGCTCCCTCTATAAAACGGCCACCTTCCTCTGCCTCTCCCAGCGGGCGCTCAACATCATCATCGGCTTCGAGGACGGCAGCATCGGCACCTACACGGTGGTCGACCGCGTGGACGCCGCTCTCAAGATCAAAATCGCCACCTCCAACAGCAGACAGATCGTCAACAACGCCTCGCAGAAGGTGAGGCCCAAATGCGGTAACCACGCCTTCAAAACCATCGCCGACTGTGTGTGGAGGGAGTCAACGGAGGTCTTCTCCAGGGACAGCCCCATCAATGTGTCTGACTCGGGCGAGGCCGAGACCACTACCCCCACTAAAAAGAGTGAACTGCTGCAGTGAGAGGGTGGAGTCGTGTGTGTGGAGAAGGGGGCGATAGGTTAGTTAGGGTGATTACTAGGGATTCACAGGGGTTGCAGTCGACTCTAGTTTACAGCCACCTGATTCCGCTGCAGATGTCAGCCCTCTGGGTAGTTTACGGGCTGACTGCTATAAAGCTGCACTCAAGTCATGTCTTACATACAACCTATTGTATTGTTTATTTCACGTGATGACTGTTAGGATTCAAAAAAATATATATAAGAAAATATATCAAATCTATTACTTTGCCATTATGTGTCCTTTTGCATTTGAAGAACAAAGTCAGTATTAACATGTCTCTGTTTAACATTTCCAAAGTCATTCCAGTGAGCTTGACGCCTCTTCCTTATTCATGCATTTATTAATGTATTAATTTGCATTGTGCACCTGAAGCCATGATGTTGCTCTTAAAGCTGTGTGTTTATTTTTGTTTAATAACATCTACTAGTACTGTACAAAAAGTAAGAACTATACATACAGTATGTGTACATATCTCTTTTGGCTGCTGCAATTTGTGCAACTCCTTAAAAAAAATGTTATGTTGTGCTTAATGCAATCAAAGCGAGTGCCTGGATTTTTAAATGTCTTTTGTTCTTGCAGACTACCGAAATTTAGAAGATGCAGGGAATTTGTAAAAACACTATAGACATACATACATACTATATACTAGCATACATTTTGAATTTGATTGATTTAAACTATCAGAGAAGAGAAACGATTGAAGGCAAAGGTGGTTTAGTCACATTGTTGAGTGAGAAGATTTAATCTGTCCTTCAGTTAAAATCTGTACACAACAGGTACAACTTAACCCTCAGTTGCTCGCCTATCATAAAAGTATAGGTTTAGTTTAGGGGGAAACACCACTATTAAGCATGTAGTGTAGCATCTTACTGTAAGCATCCATGCCTTAAACAGTCTTCTCATTCTACATGTCCAGTGGGATTATGTTTGCTGTCATTAAACGTTCAGAGAAAGAGAATGATCAGTTTTAGTGTTGAAAGTCAGAATACGAGATGTTGTGAGTGGCAGCACTTTATGAATGGTTATGAGAATGTCTGTGTTACAGTTGACTCTGAGAGGTATATTTGTATATGTCTTTTTTGTGTCTTTGCTCTTAAAACGGGTGTTGACTTTATTTACTACAAGTTGTAGTGGAATACCAGGATTCTGAGTTCAAACATAACAAAAAACATCAGTCAAGAATGATATTAACTACAGTTTATTTTTTATTTTCTCCCATAAAACCTTTTAAGGGCTATTCTTTCTAAGTGTATGTTTACTTCCTGTCAGCAGACATTGGCCCAAGGGTAACAGAAGATGTGTAGCAGTATTAAGCTTTAAGATAATATTTAATTGCCATCGAGCAGACTTTCTAAATCTAGAAATACCATACAGTGTATTTGCCAAAGTTATTAGTTTGATGTATTGTTTTGTTGACAATGTTTCATGGCTTGTAATTTATATAATTACCAAATTGTTGAGTGTTTTATTGTGATTATGTTTAACCAAGATAGAGAAAATGTACTATCTTTGCTAAGAAGTATAAGTGAGTCCACTTACGATATATTGGAATGCCAGTTCAAGGGTATATTTGAATGTGTCCATATGGAAGCCAGTAATCAGTATTATTGTATGTCATGTAACTTGAATGACTTTTAATAACTTACATGTTTGCAACATTTAGTTGACATACTGGTAATGAATGTTTCTACAGTATTATTTGTATTGTCAGGACTTACTTACCTGTTTAGAGATTTATATTTTCATAAATGTTGTACTTACATTTTGTTACAGAGTTGTTTAACTGGAATTATTCTATCAAAAAAGAAACTTATGTCTGAAGCAATATGAACGTGTGTATGCATTGTTTGTATGAAACATTTTAATGTAATAAAATGGTTCACTTTTTGCCTCCACACCTAGCTTCCTCATGCTTACCATGCCAGTCTAAGGTAAGGTTATTACTTAGGCTACAAGTACACCGCAAGCAAAGGGACTAAGTCGGATCATCTGATGTTTTCAGGAGACTGCCTGTTCACTCTAGTTTTGCAAGGGACCCATATCTGATACACTGTATGTGAGTTTAGACAGAGATCACATTCTAAAAGACTCACTTGGGCAGTGATCCTTTCATGTCTTTAATTGTATGACAGTTAAACTTCAGAGAGCATAAAAAGCATTGAAGAAATCCCAGATAATCAAGCCTAGACTTTATATTAATATTGGACAATGGAATGAATGATCTCCTAAACTAGCATTTTTTTGTCCAGTGGTAGCTTGCTAGCTCTAGCCAAATCTAATGTACCTGTCTCGACCAAGAAGGGGAGGGGAAAACACTGGGAGAAAATGTGGGTCTGATCTGGTCTGATCTGACCCTATATACAGTAGGACGCATGTGAAAACTATCAGTATCAAATCAGAACTAAAAACGTCAGATTCCATGTGATTTCGACAGCTAGAAAAGAATATATATATAGCTCACATTTAAGATGCAGTGTAAACGTCGCCTTTAGCTAGGGCTACACAGACAATCTGAGAACTCATCTCAAATCAACTGGTCTACACCAGAGTGGTATATTAGAAGAGTAGTGCCAATGAAGAGGTACATTTTGCTAGCCAGTCTGACAAATATTGTGTTCTTAGATCTTGAATTTAGATCTAACTTGAATTTTCTAACTGAATAGATACTGCAATTTCAACCACGAGACGTCTTAGTTATAGCTAACAATTCAGAGGCTCAACACACAGAGGCAAGGGTTAACACCAGGCTTGCTGGTATGTTTCTGAACGTTGAACGTAGTTCTGAATGAACTTAGGGTTTTCACAAACAGAGGCTGGGCTCACTCAGAGCAAAACTGAACTTAAAACAATTTGTAAACTTCAACCTCAAAAGGGTCCACAATTGGCCCGGGCTGCTTACCGGCTTTACACTTTGTCAGTGAAGCGGTGAGAAGCAAGGCCAACCCTCTTCCTCAGGAGCTCTCATCTCTGTCAGGATGGTAGTAGCATTTGGGTACATCCTAACAAGCCACTGAAGAGGTGAGCCACTAACCTAGACTGCCCTCTCTTTTTCTCTCTTATAAGTTGTCCTCTCCTCACAATCTCATGAGCGTCTGCTCTCTCTCTCTCTCTCTCTCTCTCTCTCTCTCTCTCTCTCTCTCTCTCTCTCTCTCTCTCTCTCTCTCTCTCTCCTCCCTCCCTCCCTTTCTCTAATTTAAATAATCCAAGCATACACACACACACACACACACGCACACAAGCAGAGATGTAACCTGAGTTGATGGGTAAATATTTCCCAAACACTAGATGACACTGTCGTTATAATTTGCCAATGCACAGAGCACCTGGGATTCTCCTATACGCTGCTCCCTGCGGCCCCTCACACACTACCAAGGTAAACGAATCCGGAACCTGTGATAGGCCAGCAAAGCATTGTTGCCTTGGGATACCATTTTAATTTCCCCATAGTGTCTGCTCTAATGTGTGCTGCTGTCTCTACGACAACAGCGGCTGCAGGGTAGCAGCGTGTGGCCACGCCCCCCATTGTGATGACAGTGAGCTCATGTCTCTTGGCCTTAACCAGTAAATCCTTGTGAAAACAGAGGCAGGCTATCGTTAGCACATTCCTCCTGCAACACAGATGAGGGCCACCTCAACACACCGATAATGACCCCGCATGTCAAACAGGAGGACTTGTTAAACCACTAACCAGTGTGGGTTCTAGCGTATGTACAGTATGATGTTTACTGTGTGTATACACACACAGCCTCAAAATAACTGGTTCATTGTTTACCGTATTAACACTTGAATATAGAGGCCTCCTTTTGTCATTTCTGTCTTTTTCCATTCTCCTTTTACAACCTGTTCTAAGAGTGGGGTAGCCGATGAGTCACCCTCATCTCTCTCTCTCCAGCCAAGTGCCACCGAGCTTAAACTAGCCAAGACTAAACCCATTAATCTTACTGTGGGCTGAAGTTTTAATGGAAGCAGTGCCCTCACCTAGCTGTCCACCTCGCTAAGAAAAACAATCCCTTACATCCTCGTAGATACGGGGGGAGCCAGTCGGATTGCTTTGAATGGTGAACATTCAGATCCACACCTTCCCTTGTTTGTGTAACGCTACGAGGTCTTGTCTGAAAGTGTAATGTTTACAAAGGGCAACAGACTTGTTCTAGGACACACGAGAGACAATGCTGCATTCTTACGAGCTGACCCTTTCAAAAGAGGTGCCCCCTCGTCTTCTATGAGGTGAGACAGGCTGGCATTTTGTGACGTGGTGACAAGTGTGATACAAGTATCAGGTCACAAAACACATTACAGAGCTGTCTGCCATATAGAGCTGCTTGCCATGTTGGCACTGTGAACCGTATTTTCTTCTCCACAGTGTTCAGTTGGACTCTGACTCAATACAGAGAGTGTGTGGAGAGATAACTGTAATGTTCCCTCACCCTAATTCCTCTGTGTAGTAAAGCGTGCTGGGAGAGAAGGATTTGATATCGAGAGGCCTGGCAGTTGTTTACTTTTTTTGTGTATGTTGTGGGCTTTTTTCTTTTTATTCCAGGTGAGCCATTGGAAATAGGAGATGTCCTAAGCTCTGTCTATCTGTGATAGGTTAAGGAGATTACGGAGGGTAGTTTACGCTGCCTCTGCCCAAGCGGAGCTCTGGCTTGTGTGGACGTGGGGGATAGAATTGGGTATCAGCATGGGAGACTGACATGCTGTACTACAGTACCTGCAGAGGAGAAGGAAAAGGAGGACAAAAGAGCAAAGTGACATACAGTAGGACTCCATACATTTAGAAACAACTGTCAACTAAAGAGAAAAAAGAAATACTGGTGCAATAGCATTAGAGCGCTATACATGAACTATCCTTTTCTTTCTGATGACTATCTACGTGTTACCAACTATTAGTGTACGGTACTCAGTGCAATACCTTAAGTCTAATGACTATCGACACTAGCAGATAACATTAAAGTCAATTCTGTGTGAAATCCTAGTCACAAGTATGTTGTTTTAGCAGAACTGTTAGGACACAATTTTTGATTAACCCTTGTGTGATGTTCACTTTTTGGACCCTTTTGTAGTGTTCGGGTCCAGTTGACCCGGGACATCATTGGGGTTTTAAAAGCACTTGTCTTGACACGGTGCTCCTAGTCCCAAGGGTGACCCATACAAGGGGGTATACTCAGGGCGCAAGAAAGCCCCAAAATAGCCCATAATATTAAAGGGCGCCTCCTGTGGGCACAAACAGGTACTGTACCCAATAATGCACAATAGGTACTGTGTACACATTCAAAAGTGCATATATTTTGTTCTAGTGGATCTAGGGGGCTGCCCTTTGGAGAGGCTGGAGCAGAGGATGCTTAGTAACAACCCACAAAGTGTCAGACCCTTGGGAATAGGTGGGGCCGAACGACAGCATGATGAGTAGAAGCGTTTTTACGCACATGATGCCCCTAACTTTGAAAATGCAAAATCCACTATAATAAAGACCTGGGTGTCATAAATCATACTTATCTAGGAAAAATGTTAATGAAACAATGTTTTCATTGCTGTTTATTATTTTGAATTTATATTCTCAATTGAATTTCACATTTATCTAATTATAATCAAAGCTGTAAAGAAAATACAGGTGATGAACAAGAATAGAAATGAAAGAACCAAACTAAGATTGTTTTTGCCAATAGCTATGAAATACATCTCTCAAAAATGTCTGCAAATGCTGAATCACAAAACACGAACGGAATGTACACTGTTTTCACTGTCACTGTCGAAATACAGTATTATGTCTGAAAAATCCCAAATAATTCTGAAATAACACTGGCTACAATTGTGTGTGCATGGGTATGCCTGTCTACACAACACATGAAGCACAGAATGTGACAGTGTGTGTACCTCAAATGTACTTTTTGGAGTTGCTGCATACGTTCTGTACAGTGCAAGAAAATGTAAAAATGTTTACAATGTTGCACTTCAAAGGGTAAAAAGTGCGAGAGCAGACGGCTTCTTGGCACGGGAAAGCTAGAGCAGAGGTGTGTGAGTGAGTGAGTGAGTGTCAGTGTGAGTGTGTGTATGTTTCTGTGTGTCTCTGTGCATCCGGGCCTAAATGACCCGAAGATCTTATGAAGGACATAAATGTGTTGGGGTATTGTAGGATTTTTCACTTTTACATGTTTTTCATAGAAAATAAGCCAAGGCCATGGAGTTTCATATTGATCAAATGTATTCTTGTACCATTTCTCACCAAGTAAAAATGTAAAACGGGTCCGGTTGACTCGAACACCACACAAGGGTTAAGGCAGTTAGGAAGAATGAGAATAGAATATAAAAACAAAACCAATCAATTTAATAGTTCGAAGAAACATACAAAGTACTTATAAGACTGTTGTAAACAAATGGGAGTTTTATCATAGTCTTAGGCTACGTGCGTCAGGGACACTGCAGGCCTAAACCAACCAAGTCAACGAATGCGTCTCCGTTGCGTGCTTACATAGATAGTAAACAATTATACATATATATTATACATAGTAAACAATAAAACACCAGAGACCAGCATGAATCCGCGGAAGCCTTTTGGCAAACCACATACATTACAATGACAATGTAACATTTTCAATTAGTGTTATCAGGCTAGGCGGCAGATCTGCAGGACATCCACGAGTGTGTGTGTGTGTGGGGGGGGGGGGGGGCATTAATCACCATCCACAAGAGGAGATCAAACAGCCCTGTCGTTGTATCAACCGCATGTAAACACATGTAAATAAATTAAGTGAAAAGTTTGGTTCCCACACACACAAGCACATGACTAACACGCCGCTGTTAGCAAGGCCGCTGGCATAAACAGTCCATGCCATTGTTTAGGGCCACAACCACTAGAGGGGGCCACACGTTTGCCGTCGATTTAGCGCAAGCTACCACCGTCAACCAAAAACTCCACCATCCCCGTTGACGAAACACCTGTCAGTCACCCGATACCACCAAACCCCTCTGGCGACAAAATGTGGCGGGGGGGGGGGGGCACAAAAGTCCTAGGACCAGACCTGCTAACACGCCTCAAACACAGACTGCATCAAAATTGCAGACATGCTGTACAGTTTACCCCGGTTCGCGTTGGTATGGTGATGTGGAGATCGAGCTGGGTGGTTTGTACTTTGTCAAATCAAACTACTGGTTGCATCTACACGTTCAAAACAATGGTTTGAATAAAATCTAACATTGTTGAGAGGCTAACCAGTGTTGTGTTGTTCGCAGGGAGCTAGAATATCACAAAGTAACTTCAGCCAACTCATGCATGTACGCAGACCCAGTGTTGCATCATTCCTACAGATCCCCATTGAAAAGCTGTAACAAGGGTTGTGTGCAGAGGACCCAGCTGTGATGCAGGATGAAGGATTAACAGCAGGCAGCGGTTGGCACAAGTAAGGACCCTTTACTAGAA
>NC_137683.1:24660628-24758128 GCF_963989245.1 Nansenia antarctica | reverse complement strand
TTTGTTCTTCGTTTGGTTCTTATTCCAACAGATTCTCTGTTGTTTTCATTCTGATTGGTTGTACCAATTAGAAATGACATCCATTTGTATACATAGTCCCCCAATTTCAGGGCACCAAAATTATTGGGAAAATTGGCATGACAGGTGTTTCTGGTTAGTCAGGTCTGTTCCATCACATCATTTCTGCAGGTACCAGCTGTCAATGTCTAGTATTGATTCGAGGCTTTGGTTTTGGCCTTTGGAGTCTGCTATTGGTGTCTGCCAACATGAGGACCAAAGAGTTATCACTGCAAGTCAAGGAAGCCATTAAAATCAGAAAAGGAATGATCATAAACATCGCCAGAACCTTAGGCTTGCCAAAGTCAACAGTTTGGCGCATCATTAAAAAGGGGGGGAAACAAGCACCAGCAATTCGGTTGTTAAGTCGTGACGTGTTTCCGGGTCCAAAGTTGGCTGAGGCGCTGTCTTCGAAATGCCTCAGTAGTAATAATAATAATTCATTATATTTATATAGCGCTTTTCCGAGGCTCAAATACGCTGACAAATATGGGAAAAACAGGAAAGTGCTGCGTCCCTTGTTGTATGAATAGATCCGAGTCTAAAAAACGATTGAACTGTCATTCTACCGCTGTAGTACACTGGTACTCTGGTGCGGGGAATTTCTGGTTTGGACCCGGAAATTGCTAAACATCCCATTTGACGTCAGACTTAACAACCGAATTGCAAATGGACTGGTAGGCCAAGGAGGACTTCTACAGTGGATTACAGAACAATGGTCACTATGATTAAGAAAACCCCAAAAGAAGTGTCCCACGGATCAGGAACACTCTCAAGGAGGTAGGCCTGAATGTGTCAGACAATACCATCCACAGAACACATCACCAGCCAAACTTCAGAGGCTTTACTGCAAAGTACAAACCACTAGTTCTCCTCAAAAACGATGGGCAGGTTACAGAGTGCAAAACATCCTGCAGAGGTCTGGAAATGTCTTGTGTACAGATAAGACAAATGTGACAGGGTTTGATGAAAAGGTCCGCAAGTCTGGCAAAACATAGAAACATCGTTAAGTTCTAGAGTGGCCAAGTCAGTCTCCACATGTGCATCCAATACACTGGTAAAGTGTTTGCATCGTCATTCAAACTTATTGTAATTTCTGAATGAAAACAACATTGAATTAAAGTTGAGCATCTCTACTTTTACTTGTTTGATTTCAAATCCAAACTGTTGGATTATAGAGCCAAAAGAAGAAAAAAAAGCTTAATTTCCCCCAAACGTATGGAGGGCACTGTAGCTTCTCTCATAATTTGCACTGAAGAAAACAAACTTTGCACTGAAGAGGAGGAGAGTTGTCCATGCTGTCATGTAACCTAGTGACCACCAGGACGTTGGCTGGAGTTGTATATGGGCTGTAGCAGGGGTGTCAAAAGAAACGGCCTGTCAAGTGGCCCAATCAGTCTAATCCTAAACCTAACCCTAACTTTTATTATTATTATTAAAACATATTTTTTTTAGGATAGGATTAGATAGCAATTATGTTCTAGCAGAAAGTATTTTTTGCATAATGCCTTCTGTTTTCTTTTCTCTCTTTTTTTCTTTTGTAATCCTTTCCACCCCCTCCCCTGATTGGAGGACATGGGGGGGAAAACATGTGTTTGACTCCTACTTACAGCTATTGACTGTACTTGGTAAAGTCTGTGTAATATAAAACATGCTTGTAATGGACCGTATAAGTACATTGGTTAATTAATTATTCATTCTATGTTTAGTTCCAATCTTCAGATGCCCGCAAGTGAACCCTTCTTGAAAATAAGGTGTTTGTCTTTGAGTTTGAGTAGGCTATTGTAACACTGTGACAATATTGAGCTCCGTGGAAATAAAGAACTGAGTGTGGGCTGGGTATAGAATACTGTAATATTGAGTACTACACTAGTATGAGGCGCCGCTGTTCATAGCAGTGGGCATTTGTTTAGTTTTACTAACCAATTTTATCAAGGTTGCATTTGGTCCATAGCGGCTCTCAACCGAAACGAGTTTGACACCCCTGGGCTATGGTCTTGTTTGCTATGTGGCAGTGTCTACTTGTTTGCTTTGTCTAGAGGTTACTTAGGTACAGACCTACGGTACTGTGATCAGCTTGTTCCTCCTCAAATTCCAACCTAAACGTTTAGTAGGAAAACCCACAAAGCTGATCTCAGGCCAGAGTCTAGGGGGCTGAGACAAGGTTTGTTTGCGCTGTGGAGACGGAGGAATGGGGAATACAGTTGATAAGTGTATGCGGGTGTTAAGCAGGGAGAGGCGGGAGGTTGTTTTTGGACAGCTCACGGTCAGCGCCAAGGTCGTTTAAAAGGGATGTTTTGGGGATAACATATCAATACACTCTTTCTCTCTTTCTCTCTCGCACTCGCACCTGCACCTCCACCTGCACTCACACAAACACAAACATACACAAGACTCTGCCTGTAACACTGTGATAATATTGATGATATGACAGCATGCTACATGACATCATCGACCTAAATTACGCAATATGATGTGTGCATGATTTTGGTGTTTGGTGACATTTGAGATGTTTACTGTACACACACAGTCAGTGTCAAATGGTTTAGCGGTACATTACATTACATTGTTATCCCTGTAGCAAGCTGTGCTTGTCCATCTCTACGTGGCGGTCTCTCTAATTGACGGTCGCCACAGAATCCTGGATGTTTGACTCAGATGTGTGTCTCTGTTGTGTGTGTTGATGCCTAACAAGGTCCTACTGTGTTGCAGTCAACCCCATGAGACCGGATTGTTGTGTACTTTAGTTGTCATGACACATCACCATGGGAACAGACACCAAGGCAACCCATCTGGCCTTACCTGGCTTATTCAAATGAACAAACGTATAATGCAATGTCATTGTGTGCTCATGGATCATGCGGCTCAAAACGATCTGGACTGTACAATAGCTTGTCATGAGTTTGGACTGAAACATTCTTCTCAAGTGACAGAAAGGTAGCCACATAATTATGATCCGAATGATTTCTAAGCACTGTTTATTTACAGTGTTAACTTACAGGCAAGCTTGTAGTTCTACCTTCTCACTGTAAATGGTTTTGTTATCAAAAGCCAGATAAATCTGCTTAAAGTATGTCGCCAAATATTTCCTGGAGTGCCTACTAGGTTTGATAAGCTTTGTCATCTGGTTGTTAAAGTTGATAAAATAGCTTCTAAGTGGGCAGTGGCTATCTTTAAAGGGACCATGTATTTGTTCTAACATCCCATGTTATCTAAAAAGTCACTTTGTGTGTTAATGTATAAGAACAGTCATCACTATATATTTGTAATCATTATTTTCCCCTTGCCTCCGCTTGTCATGCGAAATGCTCCTCTGATGTGGGCGTCGTGGGGCATGTTTGATTAACACGGCCATTTGATTGTTCTTCTTGTGAATCGTTCTTTCTTAATTCTTTTTATTGATTTTTTAGACATGAACATAGACAATGCACATTACCGATTGGGGTGGTCGGGTGAGCTGGTTCAGATTAGGCATGTATAACAGCATGTAGGCAGCATAAAAATAAAAATAAAAAAGTATTTACGGTATATATATATATATATAAACAGTAACACACATTTAGAAACTGGAGAGCCAGAACGTGACTCCATCGGCTCCTATACAGCTTAATATGCCCCTAGGTGTTTCCCACCCACAGTCCATCATTGATAACGAGAAATAATACGTAATGGTAATATCCCTGAGAGAAAAGTAATGAATTTAACACAAACCAAAAGCATAGCATTGTGAATCGTTCTTATGCGTGTTCGTTCCTACTGTAAGTTCAATGCTTCGCAATTATTTAGTTTCTTATGTGGATGTATCCAGCATTTCTGTTGAATGCTGGATACAATGCTACTAAATGTTTGGCGAATTACTTCAGTAGCTTTACTGATACATTAGTAAAGAGGTTGTTTTGCTAGCTTGCAAGCTCAAACAACAAGGTGGGAGGGATGTAAAACATCAATAAATGATAGTATTGGTCTATTGGATTGAAGTGTAGGCCTACTTGGTTTTGGAATGGAAAATTAGCTAGAATTGAAGGCACACTTTTCAAACTGCTCTCATATTTTGGGACGGTCAGCATAATTGCACAGTGTTACTTCAACATCATAGTTTAAAATACTATAAAATCTGGTTTACTACATGGTCCCTTTAAAAGGACACTAAACACACTACCACCACCCCCCATCCCCACGTTCACAAGTGCAGGGATTCCCTGCCCTAACCCTAACCCTAACCCACATTCTGTTTTGCACAGCAAGATTGTGTGAAAGAGATAGTCAGCGAGAGAGGACAAAAATGAGATGTTGTGAGTTTAACAAAAAAGTGTGAGAAAAAGAGAGAGATCAGACCAGTTAGCCCACTTCTCCCTTAACCATGCTCTCACAAGTCACCCACATGAACCTGATCTCCGTTCTCTGTGTCTGTAGGAAGCACAAAGACACACACACACACACACACACACACACACACACACACACAAACATACATTAGGTGTAAAGGTGTAAAAAAAAAAAATGCTGCAGTTATTTTTTTTTCATAATCTAATACCATTTACATGAACTAACCTTTCTAAAGGTTGACAAGAATCAGCAGATTCTAATATCTCTGTGTCTATCAATGTGAAGGACACCTCGCCTATGTTTAATATCTTACTAGAGGCACTTTGTCCTGGAGAAACTAGAGAGATTTGGAGTTGCTAACCCTAACCCATTATAGGCCAAATACTATCAGATCTCTGATGTTTAATTACCAAGCTCTCTGGGTAATATCAGTGTCTTAACACCTTTCTCCCATACAGGCTATTCTGCTATTAATTTCAAGGCAAAGTAAACAATATATTTAGTAATGATAGAGTAACTCTCTTTGATTGCTTTGAGTTACGATGTTCCTCAGTGAATTCAGCACTGTATTCTTTGTGCATTTTGATGTGAATTAAACGCGAGTCAGGTTTTGATAATGCAATCCAGCACCGCGCTGTTCAAACATCCTGGTACCCTGTATGGAGACGCTAGCAGCAACACTTCAACAGTTCTGGTAACTTTAGCACTTCATGACAATTGTATTAGTAAAAAGGTGCTATTCAAATCCATCCATCCAATCGATTGTGTAGTTGCAGCAAGCTAACTTAAATTATGCTTGCGACCCACCAAGTTCGCTAGCCAACTAATGCACTTTGATGATAAGAATAACACACCCTCGCTCTAAACCGCACCTCTGATCCACATAGGCTTTGTTTTTCTGTACAGTAGCTTGTCTACCTGCATCGCTCTTGTTTGATGTGGTGCAATGTTTAGACCATCAACACAAACCTGCAGGGTAAGAGATACGGTGGACGGCTTAGTACACCTGTAGTCAGATATTCTAGATTGGTTTTGGTTTGATCTCAAAATGGCTGAAAATCACTTATTAGTACATTGTTGTGTTGTTGTTTTTTTGACTATGTAGGTTTACATAAACAAAACAACTCATAGGATTCAGTGTGATTAGATGATAAGTACATACCGTACTTGTCCAGTATCTACTTACAGTAGGACTTTTGTATACAGACGTACTGTAACAGCACAGTGCCACATCATGTGCTTTGTGTGAGTGCATGTGTGAGAGTTTCACCTCTGGATATATGAGAAAACCAGACTCATTTTTCACCGAAAGATTAAACAGGCTAAAGCCTTTACTATTGAGCACTTGGGTGGAAGGCTTAGCTTCGGGGCTGTACAGTATATTCAGGAAAAAATGAAAAATGTCTCCATTGCCTTTGTTCAAATGGATCTTACTGCCAATGCAATGGGTTTCCCCCCGATTTCAATTGGATTCACATTTAGGGAACAATCTAACTTTTATTGCGCTCCTTTTCTAAGATGGAATGTTTCAATTTACTCTGGAGGAGATGACTCACAGAAGGGACCCTGCCATGGAGATAGTCCTGAGATATTTTTTTTCTTTCTCTTTTTTAATCTTCTTTATCATAAGAAACAGTGGCAGCGCTGTAATCAAAATGGCATACAGACAGAGCAGATACAATGCTATTACCTCAGATGAACAATGACCAATATTTAAATCAATGATAGTCAATCTGACACACAGATTGAATTCCCAACCTCATAATGCCTTCAAGGATTCTCCAGGCGGCTGGATGATTGGTCATCTTGATGTTCTGATGCATCTGAGTCTGAGTATTGATGGAGTGAGAGAGTATTGAGGTTCTGAAATATTCTGTTCTTTATTGACACATATTGTATATATTGTATACATATTGACATATACTGTATGTCATGTACAGTATATGTGTGTCAGTTCTTGTTCTTCTGCTCTACTGTAGTGCCTGTCTATCTTGATTGTTGAAGACAACAAGAGCAGTAGTTGAGTTGAGGAGTGACTCACAATATGGTCATTTAGCCACAACACTTTTATCCTCAGGGATTTACAACCAAAACATTCAGTCGTCCTGTACCACCTGTCCCATGAATGAATCAAACAATGACCAACTACTGTGTTCGCTAGCAGCATGCTCCCAACAACCTGGAACCACTGCAGGAGACCTGAAGTAAAGCAGAGTGTTCTAGTTTTCCTTAAAAACAACTGTGACGGACAATCATGTTTGATGAAAGGGGAGAGGACTAAAGGGGAGAGGGTTGGGAGGATCAGGGAGAGAGGGGAGGGGAGGGTTGGGAGGATCAGGGAGAGAGGGAAGGGGAGGGTTGGGGTAAGGAGGTTAACTCATTTGAAAAACCAATAAAAAAATAAACTATGACCACAGAAGGTGCATAGGAGTGGTCTTTAAATACTTTAAAAGGTAAGTCTGTTTGTTCAACAAGACGCTTCAGTAACTTCTTCTCAGAACCCAATCCCAAGGCTTAGCCTGTTGAACACTAATGTTCTGTCATCTCCCTCCCTCCCTCCACATCCCTCTCTCCCTCCCTCCACATCCCTCTCTCCCTCCCTCCACGTCCCTCCCTCCCTCCCTCCCTCCCTCTGTCATAAACAGAGAGGACTGTGTCATGTTTCACCTGACCCCAGCCAGTGTGGCTAGCCTGAGGTAGGGTTGTTTGTACACTAGTGTCTCGTCGTCAGCACAAGCTCACATTGTCTGGAGTTTTGCCTTGCAAATGTCTCTATTGTAATTTCAATGTTTCTACAGTCTATTTCCTGTTAACCATGTGGGTAGGTCTATCTGGACCATGCTAATGGGTACTGTAGTGTATGGACATCTGGGTTTAGCATGCTCTGATTGCTGTTGGCTCTGGTTTGAGTTAAGCTCGGAGAAGCTAGCAAGAGAAGTGATCCATCATTAAACTGCTCTTAACTTTGAAAAGCCCTGAAAACACCTGCATTGTTACATGTCTCTTTTCACGACGGGCTTGTGAATGGTTTTATGGGACACTTGGAAAGTGGAGACACAACATCGTAAATGGTAATGTAATTGTCTGTCAAGCGCAACTCATTCTGTATGGATGATGGAGGTGTAGCCAATTGGAAAGGGAATTCATTATTGTATTATTACAAGTGGATCACCCACATGAGACACACACACACACACACAAACACACACACACACACACACACACACACACACACTACACACACATACACTACACACACACACACACACACACACACACACACACACACACACACACACACACACATACACTACACACACAGACACAGAGGAAAGAGAGTGCTTCAGCTCAGCGAGCTGGTTTGCTCTAGCTAGGTCAGGCCATAGAGACTGCATTTTCAATAACAGCACCAACCTCAGGTTTCAGTGTCTTATTATTATATTAAACACAGTCATTTGCCTCCAGCTAGCAGCTCCCATCTCAAGATGAGAATGGAATGCAGATTCAAAAATAAATGTCGCTTTGTGTAAATAATACTGTCATCTGGTCAATCGCACCTCAATTGATTTGAAACTCTCATCTAGGCAGTTGACTGGAGGGTTGATTTGCAGAATCATGCTGCTCATTCCCACAGCTAAATCAAATAGGCATAACACATTTGCTACCAAACTCGTTCTCCTAGTGGTGCTTGATTGGGATTGTGTCTCAATAATCTAAAGTGGTGCCCTTTTAGACAATTAGGATGCATCTCAGGGTGCATCTCAATGTCTAAAATGTCTTTCTCCTCATCCACTCATTCGTCTTTACTTATCACTTATCAAGGTACGCGGTCAGCTCTAGGCCTGACTCAGGGAAGAGGACGCCCCTGCCTTGCATAGTCCCGTGGGCTGCGACATTTAATCAACCAGGCAATTCTCATGATTGGGCAATGGGACACAAGATCAGGCTTGATCACCCTGTAGCTGGCCACCTTGGATTAGGGTGTCTAGTGTTGAAAGGCCGAAACACCCCATGATTCAAAGGTACACTACTGATGATGTGTCCCGAAATGTACATCCTTCCCATGTCTGAGATACAGCTCCCATGCCACTCTCAACATCAAGGCAAACCTCATGTGTGTACCATCCATTGGCACAACGGACAGTATAACATCACGTCCCGTGTTTCATGATTCTATCTGAAACTTGGGGCGCGGTAAAAGCAATGCTTTTTTTGTTTGTTGTCCAGCTCTTTAATGTCAATGCAGATAGACAAGACGTTTGGACTAGACTCCCCCCACATGCCAATATATGTCTTTCAGGGATTGGTTGAAGCAGTTATTAGCACTTATTAGCCAATCGAACTAATTAGCTCAGTGATCGATACGTTCCTGACTGGCTGATTTTTGACTGGCTCTCTCTCTATCAAATGTCGAAAGCCCTTTCAAAACCTGCTGTGTCCTCGTCTACAAGTCCTGTTTTTAGACTAACACAGCTTGGGGCTCACAGGTATTGAACCAATGTAAATGAAGTACAAGGCTGTACTTAAGTGTGTAGAGTGGATTGAGTTCCTGTCTCCCCCAAGGTTTGCAAGGGTCTCAAGGTCCTCTCCACACAGATACATACAGTTTAATGCATTCAAGTCTTTTCAGCCACAACCCTCATTTGGCAGGTTGCAGACTTGGTGGGCCTTTTGAGCCTTTTTAAAATAGTAGCTTAATGTTTTGAGCCGTAGACATAACATTTGGTACCCGCAGCTAACTCGGTACCTTAACACTAGAACAGCCGTGCCTATTGTACCTACTATAAGAGCTGCTTCGGGGGGTCAAATGACCATAGTCTTTAGAATGGCAAGCTGCTACTTACACACAATGACCCACTAGTTGGCCGGCTTGTAAATTAGCCTGCCTCCTACACCCAAAAAATGCAAAATAGCTTTATACTAGCTTATCCTGATGTGATTTTTAAAATGTAAGGATACTGGGTGGTAGAACGCACATATCTAGGAAAAGTCATGAAAGGAGGGTCCTGACATTTTGATTGAGTGCAACGATATAACAAAAAATTTACTCACAGCCACCCATGGCTGTTCTAGTGTTAATAGCTGAACTTCTGTCTCGTACTTTTTTACATGATCATTCTCTCTGATGCTATTCCCAAAGTATGGAAGGCAGCCAATGTACTCCCACTTCATAAGGGGGGGTGATCCCAGTGATTTGTGTAATAACCTCCACCTCCATATCTTGAGGCTTTCTTGTTTAGCTAACCTATTGGAGCCCTTGATCAATTCTCAGATGTGGTCCTTTTGAACAAAATGTGGTCCCTTTTAACACATCAATGCTTTCATTGCAAGTGGTTGTCAAGGATCACACCCAATTTTCTTTGCGGTCTGGGAGAAGGTCACTGTCATGAAGTCACGGAGAGGCCAGGCTTCCTTCTTGAGAAGAGGCTTGACTCTGGCTTTCTTAAAGGCAGCTGGAACAGATTCTGTGGACAGAGAGGAATTGATTACAGTGGTAAGGAAAGGAAGGAGGTCTTTGGAAATGGATTGGAGATGGGGGGGAGGGGATAGGATCGAGAGGGCAGGTGGTTGCCTGCTTGGATGTTTTAGAATATCATCAGGGGAGAGGGGGGGGGGGGGAGCTGATAAGCCAGAGAGCGAGTGTGGCGCAGCAGGTCTGGGAGGGGCGGTAGCAATGTTGTTGAGAGCTGGAGGGAAGGAGATGCTAATGTCATCCACCTTCTTTTCAAAGTAGGTGACAAAGTAATCCACAGGCAGCGAGGAGGAGGGGGAGGTGGTCGGTCGAGGTGTGTGGAGAATGTGGAGAACAATTTCCTTGGGTTAGAGGCAGGTTAGAGGATTGCATTTTGGAATTCATAGGAAGCTTCAGCAGCTGTGCAAGGGGAGGTGTAGTTGAGGAGAAGAGAGAGAGATAAGGGTTTAGGTCGTCAGAGAGGCCAGTTTTCCCTCCATTTCCTCTCAGCTGCCCGGAGCCCTATTCTACAAGCTTGCAGGGTTTCAGACTGCCAAGGAACGCATTGGAGAGGATCGTGCTGGCCCTGAGGTCAGTGGACAGAGAGGGTCGAAGGATGAGGAAAGAGTGGACAAGAGAGTGGAGCATCAGTGGATAGAAGAGAGAAGGATTCAACAGAGGGGAGGGAGGATAAGACAGAGGAAGAAAGAGCAGTGAGGGGGAGGGTGCGCAGGTTCCGGCGAGAGGATACAGTATATGGGTAGAGACTGACTGGGAGGGGGTAAGTTTGAGGGGAAGGGAGAAAGATCCAAAATGATGATCAGAAACGGGAAGAGGGGTAACAGTAAGGTTGGAGGTGTGGGAGGATCTGGTGAAGACAAGGTTGAGGCGGGCGCCTTATGAGTTTTATCATAACTTATGAGTTATGAGTCTGGATGTTGAAGTCACCCAGTAGTGCGAGCAGTGTGCCATCTTCAGCGAAGGAGCTGAGAAGGACATCCATTCTTCCACTCATCCACTCTTCTAGGAAGTAGCCAAGCTGACCTGGGGGACAATAGATAACAACAATGGTTGACAGGGGAGTTGAGAGAGAAAGCATGAAATTCAAAGGAGGATATGGACAGACCAGTTTTGTAGAGTGACTGAGACGACTGTGCTTTTTCCTCTCCGTCCTTCAACTTCGTAGATTTTTGTAAGTCTCCCCAGTCCTCATGGTAGCATCTCTGAGCAGTTTTGTTCCTCTCCTTGACAAATGACAAACTGATCCACAGATTGTGTAATTGATATTTATGAAAATATTTTAAAATATATAAAAACAAAGATATTAATTCCAAAATCACATGAACTACTATCCTTGCATTAAGATGGACGCAATTACATTTATTGAGTGACTTGTTTGCATTTGAGCTAATTTTAAGTCTCATAGCAAAGGGTCTGACTACTTGTTTTCACTTTATCGTCTTTATGGGGTATTGTGTGTGGATTGATGGCCAACATTAAATATTTAACATGTTTAAATTGAGTCTGGAAGACAACAAGATGTGGAAAAAGTGAAGGGGTCTGAAGACTTTCTGAAGCCACTGTATAACTGTCTTGCAATACTGTTTCGTCATCTAAGGTACTTTTGCGTCTACATAGCCTTTTATATACCAGGATTTCTGTTGAGACACTGAGGAAATGCACATATAAATGCACATTGCACATCTTTATTGAAGGGCCTTTCGCCGGTTTATGGTTGCCGCATCTACAGTTATGGAAGCGTATTCCAAGATGGGACAAGTTGTTGCTAAATAGGTCAACTGAACTGCATGTGACTTCAGTCACATCAAGCAGATTTTAGGCTGCTAAACAATAAGTGTTACACTGCATCCTAATGGCAGTCGAATGCCACAGTCTATTTGAGTATAGTTGCTGATCATGTGCATCCCTTCATGGACACAATGTACCCATCATCTAATGGCTTCCTCCAGCATGATAATGCGCCATGTCACGAAGCAAAAGTCGTCTCAAACTGGTTTCATTAACATGACAATGAGCTCAGTGTTCTTCAGAGGCCTTCCCACTCACTGGATCTGAATCCAATAGAACACCTTTGGGATGTGGTAGAACGGGAGATTCACAGCTTCAAAGTGCACCTGAAAGATCTGTGTGATGCAATCGTGTCAACATGGTCCAGAATTTCAAAGGAATGTTTCCAACATCTTGGGGGAATCAATGGCACGAATTGTGGCTGTTTTGAGAGCAAAGGGAGGCCCTACCCAGTATTAGTATAGTGTTCCTATTATAAGTGTTCAGTGAGTGTATATTATTACTTGCTTCAGAGTTGCAGTGTATTACCACATAAGTGAACTTTCACAATGTTAAAAACTATTAATTAATAAGATAAGATGTTTGGATTGAAACTAGCCAGTCAGATCACAGATACCTCAGAACTTGCTTATAAATACTGTTATGTCTTCTCCTATTGGGCAGTTCAGATTACTCTTTATTTAAAATATATACACACCTTTTCTCAGGAAGAAAAAAGTATCTGCCCTTAAGAAGTCACTGGATGGCTGTGATGGAAATTGGGAGGATGCTTTTCTTGTGGGTCCATTTTCTTCTGTTTCTCAGTACAGACAAAAGCAGAAAGAGACTGTGTCCTTGGTCTCTCACTAGCATACAGACCTATTCCAGACTCAGTGATTAATTATTTACCCAGGCAAAGAAATGCCAAAGCCTGGGGAAACACACACTCAGAAGAGAAAAGGTCACCCCATCCTCCGCACGCACACACACACACACACACACACACACACACACACACACACACACACACACACACACACACAGAGAGAAATGGTGATGGATTAATACCAAAGCTTTATCGGTGCCTCAGACAGACACACTGCATCATCCAAGAAGAACATTGTCGGGCATCACCATGGAGACAGGGACAAGCCAAGCCTGACCATAAGGGTTGTATCTTCAGCATAGTTGTGAAAAAGCCTTAAAGGCCACCTATAATGTCACTGTTGAGGGGAACTATAGGATCAATAGCAGATTGAGACTGTCAAGTGTGTGCCATAACATTTGTTGTCCAGGCGGGGTTGGAGGTAACCTTTCAATCAGTTGGAATACGGCTTATTATTAATGTCACTGATTGAAAATGTCATGGTGGCACTTGGCACTGGACAGTACGGCCAGCTAACTTTGTGTTACTTTGCTGTGACAGATGAGCTCTTTCCTCTGCTAATGAAACCCTTTTTTGTCCCTTCACAGCTCCACTACACAGCTGGCCAGATATGGGGTGCCGGTGCTGTAGGATGATAAAAAGGTGAGGAGTGTGTTGAGTCATAGTGTGTGTGTGTGTGTGTGTGTGTGTGTGTGTGTGTGTGTGTGTGTGTGTTCCCTTTCCAATTGGCTACACCTGTGTTACTTTGTATTTTCATTGTGTGGGGGACAACAACAAGGGTAAGGCAACAACTGCCCCAATTGAAGATGAAACTGATGAAGAACATTTTCCCTCAGTCCTATTATAAAGAGTTGCAGCTACGGTACATTTCCTGCCTCACCGTAGCTACCATAATGCACCAGGCAGCAGTTCTGTCTGAATCTGAACTGTCTCTCCTCTCCTCCTCACCTAATGATTTGTTGTGCTCTGTTTCATGGAGATAGAGAGGGAGACATTATAAACTGTCTTTGACTCTCAGCCACCTAGCATTGGCATTCTGTACAAGCAATGCAGTCAATATGCCAATACTCATCATCCTTGAGCTTGACTGCTGCTAGCATTTTCTCTCTTTTCTCCTTTCATTGAAGGCCTAAAAGGCATCATGACTGTGGTTTACTGTGTCTGGACTATGAGAGAGGAGGGAGAAATAATACCTTTTGATGAAAGATTGTGTAAGGTACAGATTCACATACTGGAGCTGTAATCCCTCACACACACACACACACACACACACACACACACACACACACACACACACACACACACACACACACGTCCCTTTTCACACTTGTACAGGAAGGCAGAAACAAACACACACACACACACACACACACACACACACACACACACACATGCACAAAGTCTCTACTTTATTAAACACACTGAGACACACCCACACACCCCCTAATACATTCTTTCTCTCTCTCTCTCTCACACACACACACACACACACACACACACACACACACAACCACACTGTGACAACCCTCTCACGAGGACCAGGGGAATATGCACACACCAGAGCTAGAGAGATGAGGAGACGGAGGGTTTCTTTAGCCTTATCGGCATATTTACGACCCCCTCGAAAACAAGATGGCACATCTCAAGATGTTTTATCCTAATAAAATAAATGTACACATATGTATTCCTAGCTTTAAGAGAGGAGGGGCACTGCCCACTCAAAGGATCGGCACTGCCGTGATGTTCAACTCAAAAGGAGAAATAAGGGCCTCTCTCCGGCTCGCCAGCTAGCGTCAGGGGGGATCGGTTGATCCAGGGTTGTAGGCCGGGGCTCCGCCGCGGTCTCCATAGTCCGGGGGGTACTCCGTGGGGTACCGCTTGCTGGACGGGCTATAGTTTAACTGGTCTCGGGGGTCCGGGGGTACTCCGTCTCTCGGCAGGTTCGGGGTTATCCGTCTCTCGATCTCTCGAGCTCGCCTCTCCCGGGCTCTCCGCTCTGCTCTCGTCGGTCTAATAAAATAAAAAAATTTAAGCCGTTATTATATTTCCGCACTTAAAATGGTTGCCACCAAGCGGCTCTCACCTGTCTGCGAGTCGTGCGGCACGCTGGTAGTCTCTCTCCCGCCATTGGTGTGTAGGAGTCCTTTATCTGAGACTCCCCCGGCCCGCACAGCTGTCCCTCATCCACTTGAGGGGCCCGCACACACACACACACAAACACATGTACACACACAGACGTACACACACACACACATGTACACACACACACACACACACACAAACACATGTACACACACACACACACACACCCACACACACAAACACATGTACACACACACACACACACACACACACACGCACACACACACACACAAACACACACATGCAATCACACATACACAAACACACACACACACACAAACACCTCTAATTGTTCTCAGTGTCACATTTCTGGGCTTAGCGTCTCCTGAGCAGACTAAAGAGATTGTGCCTCTGGGTCACTGGGTCAGTTCCCTCTACGAGCGAACCACAGTCTCTCTACTCGGATATCACACATAACAGCAGTCAAGGCGTATAGTATAAAACACTATCGCCACCTTTGAGTGCCTAAACGCTTGACATTTCTGTGGTAAGAACAATTCATTTCAGCTTTAAACATCCTACCACTGATAAACTGTATGGGCTCTTTACTTATACTCACCCTTCTGGCTCTGCACTTTCTAAGATTTGTATTTCACATTTTGAAGAGGTGTGGGTGTATCTCACCAAATAGGCATTCCAGACTTTAGGCACTTGGGAAAATCACACCCTCTGTCTCAATGTCACACCCCTAAAGAGAAATCATCTATAAATTCAATTCAAGGCAACATTTTTGCTATGAAACCTTTAGTTTCAAGGCAGTTCTTCTGGATAGTAAAACATAAAAACTGTAATCTCTCTTTATTATCGTTCGGCTTTCAATAAAATGGACATTTTGCGTATAAAATATCAGATGAGAATGTGCGTGTCTATGGTATTCATGAGAATACGTGCTGGTGGTGAAGGAAATGGTAATAGACTCCTATTTGAGTAAACTCAAGCGTTTCAGGAGAGGCACAGCTGTAGATGACTAGCCTGTAGCTTTTCATTGAGATTCCAAAAATATCATTTTGTTGGATGGATGTTTTTCATTTGGATGGCTGCCTCACAGAGTAAACAAGACGCTGATAATATATTATACAGTTTATTGTTCAGTAGTTGAATAGGCTTGATCCCTGCCACCTGTTTGCTGTTGAGAACCAGGCTGACCATTTAGTATATAGTTACAACCTGCCAGTGGTGTAGTCTACGTGATACGCAGGACTACGCCGTATACCCACTAGGAAAGGCCAAGGATTTGCGTATACCCACTAGAAAATGCGCGAGGATACGTAACGGCGTTTTGTGACAGAACTTTCACTTTCATTCATAAAATTCACCCCGTAGACCTGTGTTACGAAGCACTTACTTCGAACTTTCTGACATGTTTGTTATCACATAACCAGTCGTTCAGAATGCTAGTCTCAGTATTTCCCCTACAGAGCCTTGGGGTGGGCGGGCCGCGAATTTGCGAAACCTAGGATGGTAGGGGGAGGCAGGGCAATACCGCTACCTGATTGGTTGGCGAAGCACTCCCTCATTTCGCCAGCCAGCTGGACTGAAAAAATCAGGTGTAGTGCTGAGGCACAAATATGTACATTTCAAGCCTGCAAACTGCGACACTTTAAATGAATGTGCAATAACACTATGTGCAATATGACAACCCTAGTCGTCTGTCTGTACAGTATAGTATAGTGGATAGTGTACATAGCCTTTATTTATGTAAACCAGCTCCTTCCCTTCTTGTGATTTTTTAAAAAGTGTTTTTTCCCCTTTCCTAACACCAGGGGAGCCACCCCTCCTAAATTTCGTTGTTTGGTACCTGTACTGTAGCAATGACAATAAAGACGATTCATTCATTCATTCATTAATTCATTCATTCATTCATTCATTCAAGTGTCTGATTATAGTTTCATGGTGTGAATAATAGTGTCAAAGAACTAGCAAGCTAGCTAGCTAGCTCAGAGGTGATTAGATGAGCTAGTCTGCTGCACACATGCCAGCTAAAGAGCTAACTGGAGGCACTTTATTATTTTACTTAAAGTAGATATACAATCTTTCTTATTCTGCTAGAATTGGGCTTTATGGTAATACCATAATGGCATATTTACAGTACATGGACAGTGGATTGAAGCATTGGAACAAACCCTCACTCATTGGAAATGTCTGTTTTTTGTAGTTGGACATACGATTTTCTTACAGGTGAGAGAGTAATTAAAGACAGTATCTGACTCTATTGCCCACAGCAACCCAATATTCAATTAGAATGATGTTATGATTTTATATGAATTCAATGTATACCTCTTATTAAATTATAAATACTCTGGTTGTTATATTTGCCTTTTGGGTGACAGCAAAAGAGGGAGAGAGGAGGATAGAGAGGGAGAGAAGGAGAGAGAGCAGGATGGTGTCGGCACACCAGAGAGAGAGAGAGCAAGAACCAGGTGAGAAAGTGGACATGTAGTCAAGACCACGTAAGTAGCCTTGAGAACCGATGGTTCTCGAGCCTAACGGCCCTTAGGGGGCAGGAGCCTATCTCCTGTTTCTGTAGCGTGAGGCAGCTTGATGTACAAGTACAGTCCATGCCACCCCCCCCCCCCCCCCCCCCCCAAGGCAGCAAACACTGGTGTAGATGCATACTGTATGCATAAGTGAGTGTGGTGGTGCGTATAGGGTGTCGCTACGGGACAGGTGTCGCTCTGACTGGGAGGGCAAAATCACAGTATACCCACTAGAAAAAACTAGACTACACCACTGCAACCTGCGTGGTGTCTGGTGTTGTTGTGAGGTCATCTCTTGTAGTTAGTCTTGTTCCATGTTCACCAAGTCAGTCATTGGACCTGTCGCTAAGCCACGCCCCCTTTGAAAACTCAGACAAACAAACAACGCTTCACTGACAGTGACTGACTGACCGACCGTGACTGAATGACATTCAATGACTTACAATGGCGGGAGTTGGCAAATTTCTGATTTCTGATTTACCACAGCAATTAATAGACATGTTTTTTTTAAAGATGACAAGAATATTTAGTCCAGAAGCTTTTCACCATCAGATATTAGCGAGTTGTTTGTCCGCGTTTTCTGCCTGTCGTGACTTTTGCTGTGATATGATTGGACAATTTCTATTTTGGGGCGTGGCTTTAGCGATAGGTCCATTGACACTGTGGTCTTCACTTTGTGACACAACCTCAACCCTCCATCCCACCTCTCTCCTCCCCGACGCCCAGGAGACCCAATCCTACAGCTCTTCTTAGAAAGGAAGTACAGATTTATTGGAATACACTGAAACAGATGAAACAGGAAACAATAGATTTTTTTCTTTCCACCCAGTCTAGACAGGACAATAGCAATTGTCTTGCCAATTTACTGTATCTTCCTATGTATTATTTCTTTTTGTTAACCAGTGGTTTGGTTTGGTTTCATTTTTCTTCTCAGGAATCCTGTTAACTTTCCTGAGTAAGCTTCTTTTCCCTGGTATTTCGTACAAACCCCTTAAAGGATTGCTCATATTTGTAAATAGCCTTTGTCTCCCTGTTTTGAAAATAAGCCTGAAATTCCACCTTGGCAAACACAGTGGCACACTCCAAAAACAAGGAGAAATAGAAAACATGAATTATAATAATAGAGAGAGAAAGAGAGCAGATGCTCAGGAGATGGTGAGGCGAGGACGACTTAATACATGTGAGGAGATGGAGGGATAGATGGAGGGAGAGAGAGAGAGAGAGATGGAGAGAGAGAGAGAGGGAGAGAGAGAGAGAGGGAGAGAGAGAGAGGGAGAGAGAGAGAGAGGGAGAGAGAGGGAGAGAGAGAGAGAGAGAGAGAGAGGGAGAGAGAGAGAGAGAGAGAGAGAGAGAGAGGGCATGTATTCTCAAGGGAAGATCCTTGAACGAAGGAGCCTCTCTCCTTGAGGATGAAGAGGCCTCAGGTTGAGGGCGAAGTAGATATCAGAGAGAAAACAAATAGAGAGAGCAAAGAGAGAGGGAAAGGTTGAGAATAGAGAAGCAGCGAGAGTGAGAGACACCTTGGGAGGTGTGAGATGGGGGAGGGGGGGTCTGTGTGGAGCTTTGGGGGGGGGGGGGGGGGGTATGAGGGGGAGATGAGGGAGGAAGCGGGGAGGAAGGAGTGTGAACAGCATACGGTGTTCTCAGCATGACGTGTCTGACAGCTTGTGCACAAATAAAGACACCCCCGCTGTTGCTGCTCCGGTACTATCTGTGTGTGTGTCTGCGTGTCTGCGTGTCTGTGTGTGTGTGTGTGTGTGTGTGTGTGTGTGTGTGTCTGTGTCTACGTGTGTGTCTGTGTCTACATGTGTGTGTGTGTGTGTGTGTGTGCATATGTGCATGTGCGCATGTGTGCATGTGTGTGTGTGTGTGTGTGTGTGTGCGCATGTCTCTCTCTCACTCTCTCTCTGTTATGACTTTGACTCTTTCTCTCTTTTTCTTTCTCTTCTCTTCTCTCCCTCTCGCTCTCTCAATACCTCTGTTCCCCTCTCTCTCTCTCTCTCTCTCTCTCTTATCTAAAAATATGAATAAAGGGAGCACAAAATATGTCCTCCTGAGAGTTTGTGGTCACATTTGTTTATGTCAGTCACTTTTTTTCTGCGTCCTCCTCTGTGGTCATCTATTGTCTTCATCCACTGTTGTTCTCTTGTAGAGGACACTTATTAATTAGTATTTAGTGTTCCGTGATGCAGTGTTATTGCAAATTCCTATTATTCTGACCAAAACAAAAGGTGTCTGTGTTCACATTGAGTGTGCGGAGCGTTGTGTACGCGACGTGTCCTTGGTTTGACAGTGCGTGTTTGGCGTGCGTGTTTCATCGATTCTCAGGCGAAGCTGACAACACCCTGAGGCTGTGTCACTCCACATCAATAGCGCACTGTCTTTATGTGTTGCGATTTAGAAGACTGAACGTCAAGTGTGATTCTCTCCTCTCTGTCTCTCTTTCTGGCCGCTAACTCTATCATACAGTCATTTAAAGTAAAATACATCTGATTTTACTTTGTGTTCTGTCACTCACTGTATCTGACTTAGTCCTTCTGGTAGACCCTAGTGAGTTGTAGATTTATCGACACATTGATATCCATTTGGTCGCCTCTTGGGGGCGGCTGTGGCGCAGGAGGTAGAGCCGCCGTCTAATGATCTCAAGGTTGGAAGATCGGCGGTTCGAACCCTGGCTGGCCACATGTCGAAGCGTCCTTGGGCAAGACACTGAACCCCAAATTGCTCCCAGTGAGCGGGCCGGCCGGCGCCTTGCATGGTAGCTTGCCGCCATTGGTGTGTGAATGTGTGTGTGAATGGGTGAACGAGAGGCCGTTGTAAAGCGCTTTGGATAAAGGCGCTATATAAGTGCAGTCCATTTACCATTTGCCTCTCTCTCTCTCTCTCTCTCTCTCAGTTACATCTATGATCCCTCTGCTCCAGTGGACGTGATGAAGAGGGACCCGGCAGGGAACTCCCTGTACCAGCCCCACCACCTCCCCGGGGAGGGAGACCCCTACACCCACAAACACAAGCAGGGCTTCCACAACATGGGCTTCAGCAACAGCCACGGCCACAGCAAACACAACGACGGCACGCTCAAGCTGGAGATCGACAACAACCAGATCAACAGGCTCCACACGGCCCAGGCCCACCCGGAGAGGGAGCAGGGTCGTCAGGGTAAACCCCGGCCGGGGGAGGGGGGGGGGCGGCCGCCTGTACATCCTCCAGCCCGAGGGTCCGGGGCAGAGATGGTCGGGCTCGGACAAGGGCCCCAGCCAAGTCCCCGTCTACCCTAGCCCTCCCTCCCGCCGGCTGGATCACGGCAACCAACATCAGACCCGATCTCCACCCGGGGGCGACCACCCGGAGAAGCCCCAGAGGAGGTCCGGAGACAGGAACCACCACCAGGGGAGCAAGATGATCCGCAACGGCTCCGATCCCGATTCCATAGGGGACGAAGGCTGCGGGAGGTCGGTGGACGAGGCGGACGAAGGGGTGGGGGGCACGCCAGAGTACCCGTGCGACACGGGGGACGAGGAGAGCATACTGTCCGGCGACCTCCACACCAGCACCACCAGCCTGTCCTCGGCCGACACCAGGGAGGACAGGAGGGTGCCGGAAGACGCCGCCACTCTGGAAAGCGGGATCTCAGGGACGAAGAGCGAGGATGAGGAGGAGGAGGAGGAGGAGGAGGAGGGGGAGGAGCGTGGGGGCGGAGACGAGGATGTTCAGAGCGTCACAGACTCTATGGTGGCGGAGGCTCTCGCAGCTCTGGAGGCAGCGACCGCAGGGGAGGACTGCGAGTGACAGCGCGCAGCTGCTCTAGAACGTTCTCAAGCGATCGTCGGATCTCTGACACAACTTTTTTTTTGTCACACACTGTTGTCATTGAAAAACTCACAAATTTCTTCTGAAATGTTCCGACACCTGACTGCTTTCTCTTCAGAAAACTGAAGCAAACTAACTCGGCCTCAATCTCTGTCGGGGGGGTGAACAGAAGGAGACTGATAATTGTTTACACATATGGATTTATTTTTTAATGTGCGTCATGTGCGATATTTTTCTAGTAAGGTTACGTGACTATTTTGCCAAGGAAAGCGTTGCACAATTGATTTTCGAATTTGTTCAAAGCGTATTCCGATCCCATTTCCTAAACAACCGTTATGTGACGAACCAGACTAATAGAACCCAAGTGCAGACACAGACAGGAGGCAGATAAATAGTAAAACCCAAACCGGGTGTATTTATTAGTAGAAGGGTGTGGGGCAGAGCTTCTATAGAAGCAGACAGGTAGGATGGTCAGTAGGCGGGCGGGGGGTCAGGCAGGTGAAATGGTCGGCAGGGAGGGGGTCAGGCAGAGAGTTGGTCAGGGTGGTCAGGCAGGCAGGTTGTCAAGACTGGTAGGGCACTTAGGCAGGCAGGACTGGTAGGACAGGCAGGCAGAACTGGTAGGACAGGCAGGCAGGAGGGCAGGTAGCAGGAGTCAGGCTGGGGTTCCGTAGGCACAGGAAACAAGGATGAATAGGTAGCTAATACTGGCGGAACAGTATCTTGAGTAGAGAGCTAGAAGCGCGACTGACTGTGTAAACAGAAGCTACGGTCTGGCAGAATAAGTGAAGGCTGGACCGGGTCTTTATGGAGGGCTAACGATATAGTAACGAAGAACAGCCGGACACCTGACTCCAGCACACCTGACTCCACTCTTGCCAATTAGAGAGACAGAGAGAGAGAGAGGGAGAGAGAAAGAGAGAGAGAGAGAGAAAGAGAGAGAGAGAGAGAAAGAGAGAGAGAGAGAGGGAGAGCGAAAGAGAGAGAGCGAGACACTGCCGGCTACCTAGAGGTCTGTCTGACACTTCCAGTTCTGCATCGTTCTACAGGCTGTGTTTCTATGCTCGGGGTCGGCTGTGGCTCAGCCGGTAGAGCCGGCGTCTGATGACCGCAAAGTCAGCAGCTCGCAACGGTTCGAATCCCCGGCAGGCCACGTGTCTTAAGTGTCCCCGAGCAAGGCACTAAAGCTCTAATTGCTCCGAGGGTCGCCTTCAATGGCTGTGACCCCTTGCCTAGACGCCCCCTCTAGAGCATTCTAGAGGTGACCTCTGTGCAATGACAAACTTTTTAATCCCTTTCCTTTCCTTTCTCTACGATATCAGCACGGCTCTACAGTCCACAATGTTCCAGGTCTACATTGTGTTCAAGGTCGTGTCCTACTCAGTGGATATATATATATACATTACTTGCCATGGCTCTCGTCTCTTCAGGGAGCTTCCCCCGTGCTTTATTGTATGAACACATTGAGAGACCATCTCAAGCATTCTATTTTTGTATCGCATCAATGTTGTTGTTGTGTTTTGTTACCTGCGTTCTCATGTTATTTATATCTTGGTTGGTTACACAGATCTTTCTGGTTCAGTGAGTCAGTGGCATTGCCCGAAGCTTCGAGATAATAAGTGAGGGAAATGATCATCTTACATTAGAGAGAGAGAGTAATCGCAGGTGTTTGTCTGTTGTCTGACCAGTGATGTTAGTTTAATTACACCCTTGTTCAGGAATCCCTTTGTGAAGCACACTGTACTAGCTGAACCACAGACATACAACACTTAACATGAGTCAAACTTAAAGAATGACGTATGCTACTGATAATAGTGGACTTGCAAGCCTTATCTTTCCGCAAGTGTATAATCATTCATTTGTAAGGGTTTTTGTTTCAATGAAGGAATATGAAATTGTAACTCTCGTGATTTGTTTGCCAAAATCATTTCTGTTCAGATGTGTATATACATGAATGCGTTTAGACATTTAATTTGCTATGATATGTACTGCCAAGTAGACTTAAATTATTTTTCAATCAACACACAGGTGTTTTCAGGGGCACAGGTTTTAAGAAAAGAATTGGCCATTTATTTCTATTTGCTGCACACCAACTCTCTCTCTCGTCTAAAACACATACCATGGATCTATCTATCTCTATCTATCTTTCTGTATCTTTTTCTCCCTCTCTCCCTTGGCATGTGACTCCTGCTCTGTGTGTGTGTGTGTGTGTGTGTGTGTGTGTGTGTGTGTGTGTGTGTGTGTGTGTGTGCGTGTGCGTGTGCGTGTGCGTGTGCGTGCGTGTGGGAGGGGGAGACATTGGGGACATTGCTGAAGTATAATTATAAATTATTCTATAATTATAAATTACAAACAACATGTACCTGTGACAGCACTGACAGGCTTTGGCAGGTAGGAGCCTGGTGGTGACAGCTTTAACAAAGGCCCTGCAGCATTACTCAAACCAGGAGAAACACTGCTTACGCACAACACCACAACTAAAGCGATAAACACGCTAACTTTGGCTCACCACATGAATGCTATTAGTGTCTCTCCCAATGTCTGGCAGGGGGAGAGGAGAGACTGATGATACCTTTTAGAGAGAACCCAAAATATCCTCCGTCTTGTGATCTTTTTACGGCTCTATCTCTCTCCACCCTCGCTCCCGTTTTGTCTCTGTTTGTCTCCGTCTTGTCACACACCATCACACACCATCCCTCTCCCCGTGACGCTAGTCGTTTTAGGTTTCCACAGAGCCTCGCGTCACCTTGTTGTTTTTGTGGCTTTAAAGGGTCGGGTGATTTCCAGCGGGTCCCTTTTCTCTCCCCAATGTTTTGCATCTTTCTAGAGTACTTTACAAAAGTACCGACTTTTCTATAACAGTGGCCTTCCTGTTTATAGCAATCTCTTGTTTGCTATTGGCCGATTGACCATAGGCACCTTTCAGGTAAACATCTCATCTGGTGCTCGTCTTTGCAGGAGGGAAACAAAACGTTTGAGACACACACACAAAACGTTTCCCTGACTGACATCCTGGCTTTCGTGACACCTATGTCACACGCACACACAACAGGATTAGCGATACTACCCTTTGAGCTGTTCCTGGGGACCTACTGTGTGTGCGTGTGTTGTGTGTGTGTGTGTGTGTGTGTGTGTGTGTGTGTGTGTGTGTGTGTGTGTGTGTGTGTGTGTGTGTGCATGCGTGCGTGCGTGTGTTCACGCGCGTGTGCTTTTATGTGTGTGCACTGAGGGGAGAACGATAGACAGAGGAGTACAGTGACAGTAGTGACACCTAGGTCTGACGGGGGGGAAATCTACAGCACATGTCGAGGAGTCAAAAGGAGCTTTGTCTGTCCACCCTTGTACAGTACAGTAGACTGTCTATTCTCCTGTTATATAACAGCTACAGTATCCTTCAGTAGCACACACTGTAAGAGCAACACAGACACGTGAAGACGAAATCGAAGGGTACTTGAATTCCCCTTCAAATGTGTATACACTGGATATGTATCTGTTACTTTGTTATGAAATAAAAATGGCCATTGATTGATTGATTGAAAACTTTATTAGAAGATTTGCAGAAGTAGGTACATGAAAGTACATATTACATACAAGGTCAACTAACAGGATAAAAACCCAAGAAAGCCACTGGCTTATTTCAATTGGGGTCCTTGATTCTCAATTCATCGTTAGTGAGAAATAATTAATTGGCACAGTTGATGAATGTTTAATTTCCCTCGATGATGTTTTTTTTATTCACTTCTTTGAAGTTTGTGTACATTGTATCAGGTATGTGGAGGGGACATGTTTGTCTTTCTCAAGGCTGTTGGGTTTAGAGTTTTTGTCACTAATTACTGTGTGCTTACGTCCTGCTTTTAGAGGGGTTTCCCTGAATCGCAGTCTCTCCTTGCTCAAATATGAACAGCAAACAGTGGCGTTTCCTTGGATTAAGGAGTACTATTCCTCCATCTTTCGATATTCGGGGGCTCTCCACCCCTCCCCTTTTTGCCCGTATTCATCCGACTTTCCCAGGAGTTTTGTTAATGTTTCACAAAAACTGTTAAATACACACCACTTAAAAAAAAAAAAAAAAAAGAGTATCGGTTAAGGATGTGAACTATTAATACTGCCGGAGAGAAGAACGATACCCTGCATGATTCTTTTTCCCATAATGTTCCTTGAATCATACACTGGATCTCTTTCACATAGTTATTTTTTCTGAGTGGGACAGTCCCACTCATATGTTTTTTTTGTTATTTTTTTGCGATAGAGATTTGACAGGAAGAATGGGTGAGAGAGAGAGAGAGAAGAGATGACATGTAGGACATGTCTGTGGCCGGAATCGAACCGGGAACCCTGCGGTTACATGGTCAAGGAAATCTTGAAATCTGAAATTCTTTAGATACGCTCCAAACCTTCCTCTTTTCATCTTCCTCTGCTGATCCTTAAGAATGTGATGGTAGGCACTGAGGTATCTGACAGTACTTAACAAGGAAAGGAAAATATTTAAGACATGACCACATTCATTAGTCAAGGAAACAAGACAGGTTTTGCAGGTCATTTAATCATAGGGCCTATCTTTTTTTGTTGTACTGTATATTGGAGCAACGTTTGCAGGAAAAGCACTATACAAATAAAAAGTGATTATTATTATTATTAAACTGTAAATTGTTGGGCCCTCTGCTGCTATCCATGACTTGACTAACCTTACAAAACCAAAGGGTGATAGGAGGAAGGATGTTTGATCGTGTCATCGCCGTGACAACTGTGACATAGTTAGCGCAGGACGTTAATCATTCACCAGACATTCCCCACACTCCAAAATCTCTCTCAAAAGCTTTTTGTCCCCCTGAGGGCCTATCTTCTTCCCGTTGGCTAATACCCAGGGACAGAGCCAGAGAACTGGCACCTAACATGTTTTACTGCAACATGTTTTCCTGCCTGCAGCCCTGAATACCTTCCAACAGTCAAGGGAGAGAGACATTATTATTGTTTCCATGTGCTTGCTTTGATATATTGAAAATATCATGGCGATAAAAAAATGTCAATAGAGTTGAGAGAAAGAGAGAGAGAGACAACAAAAGAGAGAGAGAGAGAGAGAGAGAGAGAGAGAGAGAGAGAGAGAGAGAGAGAGAGAGAGAGAGAGAGAGAGAGAGAGGGAGAGAGAGAGACAGGTGGGTAGAGATATTAACCAACCATGGGTGTCACCAGTTTGTTCAAGGTAAGAGGTAGGGCAAACACACACAAGACTAGTGTCAATATTTACCTGAGATCCTCTTGTTGCTTTCCTATGTCCTGTTCTCAGGTCACAATGGTTTGTTTTTAACATGCTTTCCATTCTAAGGCCAATCCACTGCTAACCACTGTGCGTGCGTGCGTGTGTGTGTGAAGGGCAGGTTAGCATTAGCTTATGTCAACAGTCATTGGTGGAGTGACATCACCTAGTGTTGTTAGGGCTTTTTCCACTACCTGCAGATGTCACTGTGGTTGTCAACACCGTGATATATAATAGCCCCCTCCATAAACAGGACAGACTAGGATCCTAGTGATTACAATGTTGTGACACTCATATGACTGTCTACAACACCTCCCTCTGTGGTTCACGTAGTGGACCTTTAGCTGGTGAAAACAATTCATTGTTAATGGCACATCCAGCTATTCCATTAAATTATACTTCAACAATCTTGTTTTCATTCTATTTCATATAGAGGGGCTTAGGGAAAATGACCGGCGCAATAGACACAAACTAACTCCATGGCAAAACAGTAGTGTGTGTGTGTGTTGCGTGTGTGTGTGTGTGTCTGCTGGAGAGAGAGAAAGCAATTGTGCCATCAGTGAGTCAGTGAGTGACTTCCCAAACAAGTGGGAGGTGTGTGTGTGTGTGTGTGTGTGTGTGTTTGGGGACAGGGGGGGGCTGATTGTGAAGGTCAAGAGCAGAATCTGAATGGGTAATCCATAGCATTACAAGTCAGCACAAAACATCTCATTTCCCCTCCTCTCACTATCAGATCATAATATGAAACGAAGACAGGGAAGCAGAGAGAGTGAGGCCAGAGGTTGTCAGACTACCTACTGAAGATGAGAAGGATAATCATGTCATTACTTACAAGATAGCGGGAGGACAGGATATGGAGAAAGGAGGGAAATGAGGGAGAGAGAGGTTGTTGAATACTTAGAATAGAAAGAGGAGGACAGGGAAGGGGCGGATGGATGGATGGAGCAAGACAACGAAAAGAGAGGTTGGCCAAGATGTTGGTTTAATCAATTTAATATACACCTCTTACAAAGAGCTTATTAAAACATTTCATATAGTCTTCTCTTCAGACATTGATAACTGAAGGTACAAATACTTTTATTAGTGTCAGCTTAAAATTGTGTTTAATTATCAAACTTGGGAGATTTGGAGTAAACATTCTTTATTAACTACACTTCTACATAACACAGTTTATCAAAAGATAGGAAACTTACATTATATTTTTTTTTACATAAGTCTCTCAATCAAACGTTACCAGACTTGACCATGAAAAAGAGCTAAGGTCCCAAGGCCCATATCATGGGAAAACATTTGATTTATGCATTCATTATAGTCATTAGAGTATTTCCAACATACACCTTTAAAACAAAGGCTCTTAGGTGAAAGATGTTTTTGCTTTGAGGTTTGAGGACAGATCAGATAGACATGATACGGTGGTATTTCGATATGATCGAGTGGCTTCCTTCACCTTTGAAATAAATATGTACTGGTGAATGAGAATGCCAGGTAGAAATCCAACATATTCAGCGGTTCTCTATGTTCTGATAAGGGCAGATGGAGGTGAGGCAGAGGGATCCACTCGGGACAACTGACAAGCACCTATTAGTGGAGGCCTGAGGGTCCAATAGGCTTGAGACGCTCTGGTGTGTGTTCAGGTTTGGTCAAGATACTTGTTGAAGATTGTAAACGATCAAAGTCTAGTTTTTGGCCCAAGATAAAAATAAACACTAATAATAATCCTTTTAAAAATGTAATAACAACAAAGTGATTTGGCGTCGGTGTGAATCATTTCAGGTCATGATGAAACGAGTTTACAATGTGCAATTTAGAAATTAAGGTTGAGCAGTTAAATTCGAACTAACACTCAAATGCATTGTTTCACAGATATTACTTTTTCCTCGCAGAAAGAGTTTTGCATTTGTATTAGCCAGAAATAATGAGGCATGACCGTACACACACACACAGACACACATTCTCGTGGTTTAAGTTTAAAGCAAGGCCACTGATTTTCAGAGGTATCCTATGTCCAGATCCTGGACTTAAAATGTTGTTCAACATGAAACACAAACTTTTGGTAATACAGAAAACACATAATGTCTCTCACTCACACACACACACACACACACACACACACACACACACACACACACACACACACACACACACACACGGTATTTCACCTGTCATCAAGAGTGAAACTCACAGATATGTGGGCTGTTCTGAGAAGCTGAGAGAGGGATAATCTGTGATTCACTTAAAACAAGTGAAATCTAAAGGATGAATTAAACTAAGTGCAAATATCCATTACTGCCAAGAACATTAAATCATTAAAATAGGTCGTTTCATTAGGGTTGGATCAGAAGCCTTTCCCATACCTTCAGTCTATCAGCCTATCCCAAAAGGCAAATGAAAGGTAATGAAGCGATTTCTCCCTCACCCTAATTTACAAGGCAAAGCAACAGGCACTGAGGGCTGGTTTCCTGGGGCCTGATTGCATAGTCAAGGACCAGAGATCATGTCCAGTGTAAATTCAGAGAAGGACAACTACATATAGCATGTATGAGTGTCTTGGCGGGGGGGGGGGTGTCCTTTCGCACGGTTAAAAACTCATATCCACTCTCCTTTAAGCTTCAGAACGAACACAAAAAAAATGTCCGCTCGATGAGGTGAAGCCAGATCGGTAGCTGGATAGAGATTGTACCTTTAAGCAGGTGTTGCAACGTATTTGGTTGCAAAATGTGTTTTTGGCTCGATCACAGTCCATAGAATCTACTTCCTGGTTGGAAGCCTATTCTAGTAATGTGACCATGACTGCATGACTCTTGGCAGTTTTTTTTTCTCCTTCCTCTTTGGCACCCAGTGAAATTAACCATTAACATTCCTTCCTGGGCTGTTGGTGACCAACCCTGTCTGTTTAGACAGAGCTTGTTTGGGAAGCCAACGGACTGACTTGATCCTTTTGCATCCTGACGCGTTGTTTACGTTCTGTTTTTGGGTTTAAAGTAATGTCTTCCCCTCTTCTCTCTCCAGGGAAGGCAGCGCTCCTGTCCTGGCGAGAGGAAATGAAGGGGTTGTTAAAGGGATTGTTAGACAAGAGGCTGGGAGACACAGCAGAGGAGGAGTTTGACATAACTAAAAGATATGTTTAGACTAACCTGGTCGTCTGTCACTTAGCGTCGTCTTCCTTATCTGCCTGTTCCTGCAATAAAAAAACGGGAGGAAACATGTCACCGTATCCAATAAAATCTGGATTGAAACGAAAAAATGGACTGTAGGCAAGGCGAGTTTATTTGTACAGCACATTTCATACAACAGGGGCAATTCAAAGTGCTTTACATATAGCCTAAAAAAAAAAAAGAAGTTAAAAGATTAGATTAGATTCAACCGTTGTCATTTCACAGAGTACAACGACATTTGCTTTTTGCTCTAGACACAGGGTCAGCTATAGTCAGCACCCCTGGAGCAATTAGGGGTGAAGTGCCTCGTCCAAGGGCACAACGGCAGTGGTAGACACCTTTAGATATGATGCCCGCAACCCTACAGTCACCAGGTCACATCCGGCTCCCTCCTGAGGTGGGGATCTCTGACCTCTAGGCTACCTGCCGCCCCAAAACTCAGTCATAAACACAAACGATTGTGGCTCCTTGACTCGGGACCATATTCGATCAAACCCTTGACCCTAAATTACATGATAAGTACCAAATCAAAACGTTGAGGTTAAGCGGGTCGGGGTTGAGTATCACAGGGTCAGACCAACCTGTGACTCAGAGGTGGTCCTGCTCTTGGGGGGCTCCGTCTCCGTGGGCGACGTGGGCACACTCCCGTTGAGTGAGTCTGTGATGAGCAGGGTCCGCCTCTCCCGGGTGTTCTTCTCACACTTGGTCACCCGGAACCTGAAAGGAGAGAATCAGAACCAGAATCAGAATTGTATGCTTTTATTTATTTGAAGGCTCCGTTCGTAAATCCGCTCAGAGAGCGCCGGATCGCACACTGGGTTGAACGTCATAAAGGGACCAAGTCGTTTGATTGGACGAAGAGGCACTCCATGAGTGCAGATCGGATTTCCAGAGCAAATTTACGAACACAGCCTACATCTTAACTGTACTAGGACGCAAGAGTAAAACTCTTTGGCTTTAGTTCCTCAACATAGGAACATGGATAGGGGTAGGACATGATAAGCTTAGGCTTCATCCTACTCCTTTTCGAACAGTGATACCTGTATTTTTCGTTATTAGTTATTAGTTTTTCTTTTTGACTTTTAAATCATGTTCGAAATAAAGATTCATTCATTCATTCATTCATCATCATCATCGACATTGCAGCATTCAGATACAAAAACAACAAAAAACAACAACGTAAGTAAGTCAAAAAAGATCAAAGCCATGACTCTGGTGACAGAGGTGACAAGACAGGTGGGGGGGGGACCTTTCTAACCCTAACCCTAACCTTTCTATACCTCCTTCACCTGCAACACTGAACAGGAGAACTTGGACTGCGCTATTTGGAGTAACCTAGATGATGACGACGGAGAAAGACGACACCATGACAAAGAAATAAAACAAACTCTAAAATCCTCAACGTCAGCTGAATAGAAAATAACGAGATATTATCCTATCTTAATCCCAACACGACAACGACGATAACCAAACGTAACCGACAGGACCAGGACTGGGGGTCTCCTGCTCACCACCAACCCTGTGTCTTCTCAAATAGACCAAGAAGCTAGTTTGTCACCATAACGGGTGACGTTGGGCTGATAGTACCCAGTTGTTCCAAAAGTTCAATCTGGATCCGAATGAATCCTGATTCTTTTTTTTCGCTAGCCAGGATCAGATCTCTCTGGCTGATTTGGAGTCGTATCGGGGGGGGGGGGAATCAGCCAGCTCAATCTGGCATCAGAGAAAAGAATAGCAATCGTTCTGATCCAGATTAAAAAGGTTTCGAACAACTGTGCCCCCAGATAGCGACATTCCCACATGTCGGTATGGCCAACGACGCCCTATTAGCCGATGCATATCTATCTGCTACACAAAAAATCCTACCGCGCCCGACGACCGCGAGCTGATCCCTTTGGCTTACGGGCGGCGGTGTGATCTGAGCTGCTGTATTCCCCCCCCCCCCCTGGCTCGGAGCCCGGGTTACTTCGGAGTGAGGATCACACCCCCCCCCCCTCGCACTTCACAGATTCAATTAAAGCGCTAAATGAACGTTCCCTCCCAGGTCACGCTGACCTCAGGAGCCTCCATTCATCTGGACGAGCGAATTAAAACGCAGCCACAACACCGGGCGGGCACTCTGCATTCACGTCGGCGCTCCACATCAGCACTCTACTGGAATACAGGAATAGCGGGGGTCTGGAGGGATGGGGGCGGGGGGGGCGGGGGGGGAGGAGGCAGTGAGACTGACACGTTCACTCGTTCACTTGATCTCTAGAACGAACTAGAAACACACACGTACACACTCTTTGGTTTTCAAACACACCCAGGTTTACATGTACAACTGTCCAATTTATTTTTCTCTCTCTCTCTCTCTCTCTCTCGCACGCACGCTTTCTCTGCTATGTAACGACAGACAGACGCACACACACGCGCGCACACGCGCACACACGCGCACACACACACACACACACACACACACACACACCAACCCACACCCACACACCCCCATACACCCCCACACGCCCACACGCCCACACGCCCACACCCACCCCCACCCCCACGCACACACACCCACCCCCCCCACACACCCAACCCCACCCCACCCCCCCACACACACCTTCCCACCGCCAGCACGGTGACCTCTCCCAGGCTCTTCCTGTCCGCCGTCCTGCTCTTCCCGGACGACGGCAACCGCATCAGAGGCCACTTCTTGTGGCTGCAGCGGTTGCAGATGTTCTTGGTGCCGCCCACTCCGCCTATGGTGTGCAGGTGGCTGCAGGTGTGCCTCTCGGCCCCCGCCGGGGCCCCGGGGGACACGGGCGTGGTCGGGGGGTTGGGGGTGGTGGGGGTGACGAGGGAGGTGGGGGTGACGGGCCTGAGGGGAGAGAGAATTCAAGTGATTTGTATAAACATTTGAACAAAAACGTAAACAAAAAAGGGTATTGGAGATGTCACAGGTGCTGTGCTATCTGTCACCCATATCACCCTTTTGTCCTGAAGAGCTTTAACGGGAGGTCAGGTTTGTTTGGCTACAGCACATACACAAAACACACCCGCTTCAACCGATGACGGCGTTGGTCATCATACTCGTATACACTATATGGACAAAAGTATGTGGACACAATTATGGTCTGGGGCTGTTTTTATGGTTTGGGCTAGGCCCCCTAGTTCCAGTGAAGGGAAACCTTAATGCTACAGCATACAATGCGATTCTAGAGAATTTTAGTTTTTTCCAGTTTCAGCATGACAATGCCCCCATACGCAAAGTGAGGACCATAATGACATGGTTTGCCGAGTTTGGTCTGGGAGAACTTGACTGGCCTGCACACAGAGCTCTGACCTCAACCCCATCGAACACCTTTGGGATGAATTGTAGTACCCGACCTCATTAATGCTCTTGTGGCTGAATGGGAGCAAATCCCCGCAACCATATTCTAAAATCTAGTAGAAAGTCTTCCCAGAAGAGTGTTATAACAGCAAAGTTGGGACCAACTCCATATTAATGCCGATGGTTTTGGAATGAGAAGTTCAACAAGCACATATGGGTGTGATGTTCGAGTGTCCCAATACTTTTGTCCATATAGTGTATGTTTCAGGCTGGAGCAGCAATCAATCAATCGATCAATCAAATGTATTTATATAGCACATTTAAACATGACACTTGTCAACCAAAGTGCTTTACAGTAAAAGTACTCGTAAAGAGTAAATAAACAGAAAATAAACAACCAACAGAACTACAAAACAACAGAGCAACAGAACAACACGTCAGAACAACACGTCAAAACAAACAAGGCAAGAGTCAAAGTGAGTCAGGGAACGCTGTGTGTGTTTTGAGCGTGGGCGGTTAGGAGACCCTTGTCAGCAGATCTGAGGGCCCTGACGTTGGTATAGGGGGCGAGGAGGTCTGCTAGGTAGGAGGGGGCCTTACCATTAAGAGCTTTACAGACAAAAAGAAGAACTTTAAAGTCTATCCTTAAAAGTCTAGCGTACTGGGAGCCAACGAAGGGAGGCGTGGACAGGTGTGGACCACAGCTCTCCAGGACCGACTTGACCACCCCTGTCAGACCCCAGTGTCCTCAGATCTAGTTCAAGGCTGGTTCAGTACTATTCTATCTTTAGATTTTGAGGGACGGAGAACAGCGGTGTGAACAGAGTGTGTGTGTGTTTTGACCCTGTGTGACCCTGGTCACAGCTGCTGTCTGGATCAGCTGAGAGTAAGCACTGCCTCGACACCTGTGTGTATGCATATACATGAGTGTGTGTGTGTGTGTGTGTGTGTGTGTGTGTCCTCTCCAGGTTCACGGTGTAAATGGCATAAGTGGCATCAGTGCTGCGTGCTGGGAGGGCTCCGAGCGCAATGGTCACCATTCCTCCACAGGACGTCATGGAAACGTCATGGAAACGGGAAGATTTAGCCAAGGGCAGGGAGATGAAGGCAGCTAGAGAGAAAAGAAGGAGGGAGGGGTGTGTGTGTGTGTGTGTGTGTGTGTGTGTGTGTTAAAGGAGAGAGGCTTTCTTGGCCACACGACGCACAGCCAGATGAAGAGTGTGGATATAAAGAGTGTCATAAAGAAGGGATGCATATAGAGGATGAAAGAAAAGTAGTGGCCTGGGGTGGTCCGGTGGTCTAGCACCGCGGTCTACAGTGCACACATATGCCCATAATCCGGCCCATGCCCTGCCCTGCCCTCTCTCCCTTCTTCTCCTTATTTTCCTGTCTGTCTTCACTAGATCTGTCCAGACTGCCCCACTCAGAAAAAAACACTTTCAGAAAGAAAAGAAAAGTAAACGAGGAACCTGTGGAGAGAAAACACAGTCAAAGGAAACAAGGAGAGAGGGAGGGAGAGAAGGATGGTGGAGGAGGGAGGTGATGGAGAGAGGGATGGAGGAGGAGGTGATGGAGAGAAGGATGGAGGAGGAGGTGATGGAGAGAGGGATGGAGGAGGAGGTGATGGAGAGAGGGATGGAGGAGGAGGTGATGGAGAGAAGGATGGAGGAGGAGGTGATGGAGAGAGGGATGGAGGAGGAGGTGATGGAGAGAGGGATGGAGGAGGAGGTGATGGAGAGAGGGATGGAGGAGGAGGTGATGGAGAGGGATGGTGGAAGGAGGTGGTGAGAAAGATTAATGATGTGGAGAGAAAACACAGTAAAAGGAAACAAGGAGAGAAGGATGGAGAGAGGGATGTTACGGATAGAGGGAGGGTGGAGGGAGGTGAAGAGAGGGGCACGGAGAGGTGTAGCACACCGTGCAGGGCAGAGAGAGGTCGTGGATTAACGATGTGGAGAGAGAGCAGCACTGCGGCGAGGAGTGGAGGAGAGGAGAAGGAGAGGAGGAGAGGAGGAGAGGAGAAGGAGAGGAGAAGAGGAGGAGAGGAGAAGGAGAGGAGAAGAGGAGGAGAGGAGAAGTTAACTACTGCATCCAGACAGGGGACTGTGAAATCTCCATCCAGGCAACAGCAACCCCCCTAACACACACACACACACACGTCTCGCCACCCCGCCCCGCCCCCTTGTGTCCCATAAATTACCCCCCACCCTCTTCTCTCTGTGTGACACCCCCTAAAGAGCCTGCTCTCCTACCCCTAAGTGTTCTACTGGCAGTCTGCCCACCCTGGCAGAAAGAGAGTGAGAGTGTGAGAGAGAGAGAGAGAGAGAGAGAGAGAGAGAGAGAGAGAGTCTGAAAGAGAGAGAGAGAGAGAGACTGAGCGAGAGAGAGTGAGAGTCTGAGAGAGAGAGAGAGACTGAGAGAGAGAGAGAGAGAGAGAGAGAGAGAGAGAGAGAGAGAGAGAGAGACAGGCAGACAGCGAGGGGAGGGGGACAATGAGAGGAGACAGGGAGAGAGAGACGGGAGGGGGGGAGAGCGAAAGTGAGTGAAAGACAAAGAGAGGGAAAGACTGACAGAGAGAGATAGAGAGAGAGAGAGAGAGAGAGAGAGAGAGAGAGAGAGAGAGAGAGAGAGAGAGAGAGAGAGAGAGAGAGAGAGAGAGAGAGAGAGAGAGAGTGAGAGAGCGAGGCTGAGCCCAGAGTGGTGCTGGGATATGACAGTGGTCCATGTCCAATGGACTTTTCCAGAACACCCAGTCCTGCCTCACCACCAACTTGGCCGCCACAATTTATTCCCTCCTATCGTCACTCTGTCTCACACACCACGAAAATAACTCTTTCTTTCTTTCTTTCTTTCTTTCTTTTCTCTCTCTCCTCCTTTTGCACCGCTCCTCAAGGTCGCGGCGGCGGCGCTCCCCTCGCTCTCCTCGGGTGAACGAAAATAGAGACGTCTGGTCTCAGACCGACGCCTCTTCTCACCCTGGCAGCGTGGCGGGGGCCTTTTCAAGAGCAGCTCCTTCTCAATGAAGCTTTCAGAGGGCCAGCCCTGTCAAGGCTTTGGAAGTGAATTGTAACCAAGGAGGTTTTTTTGAGGCGGGGGGACACATTAGCATTTTCAATGATGAAATACAAAGCTGCAGTCCTCAGTATCTTGGCCCCTTATCAAAACTCCCCCGATCCATAAAAGAATCGAGCTGCTTTGACTTGCTTCCCTGTTTCACTTCAGTACACACACAGTCCACGTGAGAGAGCGGCTCTCGGGTGCCATTTTAGAGAGTGCTCGCGTCGCCATCTAGTGGCCGAGAAGGGGACCACCGCACCCACCAGTGGTATCCTTGGCAACGATGTCCCTTAACACCGTTTTATTTACTCAGAGTTTAAGGAAGCGTTTCATAAACCTGGACAGAAATTGCATCAGGCGTGGGCGTCAGACAGATTTAAGGCCGGGCGGTATACAGGGAGCATCTTAAAACACACTGGTTCAGACTTTAATGTATATTTTATGAGGGCAGACTAGAGGCTGACTTGAACTTGAGTGGTGAGTTTGTGTTGCTGTGAGCAGACAGGAGGCGCCACTTACCCATCAGAGTCAATGCTGTTGTCATGAACCATGGCTTTGAGGGCGTCCGAGTTTGCTGGAGGGAGAGAGGGATAGAGAGAGAGAGAGAGAGAGAGAGAGAGAGAGAGAGAGAGAGAGAGAGAGAGAGAGAGAGAGAGAGAGACAGAGAGACAGAGAGACAGAGAGAGAGAGAGAGAGAGAGACAGAGAGACAGAGAGACAGAGAGACAGAGAGAGAGAGAGAGAGAGAGAGAGACTTACCATAAGACTGTAAATAAGTTTAAGCATTTCTTTATTCTATAAAGTATATCTTTAAATGTATGTACATGACATTCTTTTTGTTTTTATCTTTTATCACACTTGCTTTGGCAATGTAAACGTATGTTTCCCATGCCAACAAAGCCCTTTAAAATTGAAATCGAATTGAGAGAGAGAGAGAGAGAGAGAGAGAGAGAGAGAGAGAGAGAGAGAGAGAGAATAGCGGCCTGGGAGTTAGCGAGGAGAAGGCGGGAGCGGCTTCAAAAGAGGGCCGTTATTGAAAGATTGTTCCGGCCGATAAGTCCTCCGCAGAAACACACGGTTCTGAACGACCTCTGGGTACCTTCGAGCGAAGCAGGAAAAAATACAAGCGTGCATGAAACACTCCGAATATGAGGCCAATAAGCTCTATGAAGGGAGCGATGTGCATCAAGGTCAACAAGTATTAAGTAACAAGTGTCCTGGGGGGCAAGTGGGGGAGGAGGGGGGGCAACTGGGTATGCAGGCTTTTGTTCTAACCAGCAGTAACACACCTGGTTGAAACAACTCTTAACCGTTGACGCGCTCGATAAGTCGAATCAGAAAAGTGTGGTTAACACACTTAAGTCAGAAGAACATTTAGAAACACCTAATTATAATTATGATAATAATGATGATGTAGCTCATTGACCTTGTTGTACGCCCTGTTGTCGTGGTAATAATAGGGTTGCCCCAGAAACACCTAGAACTGTCCTACTAAAGCTCATCATCCGTAGCCAGGGGGCATTCGAAGCTCTGGCAACATTCCTGATCACTTTAGGAGCTTTAAGGCCGTTGATGCACCAGGGTGTGTGCTGCCTGTGCTGCGTGAGCGGGTCAAGGCTTTAGGCTTTCCCTCGTCATGGAGCCGAACACCCTTGTCAATCCTCTGACACACACACACACACACACACACACACACACACACACACACCCACACACACCCCGTGGCGATGCCACTCAGCGACGATGAGCCAACATCTTTTACTAGACGAGGTGACTCACTTCGTAAGAGAGCTTAAGCTTATCAGAAGCAGAAACCCTCGTCATACCATAAAGACGGGAAGTACCTATCGCTGGTAGGATGTTCTTCTAGGAGCTATAAATGTATATACCCGGGAAAACAGCCATTCAATAATCCTGCTGAGGAGCCGTAACTGGCGTTTAACCGAATCACTCCGACTTCAGTGAGAAGGGCATTTCCTGGCACCTTCACACACACTGAAAGGGGGAAGAGGAAGATTAATGTGTCGATGTTCACGGCGGGCTTATTTACTCGCCTGAAAGGGAAAACTGGCGACTGGCATGAGGAGGAGTACACATCAGCATGGAGGTGAAGGAGCTAAACGGACACAACAGGGGAGCGTGTGTCGGCATCCTGATCAAGAGGACTGGGTTGGCAGAGCCGATATTGATTATTGGTCACGGTCCCCTTTACACTGGCAAATGACAAGTCCACTTTTTTTTTACGAAAAAGGAAATACGCTGACTAAGGTGGAAGACTATATCGGTGACGTTATAATGGCGTCAGAATGTGGATGATTGAAAAAACTAACCCCCCCCCCCCTCCCTCCACACGCTTACTTCATTCCACACATTATGTTCACTTCCTGACTCATCCATCAGCATTCTGAGTACAAACATAACACTTCAGGTCATTTTATATACACTCCCTCAACGGCCCAGTTTCCTCTGAGGTTTCAGTAAGAGACGCTTCCTAGAAAAGCCTAGAAACACCGGATGTTTCCCGGATGTTGAACAAGGTCACACACGCTCACACACGCACACACACACACACACACACACAACAATGTGAGAGAGAGACGCCTTGCCTTGTGTGTGAAGAGGTCTTACAAAGGTCAGAGTGATTAAGGCACATTTCTCAGCTCTCAGACGGTGTGACTTAAATGTCAACTGTGGGATACGTACGCTACGCACGCTACGCACGCTACGCACGCTATACACACGCGGTAGCCTAGGATAGACGACAAGAGATACCAGCTCATCAGCTCCTTGCAGTTTCAATAAGAGGGAGCATTCGTTTAACAATTTCTGGGGTTATTAAAGTTCTGGGGTCAAAATAGAGTATACAGCATAAGATGGGGGGGGGCGGTGGTAGCCTAGAGGCTAGAGAGGCCGGTTAGCAATCGGGAGGTCGCTGGTTCAATCCCCGCCTCAGGAGGGAGCTTGCATGTGTCCTTGAGCAAGGCACCTAGCCCCTAATTGCTCCAGGGGCACCAAGCATGGCTGACCTTGTGCCTAGAGCAAAAAATACCAAATTCCAACACTTGACTGACAAGTTGATTGATTGGGTATAATTAGCTTACCTTCATTTTTCATGATGTAATGAACAATCTGTCCCACTGTGTCATTGTTGCTGTCACTGAAGGTGTCATTGAACTCTGGAGGGAAAACACACACACACACACACACACACACACGTCACAATACATATAGAATCATTCAATCATCAACGGCTGTGACGAACATTAGAAATGCAAACATCATGTGTGTGTGGGGGGGAAAAGCCACCAGACTGGTTAGTTAAGTTTCATATTGGTTTCAGGCCGTGATCACATCAGTCATTTTCTCTCTATGACATCCTAACCTAGTCGGCGTTTATCAGCCGCATAACTGGTGAGGGACGGGGAGACGCCCGCACGCACGCACGCACCTCGGACAATGAGGTAATCCCTCAGGTATGGGATGTGTTTAACATATATATGACAGAGGGAGCGAAGGGAATCTTATGTCCTCAGGGAGCCTTAGGGCCAAAACTCAGAGGCTAACAAACAGCTTCTTCCCCTGGCGATCAGGCTCATGAACAACCCACCGTAGACAATTGACTATTATCCCCAAACCACACACACCCCGTGTATACGGACTACGAAAACCTTAAGCTCACAGCCACTATCTATTATTACTAGTTGCACCACTAGTGTATCCTGTCTTACCTGTACTATTGTCACCTTTCTCTTGTATTAAGCCTATTGCCTTATGTCTTGTGCTGCAACGTCAGGAACCAAAGCCTAAGAATTGTACTCTCATACTCGTGTAATGTGACGTAACAAGACAACTCGAAACTTGACCAGGGCCCAGTTGTTCAAAACGTTTAATCTGGATCAGAATCATCCTGATTCTTTTTTGCTATCCAGGATCAGATCGAGCTGTCTGATTCCCCCGATACGACTCAATCACCCAGATTGATCTGATCCTGGATAGCAAAAAAGAATCAGGATCATCGGTTTTCAGCACTGTGAGTAGAACACATTGGCCTGTTGACTGCAATGGCAACTCACTAACAATTGTAAGTCTGCTGATCCGTTTAAGTGATTAACCTGGATGATATTCCTAGTAAAAAAGGTCTCTCCCTTCCTATCCCATTCACAGTACCTCCCGTTCCCAAAACCCCCACCCACCAGCCCCCCGCCTACACCCTTGCCCTTCCTGCTTCCTTGTGCTTCCCGCGGTCAACTTCCTGTCTTGACTTCTGGTATGGGCAGGACTTGTGTCAGCACCTCCGGAAAAGGCCGAGATTGCGTCCGTGTTTCCCGAATTGTCTGAATTTGTTTTCTCCAATCGGTCTATTTATTGTTATACGACAGCAGATGACGAGTAAATATGAGGAAAAACATAAAAATGAGGCTAAATATAATAAGAGATGGGAGGGAGGGGGGGGGCGGGGGATACATGATAGTCATGAATGGAGGAGGGTGGGAACATTGCTTCAGAGTTGGACGAGGAAGTAGAGTACACACACAAACACAGGGTTTGTCTGTGATCTTTGTTCCAATACAATGTAGGAGATGGGGAGGGGGGGGGGTGGGGTGGGCCCAGAGAGAGAGAGACTTCAGACAGTACACACACACACACACACACACACACACACACACACACACACGACACAGAAAAGCTCCTAATGGAGTTTCACCCCAGCACTCGGTAGTGGTAGGGAGAGATAAGTGCAGCCTTTATCCTGTACAAAGAGTGCATAGAAGAGGCGAGACAGAAATGCAACATCAGCCTCTCTAAGGACAGCTAGTTACTAACATAACTCAATGGCTGTGCTCAAATGGGTGGAGAGAGAGACAGACATTCTTTCATACTCCTCCTCCTCCGTGTTCACAAATACTACCCTCTGCATGCTTCCTGTTCTCATGATGCATGTGACCTAACCCCCGGCAACACTCTGGGCCTGCCGGAGCCTTCATGTATAAACACGAGGGGAGGGAGAGGGAGAGGGAGGGGGAGAGGGAGAGGGAGAGGGAGAGGGAGAGGGTGCGTACTTCACTATACACTTCTATGCCTCGCCCTTGTCTGCGGCCAAGCCAGGGTGGCATGACTCCACGTGAGCTAAGCACACTCACTAGGTCAAACAGAGAAGCGCTCAAAAAGACAGGAGGAGCAACTCTCACTCGCTCACAACCTCAATTATTCAGGGGTGCAAACTGGTGATGGCCCAAAAAGGTGACACTTTTTTTTGCGGCGGCGGCGGCTAACCTTAGGGTGGGGGATAGCGCTAGGACTAATGGTGTTAAATAGATATCGCTAGCACTAACGGTGGTCTAACAATGATGCGTGTGTAAGTAGCGGCAGCCCGGACCTTAACACCTGCAGAATGACTTCGAAAACAGTTTTATTGTGACTGTGTTCTCTATGATGTATGGAATTGTACCTAGCTCCCTGAAGCTAAAAGTTAATTCAACAGCAGCAGAGTTTAGCAGACAGGGAGATTAGTTAGCTTGCGCATCATGTGACTTGGAAGAGACTTAGACACCCCCTCCACACCCAAAATAGTTTTTTTGCAGATCTACACAATTCACATGGATGACACATTTTGAGATAAAAACAGCAGAAAGGTGACAAGTTCACACCCCTGATTATATCGTTCTCACTATCTTGAACGAAGGACAAATATTGTTCATTGGTCATTATGAAACGTTACAAGACATATTGTACAATTACAAAACCCCAAAAAACGGAACACATACTGTCAAATCTGCTCACAGTACAAGAGCCTATTTATTGTTTCGTGATAATCACGTTTCAGGAAACCAGGTATTGATTGGGAGGACGTGCTCCCGTAACAGCCCTGACCGCCCCTCTGTCTTCCCACGCTCCGTTTATCTGTCTCTTTTACCTTTTTTTTTCTCTCTCACCCTCTCTGTTTACGTCCCACGTCCTGTCGTGCTGTGTGTGTTTCTCCTCCTCTCACTCTCACTCTCACTCTCACTCTCACTCAGTACAGGTGTCGGTCCACGATTGGCCCTGCCCTCCCATCCGTCATCATTCGCGCTCCTGTTTCCGGACCGAACAGCCGTCCGTCCATCAGTCTATTTACAGCCCTCCTGCGCTCTGTTCGCAAGTCATCGTCTGTCGTGTTTTGTTTGACGGTGATGACTGACAGTAAAGTAGCCAAGCCTGGTGGTGTTTCTGTTCGGCTGTTTTCTTTGCATGGTAGCTTGGCCGCCATTGGTGTGTGAATGTGTGTGTGTGTGAATGGGTGAATGACAGGCCGTTAAAGCACTTTGGATAAAGGCGCTTATATAAGTGCAGTCCACTTACCGTTTACATTTCATCACATAGTGACATCTTTATTATCAACAGTAGGCTAGGACCGGGGGCCACCCCATGTATTTATATGTGATCTGGTGTGGTTAGGTAGAGAGGACTTCTGAGTTCTTTGTCACAGTCCCAACATCCCCTTTGTTCCCTTGTGGCGCCTACGTTGTTGTTAATACAATCAATTCTTTCATTTTAGTTTCTGGTTTTTCATCGAGTTTTGTTTGTCACACACCTATTTCCCATGGGAAAGTGTGTCCAAACTTTTGACTGTAAAGTACAGTACATTCGTGGCCTGGGGGTGGTCCAGTGGTCTAGCACCGTGGTCTGCAGTGCACACATTATGCCCATGTCAGCATGGGTTCGAATCCGGCCCATGCCCTGCTGACATGTCCTCTCTCCCTTCTTCTCCTTACTTTCCTGTTTGTCTTCACTATCTCTGTCAAATAAAATGAAAAATATGAGTGGGACTGCCCCACTCAGAAAAAAAGAATAAAGTACAGTACATTCAGCAGCATCGCGGCATCATGTAAAGCCCTGGTTTTACACTAGACAGAAGGGACGTAACACTCTCCCATACCGCAGCATAAGAATACTTACATTTCAGAATACTTGTACTATAAGCGGTCATTGAAGACCGCAATGAACTGTTTGCACTGGTTCATTGTGTACTGTTCATTGAGGACCCTGACCTTTCCTCCCTTGACTCAGTCATACGGCTGGGTCTTATCTCTCGTCTCTTGTGAGACTCAATGTGAAACCGAGTGTAAACTCACTCGAAACCGACCGAGTGACTTTTCTCTTACAGACATGATAACAACCCCCTCCACAAACTCACTACTTGTGTTTTAAAAGTCAAGCTGTGCTAGGAACTGCTGGAGGCCAATTTGGAACACATATAGCATGTCCAACTCCTCCCCCAGTATCATTAGAGAAAGCTTTCACTTTCATGTGGTAGTAATAACACCACCACGTCAGACAAACACTTAGGAGAACCGTCAGGTAAATGACGGTTTGAGGAGGAACAAGAATCAGGGACGGAAGTTACAAGCCCACATTGTGAGGCTAATCCCATATACTTTCCTGATTATAAACGACTCAACGAGATCATATTGTGTCTATCTCCTGTCTGTGGGATACTAATAGGCACTCTGAACTGACTTGCTCTCTCGTGATGCTGGAAATCTAACCCCTGCACTATCCAATAAAGCTGATGACTATCCAGTAGTCAAATCTCATCTTGAGGAACATCTAATTCTAACCTAATGGATACTCTTCCCATGGCGCAGAGTGGCTACAACTGCACTCTAAAAACAGCACCGACTGGGTTTCAGTCAGAGATAATACCAGGGTGTCGTCACGACGACTCACACATCATCATCATCATCATCATCATCATCATCCCACCCAGGAAGTGTTCGGCGCCCACGCGGGTGGCGTGCCCGCTGGTGAAGCGCCACTGTCTGGCCACCGTGACCCCCCCCCCACCCCCCCATGGTGGAGAGGGAGGGCCTGGCCAGCAGACTGACTGAGGTGGGGCCCCTCTGGAGACCCTCTCAAGTCACCCTTTGGCACACCGTGACTGGCCATGCCACCACGACCACAAGAATGGCACCCGAGAACAACCCCCCCCCCCCCCCCCCCGACACAGCCATCCACGACACTTACTGGTTTTTCCCTTCAACCGATACTGACGTGAAACTGGATCGGTAAAAAGCAAATAGAGGGTAGCCTCTTGTGTTTTCAGATCTGTGTAGATAGACGCACCTCTCAAGTTTCTAAAGCTGAAGATGAGTCAAGTGACGGAACCAGCTCACCACCACCACCACCACCACAATCACCACCTCCTCCTCCTCCTCCTCCTCCTCCGTCTCACCTGCACAGTGCTCCTCATCCCTCTCTTTCTCCGCCGCCAGCTCCTCGTCCTCGGCCTCTGTGGTGCAGCGGTAGCCCTTCCTCTTCAGGATGTGGCAGATGAGGACTCCCAGAAGGCCGAGCAGGAAGAAGACGGGCACCAGGACGAAGGCGATGTATTCTGGGTTCCCCATGTCTCCGGGGTTACTCCCCGCTGTTGGGGAAAGGGGGACATAGAGGAGGGAAGGATAGAAAGTGAGAGGGGAGGAGGGAGGAGGTCAAGTCAAATGAGGAATACAGCAAGAGGGAAGAGGCAGAGAGAGAGAGAGAGAGAGAGAGAGAGAGAGAGAGAGAGAGGGAGAGAGAGAGAGAGAGAGCATTCAACATGGGTGAGGGCTAAATAAAGATATGTATGCCATTCATTGCAGCTACATGCATCTGTGGGGACTACTTGGTTTCACATACACGTCGTCTACGTTACGTTCTTGCCTTTAGATATTCATATTCATATTTCAAGGCAGTGCCCGGCAGAGAGTAGTATAAACACGATCAACTGTCACCCAGGTATGATAATGATATATGACAGGGCATTCATGTTCTTTTCCTGGGTGAATAAGAAGGTCTGTCTCCCATTTCTCTCTCTCTCTCTCTCAAGCTCTTGTCCGGGGGTTGGCTGGGAGCAAGCTGTCATGTTTACCACCAGCAGGGCTTTAATGGGGAGAGCAGAGCAGAGCGACAGAGACAGCCACTCGCATTGTCGAGAGAGACTGCTGACTCAGAGGGGCTCTGTAATCCCTGTAACTTTCCATCTCTCTCTCTCTCTCTCTCTCTCTCTGCCTAGGATTTCTTTCTGAGAGAGGGAGGGAGACTGTCTTGCATGTTGTGTTCAACTGGACAGTTCACGTGCAGGTTGATTGATTGGGTCCCATTGAGATTTGTTTTGGTTGCCTAGCCATCCCTAGGGTTATCAGGAGTAAAAACACACACACACACACACACACACACACACACACACACAGAGCCATCTTTGTCTAGTTGGGCTTCTCCATGTCTGCTGTGTCAGTAAGCCAGATGTCAGGTTTAGATGTTGCACAGACTAGCGGAAGGTAAGTAGTGTCATTAAGCCTGATTCATACTGCCCTCCTTGAACCTGTGGTCGTGGTTACCACATTTTGGATTTTGTTTTTTTTCTTGGTGCTGTCTTCGCCTGTTCATTCAGCCCCTCCCTTCGGTCTCCTTCCCCTGGCTCTGTTCACCCTCTTCATTTGCTTGGTTGCTGAAGTGTGCGGGGTGGCCTGGAGGGGTGGGGGGGAGGGGGGGGGGGTGCTGATGTGGTGAGTTGGTTGTGGTGTCTATGGCAGACAGGTTTATTTTGTGTTTTTGTATGTTTTGAGTCCTGTATGTTTCGGTTCCTTTTTTGGTCCCCGATTTTTTATGGGCGGGGGGGGGGGGGGGACACAGCAGACATGGAGAAGCCCAACTAGACAAAGATTAGCGTGCGTGCGTGTGTGTGTGTGTGTGTGCGTGTGCGTGTGCGTGTGTGTGTTTCACTCCTGATAACCCTAGGGATGGCCTTTAGTCACCAACCAAAAAAACTAATCTCAATGGGACCCAATCAATCAACCTGCACGTGATGAAGAACTGTCCAGTTGAACACAACATGCAAGACAGTCTCCCTCCCTCTCTCAGAAAGAAATCCTCTGCTGTCCCCGTTCTGTTTGTTGTCTTACAGGGTGGCAGTTGGGGAGCGGAGGCCTGATTGTAGATGCAGCGCACCTCTGGCCACGCCTACTTAAGCTGTGCTGTGACACTCAGTCTCTCTCTCTCCATGCAGGAGCATACCTTCATACCTTAAGTTTTGACCCTTTTGTTTGTGGCAGCAGACCTTTTTTCCTGTGTTTACACCATACAACATTCCAATGCCTACTGATATCACTCACCATTGATTATATTGACTATCACATTCCACTTCTATTCTGTACGCTTTAGACTTAAGTACTGATTATTTCTGTACCCCTGACTTGTCTCCCTTCGAGCCGGGTTTGTGACAACACACACACACACACACACTCACTCACTCACTCACTCACTCACTCACTCACTCACTCACTCACTCACTCACTCACTCACTCACTCACTCACTCACTCACTCACTCACTCACTCACTCACTCACTCACTCACTCACTCACTCACTCACTCACTCACTCACTCACTCACTCACTCACTCACTCACTCACTCACTCACTCACTCACTCACTCACTCACTCACTCACTCACTCACTCACTCACTCACTCACTCACTCACTCACTCACTCACTCACTCACTCACTCACTCACACTCACACTCACACTCACACTCACACTCACACTCACACTCACACTCACACTCACACTCACACACACACACACACACACACACACACACACAGATGCTGCACCTCCTGTCCTGACCTGACCTGTTCCTATCTCCATTTGCAAACCCTCCATACCTCCCTCTATTTCCCAACATACTTTGATCTTGTCTCCCTCCCTCGCTACCCCTATCACCTCACCCCATCATTCATAATCTCTCAGGATTCATTTAATGCATCATCATCATCATACCCACTGATACTCCAACAACAACAACATTCCCTCTGCAATAACCATAAACCCCTCTTACTTCAACCCGCCCGCTTCCTTCCTACGCATAGCCACACACTGGACTTTAGACCCATAGAGTGGTCAGCTAAGACAAGGGAAGAGGTCAAAGTTCAGAGGCGTTGTGTCCTGATGTTGCCCCCCCCCACCACCACCACCACCACCACCACCACCACCACGTGAGGCATTCCACCCAGAGTCAAATCAGGCAAGACAATATAGCTTTTGTCTCTTTTTCTGTGTGCATGTGCGTTTGTTCGCATGCATGTGTGTGTTTGTGTGCATCCTTGTGGGTGAGAGGTGAGAGTGTAGGGGCCTCTATAGCGTGCCTTTAAACGTATTTCCCTTTGTCCAGGACGGGTCCTCCTCCTGCATGGAGCAGCTGACTGCGGTCATAATCACCGCTGACCGCGGCGTGCACCCGGGGAGTTTCACTGCGCTGGACCCGGGCCAAGCCCACGCTTGGAGAGACGGGATGCTTCGTATGAATTATGGGCCACGAGAGGCCAATTAGATGTCACTTCATATCCATAAGAATTAGGACTGAAGCAGAAAGGAGAGCAGAGACTTATGAAAAAGAGGAGCCGAGGATATTTCCTTCCGATATATATTCGAGAGTCATCGGGTAAAATAGTGCAGGCTAGAGTGGTCACTTGCGTTTAAAGCACTTTCAAAGAGATTCGTTTTCTGTAAGAGAAGAGATCAAAGCTCAGAAGGATTGAGCTCGGAAAACAGAACCGGCGTCTACTCAACAACGCAAAGCCTTGAAATACTGTGACGGGGTTTCGAGAACACTGTGTTCCTCGGAAGAATGAAAAAGCAATCATGGCACACCCATACTTGGTCTTTACAACGAACCTTACCATAATAGACATTCAGTTGACAACAGTCTAATGTGGTTTCCTTTCCTCTCTAAAAAGAAGAACTAGCCTTCAATCTGCCTGCTCCATACATTAGTGCAGAAGAAGAAAGGGTTATCCTTGACTATTAGGATGAACCCTTGCAGTGCCAAACCAGAACCGATGCCAGCAGCAGGATGAGTCATTCTCACATCATCTGTAAAGAAGAGGAACAGAGCTAGTAATATTGAGCAACATAGAGGACACGATGGGGCCCAACTCGTGATAAGATGACTCTTGACATTCCTACGACTCGTCGCCACGGTTCCCCAATGGTAGTGGGTGATGGTGTGGGTAATCCTGTGCATGGGTTGCTCACCACTCATATGAATAACGTTTTATGGATGGACGATTGATTAACAGTCAGAATAGGCCTACTAGTTAGCCAGCTATTAGTTAGCCAACCTATCAATGCAATCATAGACAAATACCATTGACCATCTCAATAACAATAACATCACCAAGAGGTCCTATGAGGGTGACAAAGCCGTGAGAAGAACCATACCATGGCACATATTCATATTCACCATCATAACTCATCCACAACTAACAACTAACGCTAACCTCAACTATCCTCCGGGGGGTCCCACAGCATCTCTGTTCTGCCTTCCTTCTTTTCTACTAGTGAAGAAGAGAATGTAAAAAACAAAAAAAACACAGCTCTGATCGCGCCCGTTTTCACAATGATTAACCTTGTTGATCTCTTATCAGACAGATTGAATTACAAACCAAATTGCCCTGCAGCCGCCTCTGGAAACACTTGAATTTCCTCTCGTCGTGCTGCGCTACACACATCTCCATATGGAGGACGGGCGATATTCAATGTGATCTGCCTGGTAAGACAATCAGTCACGATAGCACCGGCGAAATAAATTGATGTAGGGCCTAATCACGGCGATGTGACGGATTTGAAATGTGAGGATCTCACGGGTCAGTGTGAACGCTGTGATTGGGCAATCAGGCTCCTGGAGGAATGCACTGGAAGAAAAACAAAAAGACTGCCAAGACCGCAAACCTTCCCCACGCACACTACAAACATGAACATATCATATTATTAGAACTACTTGCACATATTATTAGAACTACTTGACTACCAAACTACTGTACTGTATTATATCGCATTTCACTATCATCATTGTACTTTGCACAGCATTTTTCATCAAGGTCACTGTAGTGCCATAACTTTATGAGTGTAGTATTACGTATTTACTTTACTTATTGTTATTGAGATTTTGTATCTTCTTGATGCTGCAATGCCAATGTGGAGGAACCAAAGCCAAAGGATTTTACTGTTGTGTACTTGAGATGTAATAAAAGCGATTCTGATTCCAATTCACCCCCCCACCCCCCATTCTGTATACAGTAATACAACTCTTACAGTTAAACAGCCATTGACATTTGTGTTACAGAGAAAACAAATGCACTAATGAGAAATAATAACATCAATAGCTCCGTCCATCACTTACAGAAAAGACAATGCGAAAGAAGATGTGAAACTAAAAATTACAAAGGTCATCCTAAGGAAACATGTCACTAGGACCTTACACAATGATCCACATTTACTTAGTAAATGTCTCACAGAAACAAAACAGATAGCAAGGGGGATATCCTACTGCTAACCGGAGGTAGACGGGTTCACTTTAAGGTTATGAGGATAAGGCTGTCTCCTAATATTCTATTAATATCTCTGCTGCTTGCATGAAACAATCTACCACATTAATGGTGTAATTCCTAGGGGTGAAGAGTCAGCGTCATGGTGTAGTATTACATGTGTGTATTCTTAAGTAAACTAGATATCAATATCACACTGCAAAAGTCAGCTCTAAAAAACAAGAACAAAAAACAAGAAAATGGGGGAATATTACTTAAAATAAGCACATTTATCTGCCAACAGAACAGGACAAATCACTTGCCAGGATTTTCTTAAAACAAGTAAAATATATCTTAAAACGAGTGCAGACAAACAAAAAACAAGCACATATTGCCTTGATTTAAGATATATAATCTTACTTAGATTTACTGTTTGCAGTGCATGGAGCATAACATATGGTAATTACTGTCAACCCAACAAGACAAATTAAAGGGTCTATTCCAGCTAGCTGTGTGAAAGACCTATTGAAAAGTTCCCTCCATTGAAAGAGTGTGTAAAACCCTGGGTTCCCTGTGACACTGGTAAACAGACTAAGGCAGTACTGTGTCTCCTGCCACCCTGTTACAGGTGGAGGGGGCCAATTCTATGTCCACCACAAGGGTCTAAAACAAAGGACACACACACACTAATACATGTACTCATACACACTCTATATATATACACATACACATACACACACACACACACACACTCACACTCACACTCACACTCACACTCACACTCACACTCACACTCACACTCACACTCACACTCACACTCACACTCACACTCACACTCACACTCTCAAACACACACACACACACACACACACACAGACACAGACACACAGACACAGACACTCACACTCACACTCACACTCACACTCACACTCACACTCACACTCACACTCACACTCTCTCTCACACACACACACACACACACACACACACACACTCACTCACTCACACTCACACTCACACTCACACTCACACAGGTCTACCATCACGTGTGTGACTGGTGCCATGCTCATTTGAAAACCTTGTGTTGGATGTCTCTGTCTAATAGAATAAGCCTGGGGATTCAGTCGTATCTTTGTGGGGGCAGGCAACCAGGCAACAGCTGCAGGCCTATCAGCACTGAGCAGCAGTCTCAGGGGTACAGCACCCAATGTGTGATAAGGTCATCATTTCCCCAGAACGAAAGTGTAGCGCTATTATTGTGAAGACTTCTCAGCATCAGGATGCCATAATTCCCTCAAGTCAGGTGGAAGTGTATGGTAAATGATACTGGGTTAAACAGGTTTAGGAATCATGTCATTAACCATCCAACAGCTGGCCTGCTGCCTGTGTACAAAGGACCACATCTGTGTGGCCCTGAGCCCCATGTCAACATCATTCATTGCAGGTGTAGGTAGGCCTACAGAACACCATCATCAACGCATGGAAAGCAATGCACATTCTATATCCTGTAGTTGTACACTGCAAAAAGTCAGCTCTCAAAAACAAGAAAAAAAAGCTATAAAATGGGGGAAATATTACTTAAAATAAGCAAAGTTACCTGCCAACAGAACAGGAACATTTCACTTGTTAAGATGTTCTTAAAACAAGTTAAAGATATCTTAAATCTAGTGCAGCCAGATGGAAAAACAAGCATAAATTGCCTTGATTTAAGATACTTAATTAGATTTACTTTTTGCAGTGTAGCGACGGGACTGCCATTATCAGAATGGCATGACAACCCATGAAACCCAGACTTACCCTAACAGCCTAACGTCTCATACCAGATCTGACACTGTCATTCACTTACATTGATACCATTCGGTTGTCTCTCATCCAACTATGGCACCTGTCAAATTTGACTTTGAACTTGAAGTTGTTTTTCTAACGTGTTTACGACACAAACGCAAAGTGTTTATATTAAAATCATAATATTATTCAAATGCATGTTTCAGTACAATGACGCACAGCAACGGAAACGTTGTATCACTCGTCTAACAGGTTGTTATTTAAATTTGTTTTGCAACAACCGCACCTTATTATAACCACAATAAAAGCTGACCACAGAACAGCCCCTGTTCATTCATGCTGTTTTTCCATCATTTCCATACGGTCGGGCTTGTAAACTTTAAGCTGTTAAATTCAAAGAGATCAGATGCAGTCTGCACTGAAGTTGGGCAGACAGATCCCTTTATTTCTCTATTTCTCAAACGGGGAATTTAATGGATTGATCTCTTACGTGGTCCAACGTTAGTCCCCGTTGAGTTAGTCCCCATCGTTGGTCAAAACTGCTGCTGCCCGAATGGCTGTCGATGGTTTCAGTTTGTGTCCAGCTTTTGACGCAAGTTCTGTCGAGAGATCCACGCTCATTCGGACTTCAGACGCTATTTCCTCATTCTCAAAGAGAGGAACTCCCTACTCTTAAAGGCGCAATCTGAGATTCACTCTGAACGTTTATTAAAGCTGTGCCATAACTCTCAACAACTACGGGGGAAAGGGTTCTAGGATAAGTAAAAGTGTCCAGAAAAACTTAGGCCTACACAAACATTAAAACCCACATAACATCTATATTTAGTACAGAATATTTACTGCAGAATATGGAGTAGCATCCAATCAATGCAAAAAAAACAGATGAGAATCCATCTGGTTTTTTTGCATTCCATGCTACTCCATATTCTGCAGGCTGCATTTTATTGGACTGTAGTTGACTATTAGTGAATCAACTAAATATAGATGTTTATGTGGGTTTTAATGTTTGTGTAGGCCTACGTTTTGCATCCAATGAGCTTGCATATAGGCCCACTTTGCCCTGTTTTCCATAGGCTTTTCATCTTGATTTCTTTACTTTGATTGAAAGCTTTTTCTAGTGTATTGAAAAATGGTGTAAAAACACCTAGAATAATATTTGACTTGAATTGATTGGACATGACATACCTCATGATCCTTTGAATCTTCCTCTATTTCTAGTAGTTCTATTTGGATTGTGGATGTTATATTATATATTACATCCTTTTTTTGTGTTTTTTACAACCAAATAGTACATTACTGGCATGGCCTGTATGGTGTGATCTCACAGCAAGCCCAGCCCAGCTGCATATCTGGGTCACGGCACCAATGGAACAGACGTCAAGGTGTTGCAAACAGTAGCCCCACAATTTGCAATACTCCTCAAATACCTGATGTTATCGAAAAGCTAGCAATTGGACAGCGTGGGTGGGGGTATTTGAACTTGAGAGTTTACCATTTCAACTCGGTTACACCTACATTGCGCCCAAATTGTGGAATGCACTGCCAGTTTACATTAGGGATGCAACCTCAGCAAATTATGTTCACGTCAAGACTAAAAACCCATCTTTTTAATATTGCCTTTAAATGACTAAATAATTAAATTAAGATTATAAAAACCCATCCTTTTAATATTGCATTTAAGTTACAAAATAATTAAATTAAGATTATAGAATGATTAAAGCACTTTGAGCTGCAACGTTTGCAGGAAAAGCGCTATACAAATAAAGTTATAATTATTATTATTATTATTATTGTTACATATGCATAGAGACGAGCACTTAATTTCATTCACCTCTGGCAAGGTTATCCAACCCGCTCGGTGCCCGTCCAATCCCTTTGCTTTGCTGCAGAACTGGCTGCTCTACTGTATAATGCATGGAATGGTGGAACGAGCTTCCCACTGTTGTCAGGACTGCAGAGTCGCTACTTATATTCTGTCGTAGATTGAAGACCTCCATCTCTTCAGGCTACACCTTAACTGTCCCTCCTAAAGACCTCTTCATCCCCACTACCCCCCTGTGTAGTTTCTGTAGGCCTCAGGTCCTAGCATAGATTTATTTTTCTTATGATGGCCCCCTCCACCTCCCCAACAGGATGAACATTGCCCCCCCCCCCCCCCTGCCCTGTTTTTGCACATTGTACATATTCTGTCTGTACATATTGTATTGATAACCATTGCCCTTGCTCTGTACATATCTACTGCATATATCTTAACTGTACATATCTCGCCCTTGTCTGTACATATCACACTGTATATATGTGTTCATAATATCTTTATGGCTTCTTTATGGCTATCTTTATGGCTAGATGCCGAATGCGTTTCGTTGTCTCTGTACACTGTACTCTGCCAATTGCAATTAAATTGAATCTGAATCTGAATGATTTACTTACTTAGAAAATGTATTTGTTGTAAGTCACTGTAACCAGGGAGTAGCTGAAAAGGACTGTATAATTTAGGAAGGGGCTGGTTATCTAACTAATGGAGCTAAATAGGCAGTATAGGAGGATACAGGCAGGGGGCGCCAGCAAACCGTTAGACTAGCAGTTAATGTCGTTAGCATTAGCAAGGGAACTAGCATTAGCATTAGCCTTCAAACAACTAGCATTAGCATTGGAGCTACAAACAACTAGCATTAGCATTGGAGCTACAAACAACTAGCATTAGCATTGGAGCTACAAACAACTAACACACGGTATTACATATGAACAACACATTTATTACACATGACGGTTGTATACATCCCCATATATACATTCCCTCCCGGCCGGCCACACACACACTCAATCACTCACTGATAGTCTCTGGCCTGAACAGGCTGATAGTCCAGGGCTGTGGTGCGCGTTGAGGCCTGGTTGAATGGCATGTGCGTCGATGAAGTTTAGCCGACGAAAGGGGGGGGGACGTAGCAACACGGAGGGAAAGGGCCGTCTTCGTGGTCTACCACGAGGTGAAGGGCCCAAGTCCCGTGGTCCGCGTCGAAGCTCCGCTGGAGTCAGTGTTTGGTCGCAGTCCGCTCGTGGAGGCGACGATGATGTCCAGCTGGCGTGTGGGTGTGTCCAACGTTGAACAGCCGGCTGCTGGCGAGGCGGTCCAACGGGAACACAACTAAACGGGCTACAGTGGTACACTCGATAATCACTTTTGGTGGTCCGCTTCAGCACGGGGTGCGTGTTACGGAATCCGCCATCTTCGATTGACTTCGTTGCTTTCTCTCGTTCTGCTTCTCTCTCGTTCTGCTTCTCTCTCGTTCTGCTTCTCCTCACACACTGACTCGCGGACTACTTCCGTTTCTTATATAGGCACCACCGAACGTAGCATCCGGGTCACGGACACACCCCGGATACTACGTCATCAAACATATGCATAAACATTACAAGAATAATACATACACTTCCTAAAACGTACAGAAATAGTATAGAAAATAACAAAGAAATAACTGGGGCAAAATAGGGCTGGTTTGGGGAAACTAAACTGGCACTAAACTGTGGGCCTTCACAACAGCCGCCCCATGAAACCCTCGGTTTCAGTTAACTAAGAAGGCACACTGGCTAGGCTGCTCTAGCAGCGTGAAGTAGGAGGTGATAGTGTTGACCACTCTGCCTGTCTGCCAGGCGGCGCGCGGAAGGGACTGGTCCATCACCAGTACCACGGCACCTTCGGACATCTTGTCTCTCTCCCTCAGCAGAATCTTCTGCTTCTCCTCCTTCTCCAGGGCGCGGATGTGCTCCTCGAAGCAGATCAGAGCGTCTTCCTGGTCCATGCTCTGCAGCGCCTCGTACTCAGCGAAGGAGGGGTCGGCCAGCAGGTACTGCTGGGCCTCGGACCAGGTGGTGCAGTAGGTGACGCTGGCCATGTTGTCCAGAATGCTCTTCAGCGCCTCCCAGTTCCTCTTCCTGAGCTGCTTGGCTTGTTCCTTCTCCTTCTTAGCCTTGTAGGCCTTAAACGCTTGCTTCTTCTCACTCAGCTTGGGCAGGGCGCTGTAGCGTGGGTCGTTGATGATCATTCTCATGGTTTGCTCCCATGACGCGTCGGATGAACCACCATCCTCCTCCAGAAGCTCTTTGAAGGCCTGCTTGGCCTCCTCTTCTGGGTTCCACTTTACTCTCTTCTTTGCCAACTTCGGCCTTTCCTCCTTGGAGGCGTCTACAATACTGGCTGAGACTTTCATGGCTGACGTGTACTTGACGGAGTTGACGGGTGCGTCAATGCTGACCTCGGCCACGTGAGGGTGCATGGCCACCTGCAGGTGTTCCTCGGCAACAGCTGTTGCCGCCATGGCACGGTAGCGCCACCACCGGGACTCCTTAGTCTGGGAGTTGTAGTAGTAGGTCTTCCCATCCAGAGACTTATGCTCTGTCCACAGAGACTTCTTCTTTGGTTGGTCATCCTGTGGTGAACCATTTGTGGTACTAACTGTTCCAGGTGCACTGGCAGCAATAGATTCCACTCCAGGCGGTCCGGTTGGTTGGTTTGCTTCTTCTGTTCGGACATGGAGGGATGACGTAGCTCTCCCGTCTCTATCTCTCCCCTCGGTAGCGCCTTGGAGGGCCCACCCAAGCGCAGTCTTAACAGCCATCGGGCAGCCTCGTGGTCCTCTCAGCGGAGGACGGAGCGACACGATCAGGTCAGCGTTGTCCGAGCCGATGAGAAGGGTTGGCTCCGCTCCTTCTATCGGGTGTAGGTCTACTCCCCGTAGGTGGGGATATCTTGCGCGTAACCTCTCCAGGGGGTAGTCGTAGCGGGAGAGCGCTAGCTGGTCGGAGGTGAAGACATTCTGAAGCCGATGTCTATCCGACGGCCGCCCCGCCGGGGAGATAGAGAAGTTGATTCTCGCCCCGGTGACCTCTTTAAGGTCGCGACGTATCGTGCGCAGAGTCAGCTTCTCCGCAGTCCCTTGGAGCCCCAACTGGCGCACTGCCCCCTGGAGAAGGATGGTCCGTTCCGACCCGTCGTCTAGAACGGCGTACGTGTCGTACACAGCGTTGTTGTGGTGAAGTCGGACCTTCACCACCTTCAGTAGAACCTTGGAGCTGCTGCTCTGTGGCGAGTCTAGGTAGTAGACAGGGGTTTCCTCTTCCGGTGCGCGACCGGACCTAGGGCTTCTGTTGCCCTCCGTGGACCTGGCGAGGGAGACCTCGTGTAGGATGTGGAGGTGGACCTCCTCACAGCGGTTGCACTTCCTCCTCAAGGTGCAGTTCTTCGCCAGATGGTCGCGCCCACAGTTCCAGCACCTCTTGTTCTCCTCGAGCCACCTCTGCTTGTCCTCGGTACTCAGGTTGTCGAAGTCACTGCACTCATTGAACCAGTGCTCGCTGGGGCAGTACGGACATGGCGGTGGACCTCTCCGTCCCTTTTGAGGGGGTTGAGAGGAATCCTTTCCCTCAGGTCGGGCTTTCCTCTCTCTCCGAGGCTCCTCCTCCGTGTGCAGCACTCCTACTGTGCGTCCTCTGTTCGAGCTCGGCCGGTCCCAGCGGTCTCCCTTCTCCCTCTCCTTCTTCGGCTCAGCGTAACCCATGGCGTCTACGTTGGTGTCATGCACTTCCTCCAGTAGGAACTCCGCGAAGGCAGCCATGCTCAGACCCAACTTCCCGGGGTTACGAACGCGCTGCTGTCGCCGGAACCTCTCCTGCCGGAAACGTGGGATCTTGCGGAGCAGCCGCTCTACGTTGGAGGTGCTGTTGATCTCGCTGGCGCCAGCTGGGCCCTGCGTCTTCAGCATCCCAACCAAGGTGTGCACGCGGAGCGCGAAGTCATCCAGCGCCCGGTCATCCTTGATGGGGGCCTGCTGTTCGAGGGCTTGCAGTTCAGCAAGGGCGTGGTTCCAGGGACGACCGTAGCGGGCATCCAAGTCAGCGAGCGCTCTGGTGTAAGGTGTCGGTGCGGAGGCATGGGCCAGTACCATGTTGTGGGCTCTGGGGTTCCTCACATGCTGAAGGAGAATCGCATATTTGTAGGACTCTGAGCAGGAGTTGTCCAAGAGCGTGTCTAGGCAGATGCGTAGCTCCACATACTGGCTCCTGTCCTCGTCCTTGAAGAAGGGGAACTTGGGTCCCTCCACCTGGGGGAACATCCTGTAGTGGATCATCGGTGCTGGAGTGACGATCTGGGTGTCCGGCCTGCATGCATTTTGGTGCACTGGAGGACCCAGGGGTGTGCTACGCTCTTGGGGGATGGCTCCCCTCCCGGGCAGCGACGCTGGCTCCCTCTGGGCCGCGTAGCGGTCGGGTCCCTGGTCCTCTTCCTTCCAGGTGGTCAGCTGGGCCTGTAGTTGGACAGTCATGGCGGGGGTCATGGAGCCATCGGCGGGGGGTTCAGGAGATGGCACTCGAGAGGGCCGTGCGGATGATGCTCTGGAGCTACGGGCCGACGGAGTTCTGCTGATGCACACGTCGCGCATGGTCTGCATCATTTCCTCCATCTTCTCTGCGTGCAGTTGCTCTCTCGCCATCTGCCTCTCCGCCGCGCGTTCCGCCCCCTCCATCTGGAGGCGCTCGCGCTCGTACTGGATGCGTTCCCTCTCTAACGCCTCCTGGCGCTGCCTCTCCGCCGCACGTTCCGCTCCGTTCATCTGGAGGCGTTCCCTCTCGGACGCCTCCTGGCGCTGTCTCTCCGTCTGGAGGCGGTCGCGCTCCATCTGGAAGCGTTCACGTTCTAGCGCCTCCTGGCGCTGTCTCTCCGCCACGCGTTCCGCTCCGTTCATCTGGAGGCGTTCGCGTTCTAGCGCCTCCTGGCGCTGGAGGCGTTCACGCTCGAACTGGAGTCGTTCCCGCTCTAACGCCGTCTCGGCCTGTTGGCGCTCCCGCTCTAACGCCATCTCGGCCTGTTGGCGCTCCCGCTCTAACGCCATCTCGGCCTGTTGGCGCATACATTCGGACAGCGCGGCACTACTCCCTCTGGAGTGCAGGCTATCCGCCCCAGAGGCAGAACTGCCCACGGAAGCCCTGGACCGGTAGGAAGCCACTGAGCGGCAGGAGCTAGGTCTCGAGCGCGCCGTACTGGGAGGCAGATCGTTAAGGCTGAGGCCCTCCCTCTTCCGCCCGCAGGCGCTGTCGGACCGGGCCTCTCCTTCCTGTTCTTCCGTTTCCACGGCAAAACCCTGCGGTTCTGCCATCTCATCCTCAGGCTGGTGCTCTTTGAGGGCTGTCTCAGTGCTAGCCACCCGCGCGCCGGCGGACACCTCGGCCTCTCCGACCACTGTATCCCGTGGAGTGCGCTCCTCGCTACCACTCAGTGAGCTTTCGAGCTCAAGCTCATACTCCTGTAACCTCGGAGGCAACCGCGGGACTCGCTGTGGTCGTGGCTCTGGCTCAGGGGGCGGAGAAGGGGGGGTAACTGTCTGGTCTGGTTGGCTGCGCTCAGCCATGCTATCACTACACTACCGATCCGGCTCGAAGGACCAATTGTAACCAGGGAGTAGCTGAAAAGGACTGTATAATTTAGGAAGGGGCTGGTTATCTAACTAATGGAGCTAAATAGGCAGTATAGGAGGATACAGGCAGGGGGCGCCAGCAAACCGTTAGACTAGCAGTTAATGTCGTTAGCATTAGCAAGGGAACTAGCATTAGCATTAGCCTTCAAACAACTAGCATTAGCATTGGAGCTACAAACAACTAGCATTAGCATTGGAGCTACAAACAACTAGCATTAGCATTGGAGCTACAAACAACTAACACACGGTATTACATATGAACAACACATTTATTACACATGACGGTTGTATACATCCCCATATATACATTCCCTCCCGGCCGGCCACACACACACTCAATCACTCACTGATAGTCTCTGGCCTGAACAGGCTGATAGTCCAGGGCTGTGGTGCGCGTTGAGGCCTGGTTGAATGGCATGTGCGTCGATGAAGTTTAGCCGACGAAAGGGGGGGGGACGTAGCAACACGGAGGGAAAGGGCCGTCTTCGTGGTCTACCACGAGGTGAAGGGCCCAAGTCCCGTGGTCCGCGTCGAAGCTCCGCTGGAGTCAGTGTTTGGTCGCAGTCCGCTCGTGGAGGCGACGATGATGTCCAGCTGGCGTCTCGCTTGGTCCAACGTTGAACAGCCGGCTGCTGGCGAGGCGGTCCAACGGGAACACAACTAAACGGGCTACAGTGGTACACTCGATAATCACTTTTGGTGGTCCGCTTCAGCACGGGGTGCGTGTTACGGAATCCGCCATCTTCGATTGACTTCGTTGCTTTCTCTCGTTCTGCTTCTCTCTCGTTCTGCTTCTCTCTCGTTCTGCTTCTCCTCACACACTGACTCGCGGACTACTTCCGTTTCTTATATAGGCACCACCGAACGTAGCATCCGGGTCACGGACACACCCCGGATACTACGTCATCAAACATATGCATAAACATTACAAGAATAATACATACACTTCCTAAAACGTACAGAAATAGTATAGAAAATAACAAAGAAATAACTGGGGAAAAATAGGGCTGGTTTGGGGAAACTAAACTGGCACTAAACTGTGGGCCTTCACAACAGTCACGTTGGATAAAGGCGTCTGCTAAATGCCAAAACAAATGTAAATGTAAATGAATGGAATCATTCCATTCCATGCAATGGAATCAACCTGTCCTCCCATTCCTACCTCCACCAGCCTCCTCTGATGTGCAAACAGGCTCCTTCGTTGTAGCAGCATTAGGTGAATATGTCCCCATAAGCTAGTTTTGGACCAGTTTTGTGTTGTGGATTTGGAGAGTTGAAGCAGATCCTAGACCTGTACCTAGTAGGCAATTTTACACACTGGAGCCAAGAGCCAAATATAACACTCTGGTGTGGTGCTGCCCTCTAGTGGACATATCTATTATTTCCTCACAAGCTTCCTTTCCTCATTGCATCCTTTAAATGACAAAATAATTAAATTAAGATTATAAAAACCCATCCTTTTAATATTGCATTTAAGTTACAAAATAATTAAATTAAGATTATAGAATGATTAAAGCACATTGAGCTGCAACGTTTGTAGGAAAAGCGCTCTACAAATAAAGTTATTATTATTATTATTATTATTTACAGTTACAATTTGTTCAATTGCTAACACACTCAAATTACACATAATGCACAATTATTGAAACTGACACTCCGTGAGCAAAACCTCAGCTCAAGTCTCCAAAACTCAAAACACATGTTCTGCTTTGCACCCAATTTGCAATGTTGCTTCTTGCAACACACTGCACACGGTTCTCTACATACATCAATTATTACACCTGGATTTATTTTCATATACTCTTTCCATTTCAACATCATTGATCATCATTTTAACTTGATTACTGGTTTGCCGATTACCAAATATAATAAACTTTGTTTTGCCTAAATTCTATGATAACTTAATAATAATAATAATAATAATATCAAACCATTTCCAAGACTTTCAATTCTCTTTCCACCGTATTCAGAAGCCTTCCAAACCTTTCCCGGAGCAATATGAATTAGTGTCATCAGCAAATAAAACAATTTTAAACAATGTAGACACTTAACAGATATAATTTATATACAGTATAAACAGTTTGGGGCCTTGCACAGAACCTTGTGAAACCCCACAAGTATCATTCAACAAATCAGATTCAACTTTATTTATTTGTACATATTGATCAAGGTAACTTCTCATTGGCATCTAATCTCTTACATATGCAAAGAGTAACATTTCCATGATAGATGAGGTGTCAGTTCTACTCATGGGCGAAATTAGTTTATGTTCAACTGGAAAAGGTAGTGATCATAGAATGTTATGTTTTGACTCTGCTGGGAGTTCATTAAAACTGCTTGATTGAGAGATACATTTCCTCCCAATTTCTGTATTCACTCTCAGGCCTGCCGGCTGGTACGCTCCCTCTGCATGGCCCTGGTTTCTCCTGCTGGACCGGCACCAAAAAGGACGTTCCCTGACCGGGAATCGAACCCGGGCCGCGGCGGTGAGAGCGCCGAATCCTAACCACTAGACCACCAGGGAGGTGTGGGTGTAGACCGAAAGTCCGAAAAATTAAATTTCAGAATAAAAGTCCGGAAAATAAAATGTTAGAATAAAAGTCAGAAAAATAAAATTTCTGAATAAAAGTCTGGAAAATTAAATTTCTGAATAAAAGTCAGAACAATTTAATTTCTGAATAAAAGTCCGAGAGAGAGTACTCAGAGTACCGTTCCAGCAGAGGACAGGATGGAAAAGCGGAGAGAAGATGCAAAAAAACTGTTAATCTAGAAAAGATGCATAAACACATGGAGTAACAATAGAGAGTAAGAATAAGGAGTAATACTATTACTGTAAAAGTAGTCACCTGAGGCGTGGTGGTTTCCCGGGAGATGACCAGAGCTCCATGAGACAGGCCAGGGACACAGAGGCAGATACCGCCCCACAGCAGCAGCACGCTCCACACTCCAGACACGACCATCCTGCAGCTAAAAACTGACTTCACTGCCCGGAAAACAGCTGTAGTCGACTCTGACCTACTGCTCAATATGAGTGTGTGTGTGTGTGTGTGTGTGTGTGTGTGTGTGTGTGTGTGTGTGTGTGTGTGACTGTGTTCTTTATACAGGAGGAATGTCCAGCAGAGCAGAGCAGACCTCAGGACGGCATGAGGCCCTGAAGTGTGTGTTGGTACTTGTACACCTCTAGGGATGTGGAATAATAATAATAATAGTAATAACAACAATAGTTGTTATATTGCCATGCAATCAACTTGTCAGTCAATTGTTGGAATTTTTAGTCAGCAATTAGGGGTTAAGTGCCTTGCTCAAGAGCACATGCCACTTTACTCCTGAGAAAGTGGATCAAACCAGCGACAAGGGAGAGATTCAGAGGGTGAGATCATTAGAGATTCAGAGGGTGAGAGGGTGTATTATTAGGCCTGCTGGGGGGTATTTCATCAAAATAAGCCTAGATTTTCCTTTAGCGACGTTGATGGAATGCTCCCCTGAAGTGAGGGATTGTGCAGCTGTTTATGATGAGGTCCAAACCAACAGCTGAGGGGGCAGGACGCCTCACAGCTTACAGTAATATGATGCAATAGGGGTCTAGCCTACCCCCACACCTCCCTGGTGGTCTAGTGGTTAGGATTCGGCGCTCTCACCGCCGCGGCCCGGGTTCGATTCCCGGTCAGGGAACGTCCCTTTTGGTGCCCCTCCAGCAGGAGAAACCAGGGACATTCAGAGGGAGTGTAGCAGCCAGCAGTATAGGGGTCTAGCCTACACCCACACCTCCCTGGTGGTCTAGTGGTTAGGATTCGGCGCTCTCACCGCCGCGGCCCGGGTTCGATTCCCGGTCAGGGAACGTCCCTTTTGGTGCCCCTCCAGCAGGAGAAACAAGGGTCATGCAGAGGGAGCGTACCAGCCGGCAGGCCTGAGAGTGAATACAGAAATTGGAAGGAAATGTATCAATCAATCAATCAATCAAGTAAACTTCACTCATGTACAAGGTACTGGAGTGAAGTCTAAAGATTCCTCTGACACTACTTCAAGACTGAATGAGATGAAGTGGGACTGTACTTGCGCTTTTCCATTGACCAGACCGGTACGGCTCAGCACGGCACGCATTTGAAAAGTTCGGCATGGTACGGGTAGGATACGTTCTCCATTATACACAACAGACCAGGAACGAGCGGGGACAGTAGGAGGAGTTAAGTGTCATAAGAGCACTTCACTTTAATAAGTGCCGGTATACAGCTCAACGGGGGGAAATGCGATAAGAATTATGTCAAAATGCAGCACTATCATGCACAGATCAGCCTTAAAACATGTAACGTTAGATATATAACATTAGACAGAGAGCAATGTATTTCTACGGAAAGGCTGTGCTTGACGCTCCCATTGGACTGAAGGCGGGGCTCATACAATCTCTGCGTTTGTTATAGATACGAGTGCTCCGGTGTCTTGCTGGTAGTCAAATATATGTATTTATACAGCATATGGATGTTACGTGCCTGTTACTTGCCGCTTTCAGTTCTAGTAGATCTAGTAGTTCTAGTAGATCGAACAACCAGGGAAACGCCGACATGTGTTAAAGGGAGCAAGACTTGAATCTACCGGCATTTGGCTCATGAGTGAACGGCGAAAACGCCTGGTCGGCACAGCTTGGGAAACTATAAGGGAACTATGTGTGAAAGAGGCTTAAATGTTGAAATAACAGTAATACCATGTTCATTGATAAAATGACATAAGGGATGAAAAGGGGGGATGGCAGTTTTAGAAGGGGGATGATGAAGCGAGCTGGACTGAGGAAAGGGTCTAGCATAGGCACAGCACATCACTGCATTGATTGCATGGCAATATAACAATTATTGTTGTTATTATTATTCCACATCCCTAGAGGTGCACAAGTACACACACTTCAGGGCCTCATGCCGTCCTGAGGTCTGCTCTGCTGGACATTCCTCCAGTATAAAGAACACAGTCATACACACACACACACACACACACACACACACACACACACACACACATGCGCGCACACACACACACACACACACACACACACACACACACACACACACTCTCTGTCCCTCCTCCTGCATATTGAGCAGTAGGTCAGAGTCGACTACAGCTGTTTTCCGGGCAGTGAAGTCAGTTTCTAGCTGCAGGATGGTCGTGTCTGGAGTGTGGAGCGTGCTGCTGCTGTGGGGCGGTATCTACCTCTGTGTCCCTGGCCTGTCTCATGGAGCTCTGGTCATCTCCCGGGAAACCACCACGCCTCAGGTGACTACTTTTACAGTAATAGTATTACTCCTTATTCTTACTCTCTATTGTTACTCCATGTGTTTATGCATCTTTTCTAGATTAACAGTTTTTTAGCATCTTCTCTCCGCTTTTCCATCCTGTCCTCTGCTGCTGCTGCCCCTCCTCCTCACTGATCTGTGTTCATTTCCTCGGTTAGGATCCTTGTAGTCCCCTGTCTCTACTCCATCGCCGCTCTGCTCTAACTCCTGTTCGTCATACTGGGTTTCATTCCTGTTGCTACCTCTGTCCATTGATCATCGGCTCTCAGAGACCTCTGACACCTTCAGTGACACTGTGGAGACAGACATAAATACATATATATGTTATTATGTCTGTCTCCACATTGTCACTGAAGGTGTATATACTGTATATGTATATGTTACGGTACATGTGGGAATACGGTACATGTGGTACAGGGAAAACTAGGGTTAGGGTTAGGTGCTAGGGTGCTACGGTTAGGGTTAGGGTTAGGATTAGGATTAGGGGTAGGGTTAAGGTTAGGGTTAGGGTTAGGGTTAGGGTTAGACATGCCAGAATGTACCAAGTCACCCTAGCACCTAACCCTAACCCTAGTTTTCCCACATGTACCGTATTCCCACATGTACCGTAACATATATACAGTATGTGTTTCATTGAAGTGTGTAATCAGTTGCAAAAATGTTGTATGACATAGATTTACAATGACTGTGTACCTACTACCTACCTATGCTTTTGTTTATTCCAGAACTCTGATGGTGGTACAAGGTTACTGAAGGTACTGTAGTTGCCTAATGTGGATACAAACACAATCACAAACTGATTAAAACCGGATTCATACTACAGACATCATCTCCTGATCCGCCCCCTTGATGATTCGAACTTTGTTTATGCCCAAAAAAACTACTAGGCCATGGTTAAGTCAATTTGAGAGTCTAAAGTCTTCAGTCAGAATCAATTGTTACCTAAGCGAATCTCTTACACATGCAAAGAGTAACATTTCCATGAAAGTTGAGGTGTGTTATAGTTCTACTACATGCAGAAATGTTTGTAAGACAACTAACTTTCATAACAAGTATGAATGAATGAATGAATGAATGGTCTTTATTGTCATTAATACAGTACAGGTACCATACCACGTAATTTGGGAGGGGGGGCTCCCCTGGTGCTAGGAAAAAAAATACTAAAAACAAGAAGGGAAAAGAGCTGGTTTACATAAATAAAGGCTATATACACTATCCACTATACTATACTATACAAATAAAACACTGTGCTGTATATATGCTGTATCTACTTTTATAAAGTGTGTATATCTATTTTTAGAAACTAAAACTAAACCGTATACAATTTTGTTTACAGAAAAGAAGTACAAACAATGTTGAGGTAAGGAAGTCTACATTCTGTTGGGTAATGATGATGATGATGATGATGATGATGATGAAGATGATGATGATGATGAAGATGATGATGATGCATCATTAACTTCATGAAGAAGACTTTGTACCTCAGACTGACACGCCCACATTGACTCATGAGAGCTTCACTTCACTTCATGAGAGCACAGCAGTAACCCCCCAAAGTCAATATAACCCTACTGCCCAGTATCCAGCCAATACTAGACCTGACTGTGAATTCTCAAACCTAAATACTATAAGACTTCTTAGAATAGGTCATCCTAGCTGTATCAGCGGATATATCCTTTAGTGGACATCTAGCTCTTTCCAAACTCTCAATCCCGCCAGTGAGCTATTATGCATGGTCTCGGAAAAAAATGCTCAGTTAAACCTGGCTGCTAAACTTCAACTGTTTGATGTGGGCTTCCCTTAGGGAAAGCAAAATCAGCCTTACGAGGAGACAGTTTGAGTGTAAAGGAATAGAGTAGAGTAGAATAGAATAGAATAGAATAGAATAGAATAGAATAGAATAGAATAGAATGGAATAGAATAGAATAGAATAGAATAGAATAGAATAGAATAGAATAGAGTAGAATAGAATAGAATAGAATAGAATAGAATAGAATAGAATAGAGTAGAGTATAATAGAATAGAATAGAGTAGAATAGAATAGAATAGAATAGAATAGAATATGATAGAATAGAATAGAATAGGATAGAATAGAATAGAATAGAATAAAATAGAATAGAATAGGATAGAATAGAATAGAATAGAATAGAATAGAATAGGATAGAATAGGATAGAATAGAATAGAATAGAATAGAGTAGAATAGAATAGAATAGAATAGACACAATGCCCACATTGGTTCTCCTTTTCTCCCTGCTGACTTTGAAGGGAAGAAAACAAAGAAACCTTCTGGTCTCTGGGTGAATATGTTGGAAATCCCTTAGTGAATATGTGTCTCATTTACTTTGTACAATAGAGGATGGCGTATATGTTGATGTAATAAAGGTGTGAGGAGTGTCAGTGTCATCATTTCCTTTAGAAGTCGGTAAACTCGTATAAAACTGGTCATCCTAAAAGGCATGAATGGAAGCATACTAGACGTGCCTGTAAATTCTTAATCATAAATACTACAAATCTCTTCTAGATTATGTAATATTAGCTGTATCTATGATAAAAAAATAAATAAATGTAAAACCTCTTGCTCTATCCAAACTCCCAATCTAGACAGAGAGCTATTATGCATGGTCTCTCAATGCATGATGATCATTCACTTACATCTGTTCGCTGCACTATAATGACAAATGTTGTTTTCCGGGAATTCAGGGAATATTCTCTGATATAAATGTATATGCAAAGTTAAAATCTGAGTTTCCTGTTTACTGCCACTGACTTACAGAGGCCCTATGAAGTTCCATAGAGTCCCTTCCAAAGTTACATGGAAGCCCTAACATTGGTTACATACACTCCTTTACTCTCTCTCTCTCTGGGGGACAGGTGGAGGTGTACAGTGTCCAGGTGGACTGTAAGGTGGCTTCTCGCTTCGCTCACACAGTCATGACCTCCAGAGCTCTGAACAAGGCCAACTCTTCTCAGGAAGTCTTCTTCGAGGTGGACCTGCCCAAGACAGCCTTCATCACCAACTTCAGCATGTCAGTCAGCAGCCATCTCAAAGTTGGCAAAATAAACTCTGTGTGTGTGTGTGTGTGTGTGTGTGTGTGTGTGTGTGTGTGTGTGTGTGCGTGTGCGTGTGTGTTTGTGTTTTCTTCACTTGAATAACTATTGTCTTTATGTCTCAGGGAGATTGAAGGACAGTCGTACATTGGTGAGGTGAAGGGGAAGGAACAAGCCAAGAAGCAGTATGAGAAAGCTGTGTCCACAGGGCAGACTGCTGGACTGGTCAAGTAAGTCACTCACGGGGCGCTTAGGTGGCGTAGCGGGTTAAGCGTTGACCATGTAACCGCAGGGTCCCCGGTTCGATTCCGGCCGGGGACAAATCCTGCATGTCATCTTTCACCCATCCTTCCTCTCATAATCTATACTGTATCTGTCAAATAAAATGGAAAATATGAGTGGGACTGCCCCACTCAGAAAAAATTACTTAAAAAAAAAAGAAAAGGTAAGCCATTCAAGTGGCCTTGGGTGGTCCAGTGGTCTAGCACCACGGTCTACAATACACACATGTGCCCATGTCGGCATGGGTTCGAATCCGGTCCATGCCCTGTTCACATACCAATGAAAAATATAAATACGAATGGGACTGCCCCACTCAGAAAAAATATCTTTAAAAAAGTCAATCAGAGCAATAAGAAGAAGGAACCCTGGCAGGCCAACCACAGTCTGTAAGTCACAGCCACTGAGTTTGTGAGGATCCTGAACACTGTTTTTTTGTTTTTTTTCTGTGCTCTAGAGCATCTGGAAGGAAGATGGAGAAGTTTTCTGTGTCTGTGAACATCGCAGCCAATAGCAACGTCACGTTCATTCTCACCTACGAGGAGCTGCTTCAGCGTAAACTGGGCCAGTACGAGATGTTGATCCGGGTCAAACCCAAACAGCTGGTCCAGCACTTTGAGGTCTGTAGACATATACAGTACACTGTTATTCTGTGTCTGTCTGTATAGGATCACCTATGCCTCTTTCCTAACAAACTCCCAACCTTGGAATATCCTGGGTTTAACTTTAGTCTCCACGAGGGGGTTCTCAGAGGAACTTTCCTGACTCTAAACTGAACTTGGACTCTAAACCTATGAATGAACAGAACGTGTTTCATCCTAGCTCAGTTGTCCCGTCTCATTCAGTTGTGTCTGTGTCTCTGGGATAGATCGTGGCAGACGTCTATGAACCCCAGGGCATTGCCTTCATAGACGCCTACGGAACCTTCATCTCCAACGACCTACTGCCCCTGGTGAAGAAGACTGTCACTGACACAAAGGTGATGCATGTGTTGTGTTGTGTTATGTTGTGTTGTGTTGTGTTGTGTGTGTATTGTATTGTAATGTGTTGTGTGTGTGTGTGTGTTGTGTGTGTGTGTGTTGTGTTGTGTTGTGTTGTCTGTGTAATGTATTGTGTTGTGTGTTTTGTGTTGTGTGTGTGTGTGTGTTGTGTTGTGTTGTGTTGTCTGTGTAATGTATTGTGTTGTGTGTATTGTGTGTGTGTTGTGTTGTGTTGTGTTGTCTGTGTAATGTATTGTATTGTGTGTGTATTGTATTGTATTGTATTGTCTTTCCCTCTCTCAGGCGCACATCTCCTTCTCTCCTACGTTGGAGGAGCAGAGGAAGTGTCCAGGTTGTGACGGCACGCTGATCGATGGAGATTTCCTAATCAAGTACGACGTGAAGCGGCCTGAGAGACTTGGGGATATCCAGGTCTGCCGTTTGGTTTAAACCCTCACGAGAATATACACTTTTCTTTGGTTTTGTTGCAAAATTCTAACAACTATTTGCTCATCTGTTGTGTTTGAATGTCAATTCTTTTGATGTCATTTTGTTATCATTTTGAATTTGTTAAATTATTTTTTATTTAGATAGTGAATGGGTATTTTGTTCACTACTTCGCTCCTCCGGACTTACCCCGAGTCCCAAAGAATGTGGTGTTTGTAATCGATAGAAGTGGATCAATGTCTGGTACCAAAATGAGACAGGTAAGAGATAAGCTTTGTGTGTGTCAAATCAAGTCAATTTAAATCAGATCAAATTGTATTTATCACTTACATAGCATAAAGCCGTAACTGACACAGTGAAATGCATCGGGATCTTGCTCCTCGCTCAACAACAATCAACAAGTCAACACTAAAAAGTAATAGAAGTGACAATAGAAGAAAAGTGACTGTGTGTGCGTGTGTGTGTGTACGTGTGTGTGTGTGTGTGTGTGTGTGTGTGTGTGTGTGTGTGTGTGTGTCTGTGTGTGTGTGTGTTTGCGTGTGTGTGTCTGTGTGTGTGTGTGTGTGTGTGTGTGTGTGTGTGTGTGTGTGTCTGTGTGTGTGTGTGTGTGTGTGTGTGTGTGTGTGTGTGTGTGTGTGTGTGTGTGTCTTTGCGTGCGTGCGTGTGTGTGTGTGTGTATGTGTGTGTGTGTGTGTGTGTGTGTGTGTGTGTGTGTGTGTGTGTGTGTGTGTGTGTGTCTGATGTCAAAAGAGCGCTTTTCTAACTCGGTGTCATTGACCAACAAGAACATTGCACCAATACAGGCGGGGTAGTAAATGGGAGTTTTCTGAGAATGTGCCAAGGGGTGTTCCGTATTCAAACAACTATGACGTTCCACGTTCAATATCATATATATCGTTCAATAAAATCTTTGGCAGTTGTCGCCTGTCGGGAATAATCACTTATACCACTAGTACACCCTATGTAGAAGTGGCCCTAGTAGTGTATATTCTCGCATTACTACATTCTGTAAGCCTAGAACATCGAATGACCGATGTTACATAAATCGACCACCTCCGCCCTCTGTGCAATTAAGAATTAATTCATGGAACTGTGAGACATTACACTTATGACACTTGTCCCCCAAAATAGTTTCATGATAAATAATTACGGTATATATTATATGAATGCTATATTACTCAATGTTTGCAATTATGATGAATTACTACTTCAGTGATGATTGCTATTCATGCTATACCCTTGTTCATCAAATTTGTGTAAATATTAGGCTACAGTGATGATGACGATGATGATGTCCATGTAGGCTACTTCAGAGCTACTTTAGATTTATTAATCTGTAGGCTACGACGTTGCTGAGGCTTACAGATGACATTGATTGTATCTGTAATTTTATATCACACTCATAAAGAAACATTTCTAAACAATGACGAACATTATTTACTTAACTGTAGACAGCACACACTTACATAGTGATCCCTTCTAGACACGGGAGGCTATGTTGTCCATCTTGAGTGACCTGCATGAGGATGACTACTTTGGCATGGTCAAATTTGACGACCACATCGAAACATGGAAGGCCTCTCTCGTCAAGGCCACGGAGAAAAACGTGGCTGATGCCAAGATGTTTGTCAAACATATAGACGACAGAGGAGGTGAGTCGTGTGCTGTTTATTATGTCATAATATGTTGACATAATCAAATTAATCCATCATCTTTCTATATACTGTGTGTGTGTGTTAGTATTTGTCAAATCGAAGTAGCTCAATTAAAGTATCTTGAAAACACATCTGTGACAGGAGGCTACTCCTGTCTGAATGCCTGCAAAACTCTTTTCGCTTTTCCTTCTTGTTTTCTACGCAGGCACTTATATAGACGAGGCTGTGCTGAGAGCTGTGGACATGCTGGTCAAAGACAGAGAAGACAACAAGCTCCCAGCGAGGAGCGTGTCCATGATTATCTTGCTGACTGATGGAATGCCGTCCCGAGGTTAGGTCTCCTATCCTACCCATGCTGAAGCAAAGTCATGAAAGTACTCTCAATAGAAGCATATGCTACTTGTTTTTTTCTACGTAATTTTTTCTGAGTGGGGCAGTGCCCATTCTATTGACAGATACAGTAGAGATTTTAGACAGGAAGAATGGGTGAGAGAGAGAGAGGAGGGATGACATGCAGGATATGTCCCCGGCCTTAATCGAACCAGGGACCCTGCAGTTACATGGTCAACGCTTAACCCGCTACGCCACCTAAGCACCGGCCTACTTGTTCTTTAATCAAATTGTGTGTGTCTGTGTGTGTGCTGGTGTATGTGTGTGTGTGTGTGTGTGTGCGTGTGCGCTGGTGTGTGTGCTGGTGTGTGTGTGTGTTTGTAAAAAAAAAAAAAATAGGTAGTCCAGCAGGGATCCAAGCGAGTGTCCGTGCTGCCATCAACGGGAGCCTGTCTCTGTTCTGTCTGGGCTTTGGCCTCGACGTGGAGTATTCCTTCCTGGACGTGATGTCCAGAGAGAACCAGGGAGTCGCCCGGAGAATCTACGAGGGTTCTGACGCTGTCCTCCAGCTGCAGGTTTGGACAGGCGCTGTTTACCCTACTAGGGGTAGTGGTGGTCTAGTGGATAGTGAGTTGGACTTTTGGTCAGAAGGTTGTGAGTTCAAATCCCGCCTGAAACCACACCACTACTAGTGTGCCCTTGAGTAAGCCACTTAGCCCTCAGTTATTCCAGGGGGAATGTCCCTGTAATTCCTAATTGTAAATTGCTTTGGATTAATAGTGTCTGCTAAATGGCAAAAAAAAAAAAAAATCCTGAAGTTTTGAAATGGTTTCTCTGCTTTTCACTGGTACTGGTGTCAGAGATGGGATAGCTACTCATAGCAACTCATTGCATGGAGTGTACAACGAATACGCTTTGTATGTGGCAATAAAAGTATCTTGTATCTTTTCACCAGGCTTTGTGTGTCTTTGTGTCTTTGCTGTGTTTCAGGGTTTCTATGAGGAAGTGGCCAACCCCCTCCTCTCTGAAGTAGACTTCCGTTACCCTGCTGAGGCGATCAACTCTCTGACCACCAACCACTTCACACAACTGTTCAACGGCTCGGAGATCGTGGTGGCTGGCCGGCTGAGTGACAACGACATAGACAACTTCATGGTGGAGGTGTTTGCACAAGGGGTGAGAGAGAGAGAGAGAGAGAGAGAGAGAGAGAGAGAGAGAGAGAGAGAGAGAGAGAGAGAGAGAGAGAGAGAGAGAGAGAGAAGAGAGAGAGAGAGATAGAGAAAGAGACTCTACATGTAACAAAGTCAACTCAAAACCCACCTGTTCAAACTGGCATACTCATACTCACTTTAATCTGTATCCTGTGTCCTTGTCACCTCCTGTTGTTCTTTTGTTTTGTTTTCTGTTGTTTCTTTTCTTTCTGTTAAGTTTTCACTGTATTTGACACTTTGTCACCTCCACTGTTTTTAACCTGACTGTATTTTACTGTGTATTGCCCTGTGAGGTGTCCTTTGGTGTTTTGAAAGGCGCCATACAAATAAAATGTATTTTTATTATTATTATTATTATTATTATTATTATTATTATTATTATTATTATTATTAACACAACACCCCTAACTAAGCAAAACAAAGGATAACTGAGGCACATAAAGACAGGTACTCTGTGACTCTAATATATAATGTGTGTCATGCTCTCCCCCTCCCCCAGTTTGAGGAAGACTTCCAGGTCCAAGGACAGGCCAGTGCCCAGGAATGGGGCGTTCTCTACCCTGAACAAGAGTACATCTTTGGGGACTTCACTGAACGCCTCTGGGCTTATCTCACCATCCAACAGCTACTGAAAAAGAGGTCAGTCTAGGCATGTGAACACCGTTAAAGTGTCAGCTCAAATGGATACGAAATGTATGACTCTAGATGGAAATGTATGACTCTAGATGGAAATGTATTACTCTAGATGGAAATGTATGACTCTAGAGGAAATGTATTACTCTAGATGGGGCTGGGCTGCATCATCCAGTTGGCGGCACCAAATTAGAGATGTTTAAATTAGAGCTTTAAGACCAAAGACAACGGTCCCCCAACCCCAGTCATTCCCTGTTGTTGTGTTTGGCTGTCAGAGAGCGTGGCACTGTAGAGGAGAAGGCCAACGCCACTGCCCAGGCTCTGGAGATGTCTCTGAGGTACAGCTTCGTCACCCCGCTCACCTCCATGGTTGTCACCAAGCCAGAGACAGAGGAACTCTTAATCGCAGACAAACTGACTGAGGGTAGGAGGATGTTAGACAGTCAGTAAGACTGCAGTGTTGATCAGTCGCTAACCCTAAGCATGGATAACTGTTTTGTGTGTGTGTGTGTGTGTGTGTGTGTGTGTGTGTGTGTGTGTGTCTGACTGTTTTCTCTCTGTGTTTTTCCACAGCACAAAGGGAGTTCTCAGAGAGATATGGTAAGTACCTGGCACTATCACAATGCATCTGACCACATTGCATGGAGATGAAGCTGTCTGTTATCTCTTGGTCTACACTGCTTAGTTCACCAGCTGCTACAACCTGCGGCTACAACCTGATGTTACAGAAAGCTGTTTCTTTTAGGTTACATCCCACACAACATCCCAACAAGGCAAAGTGCCAATCCTGGTGAGTCCTCCTTCTCTCCTTTGCGACGGTGCTGTTCTTTTGGCAATAGACTTTCTGTAACTGGTTTCCATTTTTCCCATCGGAGACGAAGCTGGTCTGTTGTCACTGGTCTACACTGCTCAGTTCACCGGCTTTTGGCTACGACTTGATGTTACAGAAATCTGTCTCTTTTAGGTTATTTTCATCAAGCCAGTTCGCCCACATATTTTGGTGAGTCCTCTTTTTCTCCGTTGCAACTGTGCTGTTCTTTGGGCAATAGACTTTCTGTAACTTGTTTCCCCACTGGATCTCCTGTGTTCTGGTTTTAAACCTACAGTGGACGGAGACCCCCATTTTATGATCGAGCTGCCAGAGCGGGAGGACGCACTGTGCTTCAACATTGACGACACACCCGGTACCATCTTCAACCTGCTGAGAGACCCGCAGTCAGGTGAGCCAACTGATACAACTACCGTAGTAGTTGAAGAAGTAGTAGTTGTAGAAGCAACAAGTATGCTCTTTTGGTATAGCCTATTTTATTCATTACTTTTCCTACCTTGAAAGTCATCTATAAGGGCGCTTAGGTGGCGTAGGGGGTTAAGCGTCGACCATGTAACTGCAGGGTCCCCGGTTCGATTCCGGACGGGGACATATCCTGCATGTCATCCCACCTATCTTTCCTGTCTAAATCTCTACTGTATCTGTCAATAAAATGAAAACTATTAGTGGGACTGCCCCACTCAGAAAAAATAACTTAAATCATCTATGGATGGTGGAGTGGAGTGGCAATGATACATGACACATGTTAAAGAAACAATAATCGGTAACACCCAAGCATAACATCTACTCAAAAGTAACATCCTAAACACGTTTTCATCCCCACTACCCCCCTGTACAGTTTCTCTATTGTAAATTGAAAAAATTAAATAATTCTTCCTTCTTCTAGCATTGGGACTGTCAATGGCCCCTGTCCTAGCCTAGATTTGTTTTTCTTATGATGACTGATGTATCGATTAGATTAGATTTGATCGAACTTTATTGTCATTGCAGAGTACAAGTAGGAGACAACGAAATGCAGGATTCACTTAGTTAGACAAATGCACTTGTCGTAAGTCGCTTTGGGTAAAGGCGTCTGATAAATGTCTAAAAGGTAAATGTAAAAACATAAACAACTGGTTTGAGCACCTCAACAATCCCATTTTTCATTTCAGGTATTGTGGTCAATGGCCAGACCATCGGGGATAAGAAGGTTGCCCCTGATGGTAAAATTAACACCTACTTTGGCCGTTTTGGGATCGTTCACCAGCGACTGGGGGTTAGACTGGAGGTGACCACCAATGACATCACTGTGTCTCAGGGTGGCAAACAGGCCAAGCTCTTCTGGTCCGACACCGGCTCCCTCAAAAGACTAAAGTGAGTGGTACAAAGCTGCAAAGTCGACTGATGATGAATGTTTTCTTGTTCCTTCTTCAATTACTTTCCGATAACCTTCAGGTATTTCAGTTTTGTAGTTCTGGCTTCCATTCTTCCAAGTCACTTTGTTTCCACTCTCACACGATTCACATGGATGACCTATTTTGAGGTAAAAACAGCTTATTTAGCAGAAAGGTGACAAGTTTGCACCCCTGTGGAATGACCTAATAAGTCACCACCAGCCCTAAGGTCTTGACTGTTTCTCTGACTCATTCATTCTATCGACCTCCCTCTCCTCGCTAAGCCTCCACTCCCTTCTTCTCGCTTCCCCTTCCTCCCTCTCCCGCAGTGTGGACCTACGGGTGGCCAAAGACCGCAGTCTGACCATCACCCTCGGAGACCCTCAGGTCCGGTTTGTGGTCCTCCTGCACAAGGTTTGGAAAGGGAACCCTTACCACCAGGCCTACCTGGGCTTCTACACCCTGGACAGCCACCTCCTCTCCCCGAGTGTGCATGGCCTGCTAGGTACAGTACTCCGCCACCAGAGGGCAGCGCAGGACAGGCTGTAACTAACACAGCCAGGTTACTTAATCTGCTTGGAAGTTCTCCATCCATACTTTTCTTGGAATCTTATGTATCTAATGTGTCGCCGTGCTACAGGTCAGTTTTACCATGGGGTGGAGTTTGAGGTGAGAGACCTGCGCCCAGGAGAGGTCCCGGAGAAACCAGACGCCACCATGCTTGTGAAGGGACAGGAGCTTAACGTGACACGGTAACTGTCACACACACATACAACACACACACACACACACACACACACACACACACACACACACACACACACACACACACACACACACACATACACACACACACACACACACAGTGGCGGTTCGTCATTCAGGGTTAGGCCCGGCCTCACCAGCAGATGGCGCAGCTGGCGAAAGGGGGAACAACCGTGGGAACCTCATAAATACATTTAAAAAGGTTTATTTTCAACAAAATCTATAATTGTATCTTAGTATCCTACCGTTTACAAATACAAATACATCAGTTTATTTTCCTTGAGTATGGAGTATGCGTGAATTTGCAGGTTTTTTTGCAGCTGACTCAGTACTACTGTTTTCTACAGTAGTGGGGGCCAGTCCTGTTCCTCTCTGTTAATGAAACGCTACGAGTGCGGAAAATGGTTGTGAGCATGCATGCTCTAAGGATGCCTCTCCGTTGAGTCAGAGGCAAACTCAAGGGGATGAGCTTCACTGCCCCCGCAGCCCCTAGTGGTTCAAAAAGGTGCTACAGTGCCTCATCTTTACCATTGCTTTCCTGTGGGTTCTGCTGCGTGCAAATTAGACTGGCAAAAGTAGTCACATAGTAAGTGGTCATACATAGATAAACAGAAAGCTAACATGTTGGAAATAGAAGCTGCATGATTGCACACAAACACACACACAGACACACACACACACACAGACACACACACACACACACACACACACACACACACACACACACACTTGTCATCATCAGTTCCCTCCTCCGTTTACAGGGGCTGGCAGAGAGACTTCAGATCAGATATGAAGAATGGAGAGAACATTCCGTGCTGGTTCATCCACAGCAACGGCACCGGACTCCTCGATGGAAAGCACACAGACTACATCGTGTCAGGGCTCTTCAAGACCATCTGAAACTAGTCAGGCTGTTCAATACACACACATGAATCACAGTTTCAACATGCTGTGTGTCCTATCATTGTGAATAATGAATGGTTAACATAGAATAGAACTGGAATGGTTTGAACAACAGCTCTCTAAATAGATCTGTTCAAATAAATGTGCCCACCACCACTTCATTCAATGTGTGTGATTATTCTCATGGAACTGCATGAGGCCATGTTTTGGCTTGGTGTGATTACTGGTGCGATTTGGTGCGATTTGACCACTGCATTGTGGCTGGGTTTGGAGAAGTGTGCATATTTGGAGGCATATGGCTTCTCTTGTAAGGCAGGTCTACTACAGTTCTCATCCACTAGACTAGACTGTGTTTAATAAAGCCAAACACTACAGAATGTGTTTCTGCATGCTAGTAAGTTTATCCAATCAATGAGTCTAAAGCCTATGATACACGGGGCAACTGGTTTGGGCGATATTGGCCCCGCAGTGAAATGAGGTAGGGAGAGCTGTCCATAGAAGCTACATGTGGAATTTGTCAACGTGTTTTGCCAGACTTGCCAGATGTTGAATTCCATTGAGGGGCCCAACATCATGTTCCTGTTTCATGTTCCTGTTTCTCCTGCTAGAGGGGCACCAAAAAGGACGTTCCCTGACCGGGAATCGAACCCGGGCCGCGGCGGTGAGAGCGCCGAATCCTAACCACTAGACCACCAGGGAGGTGTGGGTGTAGGTCAGACCCCTATGGCATCAGATTGCTTTGAGCTGTTGTGGAGGAGGGGAGAGAGATAATGTGAAGAAGTGTCCTGCTCCCTCAGCTGTTGGTTTGGACCACATCATAAACATGGGAAGACCCTCTACAGCTGCACAATCCCTCACGTCAGGCCTGATAATACACCCTGGAATACACCCCTACATAATACACCCTAAGAGCAATACAGAAAGAACCCAATAATACACCCTGTCAACATACATAAAACACCCTAACAATTGTTTTCCAAGAGTACTGGAAAGGGATGCTAATGTGTTCCCTCGTGAGTTTATTTTCATCTATGAGGCTGGGGTTTCAACCCCACAAAGACCAGGAGAAGGGGAAGGAACATCATTGATCACAGAGCCATTGGAGATGTTCCTGGCCAACGTGGCGGGCAACATCACAATGCCGCTGCCATCACACATACTAATGGTGTCCTCCACCGCCATGCCAACCTTGGTCCATACAACACAACCCACATTGTCACATTTTTGGACAGACTACACAACATTTTGGTACCGGCAGACCATAATGGATGATGCAGAGCAACACAGATATGTTGTAGTATGGGACAATATCAGCTTCCATTGTGTAGCCCTGGTCCAAAACGTGTATCTTGCTCCCACAATTTCTTGTTCAATACCTTCCACCCTACTCTCTATTCCTCAATCCAACTGAAGGTCTTTTCGGCATGGCGTTGGAAGTTGTATGAGCGTCAGCACTATGTGCGCCTCTTCTGCAGGCAATGGAAGAGGCATGTGATGATATTGACATGGGTGCTATCCAGGGCTGGATAAGACACTCAAGGCACTTCCTCTCTCGATGTCTAGCCAGGGAAGACATTGCCGGAAGATATTTTTTTGTTTTTTCTTATGTTGCACTGATTTGTTGTGGAGAAAAATAAAAAGGTTTTGTTTCAACAGTATGTTTGTGTTTCTGCACTTCTGTAGACTTGAACAATCTCTCACTGCAGAGTTCTCTACATACAGAACTGTTTTATTATGACAAAGCCCACCAAAGATGAAAGAACATCACTGAACATTTCACCCACAATGGCATCATAAGTGGTCATTTCCACAGGACCAGTAAGAAGAGAGCAGGAAAGATCATCGCTGATCCTTCCCACGCCAGTCACCACCTCTTCCAAAGACCTCCATCCGGAAAAAAGGTTCCGGTCTATCAAGACCAAAACCTTGCGTCACCTGAAAAGTTCCTTCCCCATGGCAGTGGGCCTCACAAACAAGCCCACCTCTCACTGACTCTGGGACTTCCACTCACCCCCCCCACCCTCCTCTGTCACACACACACACACACACACACACACACACACACACACACACAGCCTACATAATTATTGTTCTATTGCCCCTTTTGCCATTGTCTTTTTAAACTATTTTTGCATATATTGTTGTTTTTTATGTCCTATGCACCACCAAGTCAATTTCCTGTATGTGCAAATATACTTAATAAAATGAATTCTGATTCTGTGTATGATGTGTATGAGGCTTGATGGGGGGAGGGGGTTAATTATTGATATTCAAACATCCTGATTCTTTTTTTCTCCACCAAGGAAAAATGTCCAGGAAAAATGCTGTCATGCTTTACATGGGATGCAGTTATGTAACAGTGCACTATGCACTAACTAACTATGCACTATGCACTAACCTAAGCAATGTGTAACACCAGAGAACATCCTAAAAGTCAAGTCGTCAGGTCAAGTCAGGTTCATTTATATAGCACATTTACAACGACAAACAGCCGACCAAAGTGCTTAACAGATAAAACACTAGTAAAAACTCAGGTCAAAGGCCAGGGAGAAGAGGTAGCCTACGTTTTGGCAAAGGTTTTAAAAGGGCTGGATATCCATAAATCACCCCAGGTTGTCCGCACTCCAAGGTTATCTTTTTATTATAATCTTCTTCTTCTTTTTTTTATCACAAATAAAATACAATACAAACAATAACAACAAATACAACACAAAACAGCAGAAAAACAACCCCCTCCCCCCCCTGGGATCCAGGCCATCCACCCCGCCTGGCGGTTATTCTAAGACCTTTGGAGGTTTACTGGGATCGAGTTCGCACTCCCACGTTAACTGGACATGACACCACTTGACCAAACAGGTGTCAGGTGCTGGATGGAGTGAAGGCAAGGTCACTGATCCCACCACAACATAGCCTATATGGAATACTGTCACTTCCCACTGGGAAACAGGGAAAATGTAATGTACCCCCCCCCCCCCCCTACTTTCACTTTGTGAGGTCTCTTGCTTAAACTTTCTGATTTTCTGGAAAACTATTTTTAACTGCAGACTCTTTCGGTCAAGCCAGGTGCGGACAGGGAACGTGCAGGTAAGGGAAACTGGCCAAATCGTGACGTTAGAACGTAGAATTATAAGGTTCTATCTCCATTTTTTTCAAAATTGAGTTTTTTACATAATCTGATCCATTAGGTGTTTATTAATGCCTGTGTGGTGTTATTTTTTTAAATGTTTACATTTTTGAGTTAGTAATTAATCAAATACAAAGGTTCCATCTCACAAAACATAATGGAATGTAAAAACTTTGACGCTCAATATCTCTGAACTGCCCTAAACGGAGATAGAACCTTATCATTCTAAGCTCACGAAATCTCTAAACATTGTCAATCGTGTTCATGCATTTTTATTACGACTCAAATTGCATTGTTTTTTACATCAGTACACCACCGAAGCTATTTGGCGCTGGCCACCACCATCCGTGTTGTCTCTCCCAGCCACACCACCGGCCACGTGCTTCCCAGTGGGCTGGGAGAAGAGCGCTGTCATCACTTCAGCCCTGCCCTCGGCACGTTGTGTGCAGCATGCGAGGCCTTGCTGTAACCGTAATGAATGGTATAGCTGTGCATCAGTTAATGCGGTGGGCAAACATAGTGGCGTGTAAGTGCAATTGTGCGCTCTAGTTTAGCTCAATATACACCGTTTTTTTGTTTTGTTGAGTATTTTTGTAATTATTTATATTTTCGCAGTATTTCAATTATTGGAACGACAACAACGACATCTGTCTATTGTCCAAGGTTTGATATGTACACGTATATATGAGTCATAGCGGTCCATGGGAGAACAGAGTGTACTCGTTTTGAGTACATTTCCTCATTCTCAAAGAGGGACACTCTTATCTTAAAGGCACATTCTGCTCTTTAATTGTCCATTCAAATGATCAGATTCTCGAGGAAAATCAGCCAATCATTCACACATTTCGTACATAAATGCAATGTGCTTCACACAAATATTAAATAAATAAAATAATGTATTATTATAAAAAAATAAAAAAAATAAAAAAGTCACATAGAGTATGGTAAAGTATACACATCTGAGACGTGAAAAAAGAGAAAGAAACTAAATTTGGGTTGATAATAGGACTGATAATAGTGGACTGAGAGACCTTTTGTAATGAATGAAAAACGTTTACGATTTGTTACCAAACTAGTACAGACTAGATTAGATTAAATTCAATTGTATTGTCATTGCAGAGTACAAGTACTAGATAACGAAATGCAGTTTAGCATCTAACCAGAAGTGCAAATAGTACAAATAGTACAGGGAACAACAACTGTAGCACAGACAGTGACACGCTACAGTACTCCAATATAATAATATATAACAGTAATATACTGTATGTACATGGAATGACACCTTTGGGGGGGAAAAAGCCTTATCTACCTCTATTTCTAGTAGGTATAGGTCTATGTGATTGTAGGTTTGATATTAGACTACCTCTCTTTACAGATCAAATAAGGCAATGTACACTAAGACATTATAGGGAGAATGCTTGCATGGCATGTTGTACATCTACTTAGACCTAATGTCTTTGCCAGGTCTCTTGCATGATCTAACTTTCTGATTGACTCTTTTGAATGAATGAATGGTCTTTATTGTCATTGATATAGTACAGGTACCATACAACGAAATTTGTGTGGGGGGGGGCTCCCCTGGTGCTAGGATAATAATACTAAAAACAAGAGGGAAAAGAGCTGGTTTACATAAATAAAGGCTATATACACTATCCACTATACTATACTATACTATACAAATAAAACACTGTGCTGTACTCTATGCTATGCTATAAATATCCTAACATTTCCCATCTCTGAACCTTATGTGCACGAGGGTTGTCATATTGCACATAGTGTTATTGCACATTCATTTAAAGTGTCGCAGTTTGCAGGTTTGAAATGTTCACAGTTGTATTTCAGTATTGCACTTGATTGCAATCTAGTAGCTGCCATCAAATTGTCTAGATTTTCCAGGGCCTAGAACCTAGGTCTTTGCTGTGTTCAGGGCCTGAATGGCCCTAGGGTACTCCTGACCCTATTGGTGCAAGACAGGATGAGTAGGGTCTAGGGTGAGAGAAACGTACCACATAGTTAAACGTCTATTGTGTTCAGGGAATGTGTGTTCACAACCCCGTGAATCAGCAGTGAAGCTATTTGAGAGTTAAAGAACTGTACACGGTGTTCTAGACGTGCTGGCTGGCCACGCCCCTTGTTCTTTCTCAGAACCTGGCCTAGATGCGTGATGATTCACACTGGACTGGGACATTTTGGGGCCGGTCCACAGACCAGGCTTAAACCTAATCCGAAATCTCCAATCTCTGATGGAGATTTCAGATTTAAAGGTGTGATTTAGTCCACACTTTAGGATTCAAGCCTTGTCTGTGATGTCTCTATTTCAGTCCTGCAAGGCAAGGGGGGCACGTTGAATTGTGCATGCGAAGAAGCCTTGCTGCAGTCGTAATTAACGGTATATCGGCGCGCGAGGAAATGCGTTATGCGAAATGCGCGGAAACTGCGTTAGAGCGCTCTAGTTTAATGGCTCACAGTCGATTGATTGATTGATTGAAAACTTTATTAGAAGATTTGCAGAAGTAGGTACATGAAAGTACATATTACATACAAGGTCAACTAACAGGATAAAAACCCAAGAAAGCCACTGGCTTATTTCAATTGGGGTCCTTGATTCTCAATTCATCGTTACATGTAAGACAGTCGCGCACTTATGCAGTGAAACAAAACAAAACACAATTATATTTGGCAGTATTTCAATTATTCGGAGAAACACGTTGTTTTTTTATCCTCGAAGATTTGGTGTGTGCGTATATATTTCAGACATTACGGGAATGGGAGACCCAGTGGGTGTGCTGCGTTTGTTGTGAGCTGTGAAGCAGGCAGTGTACAACGTGACTACAGAGCCCCCCGTGCCACTAGTCCCGCCCTCTGTGACCAATGAGAACATTTGTGGGCGTGACAAGGCGGTGGCTTGTTCAAGGCGAGCCAATGGGATTGTGAGAATAAGAATTACCGTCCAGAAGGTACACAGGGCACGTGGATTTTTGCGTGTCACCTGAAGCAAAAAATAATATGTGTCATACATACAGTGGATCAGTGGTAAGAGAGGAACGGTCCAGAGATCTCGAATCAACATTTTTTGCTTATTGACATTTTCTGGAACTCATTTTTTTGGAACTCTTGGAATACTAACTAACTCAAGATCAATTCTTCTTCTAAAGGTAAACATCGCGCTCGTGTGTTATTAGCTACTACGAATATATTGATCGTATTGATTGTAAATCGCTTTGGAATAAGGCGTGTCTGTCTGCTAAATGGCAAGAATGTAAATGTCATGTAAAACGCTCGTGTTGTTGTATTAGGAGTGGTGTGCAAAGAAAAATGTGATTTCCTATCTGCGACTTGTTGCTTTCGTCGTCTAGCCTTTGCATATAATATATACCTAACCCACACCCATTATATGACCCAGTATTTATTAGTATTATTAGCCATGTAATTAGCGCCGATTCCGACACTGCGACCCATCCAGGGGTCGGTGCGTTTAGGCCCATATGACCGGGGCTAAATCAAATAATACAAATGTGCCATAATCAAATAAATGACACGATGGCGTGTGTGTGCACTATGCATGCGTGCATATGTTGCCCAACATCACATGCATATGTTGAGATCGTAGGTAACAAACATACGTAGGAAACGTCGTGTTTCAGCATTTTGCATTACGCTCAGTCTGTCTAGATAGAAGATGGCTTTTCCTTAGTCAATAAGGCAGTTATTTTTTCCCCTTAATCCTAAATGTCTGTTTTGGCATTTCGTTTGATTGTAATTGTTACGACCACTTCAGTCAGTGGAAAATAGAATTGGAATAATAATAATAGCATTTGTTCCCGATTGATTCGACCACAAGTTGTGAGTTATTCTTCTGTTTTTGTCAAACAACATGGGGCTGCGTTCGTACATTCGCTCTGAGAGCGCCGGAGCGCACACTGGGTGCAACGTCATAAAGGGACCGAGTAATTTGATTGGACAAGAGGCATTCCATGAGTGGTGATCAGATTTCCAGAGCATATTTACGAACGCACCCATGATTTGGACCTGACCCTTCCGCACGATGCATGACGCTGTCGTAGTTGCGCCACATGGCCACATGGGGGTGTAGCGAGATATGGAGGGATTTACATATTAATATACATTCTATATCCACAGTTGAGTTACTACTAAACTGTTGCAATAGGTTAGTAGTAGCTACAAAACTAACAACACATGCAAAACACATGTGCAAAAAGTATTCTAGGCCTACATGCTTATATGGAGTTGATCTCCATATAAGGATATATATATATATATATATATATATATATATATATATATTTGTGATCAATCAGAATTCAATCAGAATTGGAAAAAGCCTTTGATTTTGGCAACGTCCTCTTGAAAATGGGTTTTGACATAGTAGATCACTGGTAGAAGGGAAGGAGCTGAGAGTTCCCAAGACTGACAGCCAGGGTTGTTAAACCTCGAGGGGAGTGGTAGAACGTACACAGGCAACTTCTTTGCATTATCATGACTCTAGATAATGGTTTCTGATTTAGAGGTGTATGGCTTTATTTGAGTGTGTTTCCTGTGGGTGTGGGAGTGGGGAACGGGTCTGTGCATGGCTGGGTAGCTGAGTGTGGAGGAGGCTGGGATGGAGACGAGGTGCTGTTATTCACAGTAGCCACAGCCTCCTCAGGACCACCTCCACCTGCCTGCCTGGTCCTCGGAAGCACGCATCAACGCCCACGGACGCCCACTCGTTGGCCCCATCCTCATTCCCAGGGGCCGAATCTGACCCTCTCCCCAGCTAGGGCACACCACGGTGTGTCGTGCTACACGGTGCATCGCCCATCTGTGTAGGACCAGGCTAGTGCTAATTACATAACACGAAGACACTAAATCGACTAGAAATACACCAACACAGGCCTAGCCTAGGATGTATCACAGCTCTATTATTTAGGCTACGTTTACAGTTAGCCCCTACTTGTCGTCATTTCATTGCGTCATGTTGGCCGTCAAGTAGTAGTTTTAACAAAAATAATGTTTATTTAGTCGCTGCTGGACATGAACAGTAGAACACACGTTCTCATTCATTTAGGCTTATCCTGAATGTTCTCTTGACAAATCTCCCTCTGCTCTGAATCCCCTTTACTCCGCCTTAAGATGTCCCTTGAGTGACGATGTCGGGGCCTGATCTTAAAGCCTGCTGCCCCAGACAATGCGTCATCCCATCTTTGTGGCCATGAGGCTGGCCATGGGAGGGAAATGGAGCACAGCGTGAGATTGGGCTTCTTGTTATATAATGGGCCCGGCAGCTTAAAAGATTGGTTTCTCTCAAGGGAATAAATAGTGGAGGACGCCACCTGCGTAGGCAGTGATGTCAGCTTAGGCCTACGCTCGTCTTCAACTGTCCTTCTGCATAAGAAACCGGGGCGTCACTTTGACGGCTGCGTTCAAGGTGAGAGGCAATCGGGGTTCGTTCGAGTTAGTCTCTCCACCTTGCTTGAGTCGCTTTTGTTGAAGGTTTTCAAGATTGAGAGAGGAGGACTGGTTTGTGCCGGTTCTCTTGGAAATGGAGGATCAGTTGGGTGCATGCACACAAAGACACACACAACTAGACCTCCCATCCCATGTGGTGCAATTAGGCACCGAAATAAAATTCAACTCAAAAGGCTGCCTCCGTTTGAAGCAAACAAATATAGCACATTGTTGGGTCTCTGTTTAAAATACTCCCACACTTAAAGTTTAGCCTAGATGATCGTGAATCCATGCCTTGACCGGGCGCAGCCATCTGAATTCTTTGCGGCGCACATTAGCCTATATAAATCAACATATTTCCGTAATTGATTACGTTGATGAGTCGCCTCAGCCCTACCACCGTATTATCGTTGTTACGTCCAGCCATGCAAATGCCTGACAGAACACAATGGAGTCTAACATGTCTCTTTCTCTCTTTTCCCCCTTTCTTCCCCCTCCACCAGGTGGCCTGTATCACACAGAGAAAAGAAAGTGAATTGACACTCTCTCTGAGAGTTTCAGCGAAATATCAATTGTCCTTATATGAACAGTCAGCAGAAGAAGCAATGTTCTTCTCTCCTTAGTGTTCTCTAGATCAATCAGCAACCACCACTTGGGTGGGAGCGCAGATCTCAACCAAGCTTTATACCAGCCCCATTCTCCACTATAATGAGTTACGAGAACTCAAACTCCGCCCCCAGCAGTGACACTCGGGGGCGAGTGGAAGAGCGAGAAGAGGCCCAATCTGGAGGAAATTCCCCAAACAAGAATGGAGGCCCTCCTCCTACTACTACCTCAGAGGCGACCAGCCGAGGGGGCCGAGGGTCCTCTCCAGGAGGGGCGTCGGGATCCGGGGGCGACACGGACGCGCAGTCGAGCGGGAACGACTCCGGAGAGAACAAGTCCAGGGGGCGCCAGTCCAACCGGAGCTCCCACAGCTCAGCCATGATGTTGCAGGGCAACAAGAGGTACGTGGGCTTTGGTGGCCCTAAGCAATAAGAATAATAATAACTTGGTTTTATATAGCGTCTTTCTCAGAAAGTGCTGGAGTGCTAGTGGGGGTGGGATGGAGTGCTAGATTTTCATTGACGGGTGTTTCGTTGACGGGGGGGTAGCAGAGTTTTCCGTTGACGGGTGGTAGCTTGCGCTAAATCGGCGACACAAAAGTGTGGCCCTGTCTAGCGGTTGTGGCCCTAAGCAACCGTATAGACTGCTAATGCCAGCGGCCGGCCCTGCTGGGAAGCACAGTCAGAGGAAAGAAGGGACGGGAGATGCGGAGGCGCGACAGATGCAGACTTGCATAACAATATGGCAGCTCTCGTAGCTGACGAGATCCAAAGAGGAGGAGGGGTGGGGGGGGGGTCCTAGAGAAGGCCAACGATGACATAACAGAGGAAAGGGTGCGGCCAACAGAGAGTATTTGGTCGTTATGGATTGCAGACTTGCATGCAGTAAAGAAGGCCATTTGCCAAACTAGTTAGTCATAATATTGATAGTCCTCCTCTTCCTTGTCCTTTTTCATGACTTTTTTCTTCTTCTTCTACACTCTTTCTCTTTTTCCCTCCTCAGCTCTGTCTCCCAGAGCTCTGCCCCTACCAGCAGTTCCCTGGCCTACAGCCTGCTGAGCGCCAGCTCGCAGCGGGACCCCCCCTCCACCAGCGGCTGCAGCAGCGATCAGTCGGCCCGGGTGAAGACCCAGAAGGAGCTGATGAAGGCCCTGAGGGAGCTGAAGATCCGCCTGCCGGCCGAGCGCAAGGGCAAGAGCAAGGGCCGCTCCAGCACCCTGGACGCCCTCAAGTACGCCCTCAACTGCGTCAAACAAGTCAGAGGTGAGCGGGTGACTGTTAGCGACTGTTTAGCCTCCTAAGTTCCTGTGGGGGGGGGGTGAAAATGTGTCTCTTTGTGTCTGTCTTGTTTGTCACCCTTTGGAGGTGAATCAGCCCCATGACCACTGCAGTGGTGAGATGATAATAATAATGATGATGATGATGATGATGATGAGTGGTTAAACGGTGTTTTGTTTGTCTCAGCCAATCAAGAGTACTATCACCAGTGGAGTGTGGAGGAGTGTCAAGGCTGCAATCTGGACCTCTCCGCCTTCACGAGGGAGGAGTTGGACTGCGTCACCTCTGAGTACACCCTCAAAAACACAGTAAGCCATGCTAGTTGATTTCAGATCGTGTTTTCCTCACTCGATGGTGTTCTTATAATCCAGTACCACCTCGGCACGACACCGAATGTAACGCTGAAGACACAGTGAACAATGTTTGATCATTCCTCTCTCTCTCCCCTCAGGACACGTTCTCCATGGCGGTGTCCTTCCTGACGGGCAAGGTGGTGTACCTCTCCCCCCAAGGCTCGTCCCTGCTGCGCTGCAAGCCCGAGAAGCTGCACGGCACGGTGTTCTCCGAGCTGCTGGCCCCCCAGGACGTCAGCACCTTCTACAGCAGCACGGCGCCCTGCCGCCTGCCTCAGTGGGGCTCCTCCTGCATCGGCTCAGGTGAGAGAGAGGACGGAGGGAGGGAGGGTAGGGAAGGGCCTTTCTGGACGAGCGAACATCTGAATCTTTTGTAAAAAAAAAAAAAATAATCGAGTTATCGGCCATTACGTAGCAACTGTCGAAATTATTTCTCACGTCGAGTTCGGTCGACCACAGAGGGTGCTCCTAGGTGATCCTAACGCCAGCCCTCCGTCTCCCCCCCCCCCAGCCTCCCCACCGGTGGACTGTGCCAAGGAGAGGCCCATCTTCTGTCGGGTCAGCGCGGACCGGGCGTACGGGGGAGAGATGCGCTACTACCCGTTCCGTATGACCCCCTACCAGATCGCCCTGAAAGACTCGGACGCGGGGCGACTCCAGCCCTGCTGCCTGCTCATCGCCGAGAAGGTGCACTCGGGATACGAAGGTATGACCACGGAAAAGGCCACCGTGAATAATCGACAGTATTTAATATTCTGACTTGTTATTATCACTGATTACATTACGACAGTTACAATTTATGGGGGGGAGTGTGTCCAAACTTTAGATTGGTACTGTATATCGACAGGGTTCATGTGACCTGTTTCATGCACCCGGCGCAGCGTTTCTGACCTGTTTCTGTAACTCTTTCTCGGTCCTTCTCTCCCCTCTCACCAGCTCCCCGTATCTCTGCAGACAAGAGGGTGTTCACCACCAGTCACACTCCCAGCTGTCTCTTCCAGGAGGTGGATGAGAGAGCGGTGGCATTGTTGGGCTACCTGCCCCAAGACCTGGTGGGAACCCCGGTCCTCCTCTACCTCCACCCAGAGGACAGGCCTATCATGGTGGCCATCCACAAGAAGAGTGAGTCAGACCTCTCTTCCTCCCCCCCCCCCCCACCTTGTTCTCTCTCTATCCCGGTTTTCCTCTCTCAACCCGTAAGCCCAGTTCAGATCTTTTGCAAGCAATCCTAACCCTGTCACGTCTCTCTCTCTCTCATCAGTCCTCCAGTTTGCGGGGCAGCCGTTCGACCACTCTCCCCTGAGGATATGCGCGCGCAACGGGGAGTATCTGACCATCGACACCAGCTGGTCCTCCTTCGTCAACCCCTGGAGCAGGAAGGTGGCCTTCATCGTGGGCCGCCACAAAGTCCGAACGTAAGTCTCTCTCTCATCCCCTAGGGGTTTCTTTCTCTTTGTCTCTCCGTCTTCCTTCTCCCTAGCCAATCGCGATGAAGTCTTTCTTATGTCTCTATCTCCCCTCAATCTCATGGTTCGCCAAAGCTAATTCCTCTCTCTCTTCTCCCCCCCCCCCTCCTCCCCCCATCTCCAGGAGCCCCCTGAACGAGGACGTGTTCAACCCTCCGCGCGGCTCCGAGGGCCGGGCCATGGCCCCCCAGGTGGTCCAGCTGAGCGAGCAGATCCACCGTCTCCTGGTGCAGCCGGTGCACAGCCAGGCCAGCTCCCAGGGCTACAGCAGCCTGGGCTCCAACGTGGGCTCCCACGAGCACCACCGCAGCGCCGGCTCCTCCAGCGACAGCAACGGCCCCACCGCCATGGAGGACGCCAACGCCGCCGCCACCGCCGCGGGCACGCCCCTGCACAAACCCGTGAGTGGAGAGGGAGAGGGGCATACTCAGACACAACACTGGCGCCCCCTAGTGACACATGACACGTACTGAACTGAAATTAAAAGAAGTAGAAGCCGCACACTCAAGTCCCAGATACAACAGAATGTGATTTAATAGGACAACTTACTGAACGTTTTTTTTTGGTTGTGCGCAGATGACGTTCCAGCAGATCTGTAAGAACGTCCACATGGTGAAGACCAACGGACAGCAGGTGTTCATCGAGTCTCGCAACCGGCCTCCTCCTAGAAGACCCTCCCACACGGTCGGTGGTGGGCTCCATCGAGTCATAGACGATCCGATCAGGAGCCTGATCACTGAGGTGGTGGTTCCCCCCAAAACCTCGGGTGAGGAAAGGGGACCCACCCAGCTGGTGAGGAAAGAACCTCCGAGTGCCTACTCCTATCAGCAGATCAACTGTCTGGACAGCATCGTACGGTGGGTGGTTGTTCCAACAAAAAAAAAAAAAAAAAAAACGTATAAACACAAACTTTAATATCTTTATCTCTGCCTGACTTCCGCTTAAGTCAGGCGGTTTAAGCCGAGACCCTGACTTATGATGTCACTTCCCCTTCGGCCCCACAGGTACTTAGAGAGCTGCAACGTGCCCAACACGGTGAAGAGGAAGTGTGGCTCGTCCTCGTCAACGTCTGACGAAGACAAGCAGCAGGCCGCGGGCACCGCCAAAGGTACACACACACACACACACACACACACACCCCGTAGCCCCGTGCAGTGGCTTTTAGACTTCAATTGCTTGTCACTACAGTCCCACTCACACACTCATCTATAGAGAGAGAGAGAGAGAGAGAGAGCGAGAGAGAAAACACGTGTGTGTGGGCGGGGTGTGTGTTTGCAGCGTTAGGGTTCATTAGAAATCAGTTGATGACCACCAAAGGTTTGCTTGTTGACACGTTGGGGGGGAGGGGTGATCATTCCTTATGATGACTCACATAGAGTCTGTCTGTGTGTGTATGTGTGCGTGCGGTACGTTTGTTGTGCGTGTGTCTGTGCGTGCGTGGGTTCCGGTTGTGTGCGTGTGTGTGTGTGTGTGTGTCGTCGGGTGTGTGTGCGTGGCGCTGCAGGTCCTGCTGTATCCCTGGTGCACAGCAAGCCCGAGAGCGTAGATTCAGTCACGTCCCAGTGCAGCTTCAGCAGTACCATCGTCCACGTGGGAGACAAAAAAAAACCAGAGCCAGGTGGGCAAGAGGACAGGGCCATTTTCTGGGCCTCCTTTTAGTTTTTTGTCTGTGGATCTCCTCTACTACTCTCTTATTATACACCGCTAGTGGCCTGGCCTGTCCTGTCACGTCACTGTCACTATCACTATTGTTCTTCCGCCCGTGTCTGTCATGTGGATCTGTACTTGGTATTGTGTACTTGATATTGTGTACTTGATATTGTGTACTTGATAGTGTGTTCTTGATATTGTGGTCTTGATATTGTGGTCAGTTTGATATTGTGGTCGTGTCTTTTTCCGCCCATCCGCCAGACCGTCGTTCTCTTGTGTCTATCTCTTTCCCATTCCCCCTCTATGAGTCACATGTCACTAGGCGTTTTTACATTTCACTATGCAGTCTCCTTTAACTTCTACTCTTTTCTCTCTCCCTCCTCTTTCTCCCCTCACAGCCGCCCTCATAGACATCATCATGGAAGAAGCCACTCCCGTTACCACCGCTCTACCTCCTCCCACCGCCATCGCCCCCCCTCCCCCTCCGACCCCGTCGGTCCAACCCGAGAGGGAGGGACGTAGGGGAGGAGCAGGTGGCCGGTTCGGCCTGACCAAGGAGGTGCTGTCTGCCCACACGCAGAACGAGGAGCAAGCGTTCCTGTGTCGCTTCCGAGACCTGAGCCAGCTGAGGGTGTTCGACCCGGCCTCGGCCATGCGCAGCCACCCCGCTGCCCCCACCGCCACCAACCCCCTGGCCAGAGGTAAGGGTCCACCGCACACAGCCCCCCACAGTACAGGGGCACAGCCCCCCACGGTACAGACCAGGGGAAGAGGGAGGTTAGGGAGAGGACTCGGTCTGAAGTTTAAGACTGCTTAAATGTACAGTTTTTAAAAATCTATATCTCTTTCTCTCTCTCTCTCAGGAGCGAGGTGTTCCCGCGACTACCCGGCGGCAGGGCCCCACAGCGGCAGACGCGGCCCGGGGGGCAAGAGACTGAAGCACCAGGAGAGCTCGGACCCCAGGGGCTCCCTGGGCCTGAGCGGAGCCCTCCGAGGCCCCGGCGGCGTAGGGGCGGCCCACAACCAGCCCCCCCCCGCCTCCACCTTCCCCTTGACCCTCCCCCTCCCCATGCCCCTAGGCACCGCCACCACCACCTCCTCCTCCTGGCCCGCTTCCGTGGCCTCCCAGGCCAGCCTGCCCACCAGCGTCGCCTACCCCCCGGGGATGCTCCCTCTCTACCCCCTCTACCCTCCCCTCTCCCAACCCATGCCCGTTCCGGTCGCGGACCCCTCCTTAGCCGTCGCCGCCGCCGCGGGCCTGCGCTTCCCCCACATGCAGGGTGGTCCTCAGATGCCCCCCATGATGGCTCTGGTCCTGCCCAACTACATGTTCCCCCAGCTCAACCCCTCCCTGCCCCAGATGGCGGTGCCCTCCAGCCCTACCATGGTGGTGCCCCATCACCCCGGCCCCCAGAACTTCTACAACCCCAACGCCGGCTTCCCCTTCCCCGGTACGGCCCCCGCCGTCATGGTGCCCCTGCCCTCCGCCTTCCCCATGCTGCCCCCCGGAGGAGGGCCGTCTCGCTCCAGCACCCCGCCGTCCAGCGGCCAACCGCTAGCGGACCACGAGGGGGCGGAGTCGACCCTGTTCCAGTCGCGCTGCTCTTCCCCGCTCAACCTGCTGCAGCTGGAGGAGTCGCCCAGCAACCGGCTGGAGGTCGCCACGGCGCTGGCGGCGGCCACGCAACAGGCCACGCCTCCTGCGCAAGGCAGCTCAGCCAACCAGAAAAGCGAGTCCAACCAGGACGCCATGTCCACCTCCAGCGACCTCCTGGACCTGCTGCTGCAGGAGGATTCCCGTTCAGGCACCGGCTCGGCCGCCTCGGGCTCCGGGTTGGGGTCCTCCTCGGGTTCAGGGTCCAACGGCTGCAGCTCCTCCGGAAGCGGAACCAGTGAGTACTCCCTCGATACCGCCTGTCTGAAAAACGGATAGGACGAGTTGATGTAATACACGGTGTCTTTTGCACCCTTAGTCCCCTTTGGAAAAGCTATTTGTGAGACATTCTAGCTCTTAGCCAGCTCCCAAAAATAGAACTCACCCTTAATATTCCTTTTAATGTTTCAGGGAGCAGCAACACCAGCAAGTACTTTGGCAGCATCGACTCGTCGGAGAACGAACACTCCCGCAAGCAGCCAGCAGGGGGCGCCGGAGAAGAGCAGTTCATCAAGTGTGTCCTGCAGGACCCCATCTGGCTGCTCATGGCCAACACGGACGACAAAGTCATGATGACCTACCAGCTGCCTGTGAGGTGAGTCATGAGCCTGAATCACTGATTTGCTGATTAACAATGACGGGGGTGGTTGAAGTGTTCGGGGGGGGGGGGGGGGGGTGAGTTTTCGTGGTTCTTCTTAAAATAATGGCTTATGTCACTTTTGAGGAAATGTTATTTTGTCCTAAATATCATATATTCTATTTTTGGTTCGGTTTATTCTGTTTTTCTCAAAACCTATGAGAAAATATGACTTAAGCCATTATTTTAAGACGGTGACGATATCTGGTTTCACTGAATGAGTATGTGTTTTAGCGGGTATGTTCAATATGAGTGAACCTATGCTCCCCCACTCCCTCTCAGGGACCGTAAAGTCAAGTGTCCTTGTGTTGTGTTCCCGTGTACATACTTAAGTATTCTGTGTTCCGTTGTGTTCCAGGGACATAGACGCGGTGCTGCGTAAGGACCGCGAGGCCCTGCGGACCATGCAGAGACACCAGCCGCGCTTCTCAGAGGACCAGAAGAAGGAGCTGAGCCTGGTCCACCCCTGGATACGCACCGGCCGCGTGCCTCGCACCATCAACATCTCTGTGAGTTCCCCCCGCGACAAGCTCCCTCTGTAGAACTAGCCATTGTTATCTTCCCCCTCATCCTTAAATGAAGGTCTATAGTTAACCAGGCTAACCATGGAACTCTTTTACCTCTTTGTCTCTCAGGGATGCATGGGATGCAAGTCCCCCCCCTCTGTCACGCCATCCAACCCGTTCGACGTGGAGATCCACGAGATGGAGCTGTGTAGCGCGCTGGGCCCCGCCCAGAAGAAGGCACCCCTCCCCGACACGCCGATGGAGGAGGACAGTGTAGTGGCGCACGCCAAAACCAAAGGCAATGACCAGGAAATGGCAACAGAGGAGCTGGAAGAGAAAGCTATGATCCCCTGAAGGACGTCGCGATCGTGTTGAGTAAAGAACACTACAGCTCATTGGGACCGTTCCCACCTGGTTAGACGCCATGCCAGAAATGCACGTTCCAGGCCCCCCCCCGAATGTGGACCCCTTGAGAGGAGACTCGAGTTTGGATCCGTTCGCAGGGCGCCGTGGGTAACTGACGTGCGTTTTTATTGATTGAGTGGGACGACTGCCGTGTCAGTGTCCCGACTGGCTGGCCGTCAGATCAGTCAGGACTCTGGGTCCAATCAGATCACTCCACTTTGTATTCAAGCGATATGATTGGTGGTTGTGACAGACAGTCATCCAGTGGGACAGCCATGCCGTGGAAAGCACAGGATACGCAGACACACACCTACAAGTGCTGCGTTGTTCACTTTCGGGTTTTTTTCTTTGTGTATTTATTAAAAACACTAAAGATGGAGAGCTGTCGAAAGACATTAAATGTGCTACAAAATGGCCGCTTTATATAAGACTGGTGGTCTAGCCCTTTTATGGGATATTATTGGCTTCCCGTGTACAGTTCCTATCCCTGTTGGGTAACCTCATTTCACAGGAAGGTGGGGGGAGTCGAGCTGGTGGACCCCCCTAACTTTGTTCCTCTGTTGGAATGTATCCCAGACAACCTGAGATTGTTATGTTTTGTTTTCAGCATGATTCATGTTTTCCAAACAGTTTGGAAATTGTATTTTTTTTATTTCATGTATTGTATGTATGTATGTTTTTTGTAATGTAATTCAAGTCATTTAGACCAAATGTACACAAGAACCATGTTTACTTTATTTTGTAAGCAGTATGTATATTTTTATATTTTATATCTCTATTTTATATAGAGAGGGAAACGTGTATTTGTTGTGACGTCTTCCAGAAGAGACATTTCAAATCGAACATTTTAATGAAGAAAAAAAACAAGAAGAGAGGAGACGTCGCTTCTGTGGCAATCCAATCCGCTCCCACTCTGGAAGTTTGAGTGACAGAAGTGTCACATGTTGAGCAGTCAGGTGCCCCGCCCCGTCACCTTTTCTCAAGAGCTGGGCATTAGTCTGCATTAGTGAACAGCACGGTTCCCCTGCGGCCAGAGGCCTTGCTGCATACCTCTTGACCTCTGAAAGCAGGACGGTGGTGTTCACAACCTCCAGCTACCACAGAGACAAAGAACTGTCGTGATTGGAGGCTTCCGTCAAGGCCAGTAAAACCCTGAAAGCCAGATTAAGCTGGCTGAGGGCCAGTGTGTGGGTTGAAAGGAGTGTGGACAACGTTTGCCATTGACTGTTCAAAAACAGCCCGGAGAGTTGAAATGCAGATGATGTTTTTCTCTGTGTTGCGGTCTCCTCTCTCTCTCTCTCTCCCCCTCTCTTCTGCTCCTCTCTCTCTCTCTCCCCCTCTCTTCTGCTCACGTGTTATTCTGCTGCATTGCGTCAGTGGCCTGCAACTGTTTTGTTTTTTTATTATTTTTGTGAATTTCTTTGTACAAAAGACACATTAAAATCTAATAATATGATATGATGTTTTTGGACTCTTTGTTGTTTGCCTCAGTTCTTAATTGATCTGAACTTTAAAGTTGAACACACGCTTGTTATATTCTCCTCCTTTGTGTGCACATGTGGCAGACGTTGTGTGTGTGATGAGGCAAAAGACACATGCTGTGATGCTACTATATATATATACACACACACACAGTGCCCTGAATAAGTGGTATGTATTTTTAGCATGTTCATGTTCTATCAGCATGTTCAATTCAATTCAATTATACTTTATTTATCCCCGTGGGGAAATTCAGTTTGCCACGCCACTCTCTAAAAACAACACATGAGAACACAACATAAAGGACAGACAACAATACTGGGCCAGCCATGTATAGTATAAAAAACAGTAAGATCATGACAGAAAATTGGTAAAATGATGGCTATAGCTATGATACTAAAATACTAAAAAGTAATGATGATGATTTAAATAAATAAATACAGATTCAATTCAATACAAATTCAATACGACTACTACTTAATTGCTGTTAAACAGTCTTATAGCAGCCGGGATAAATTATTTTTTATAGCACTCCGTCCGGGAGCGTACTGAAATGAACCGCCCTCTGCGGCGGCTGCTGGTTTGCCCAGTTAGGACATGATGGAGGGGGTGGTTGGGATTGCCCCTGATGGACAGCAGCTTGCTCCTCATCCTTCTCTCCACCACCGTCCCCAGAGAGTCCAGGCTCCTTCCCACCACTGAACCCGCCTTTTTCACAAGCTTGTCCAGCCGTCTGGTGTCCCTCTTTGAGATGTTTCCACCCCAGCAGACTGCAGCGTAGAAGAGAATGCTGGCCATGACAGACTGGTAAAACATAGCCAGCATCTCTCCACACACTTCAAAGGACCTAAGTCTCCTCAGGAAGTACAGCCTGCTCTGGCCCTTCCTGTAGAGTGCATCTGTGTTGGCGGCGGACCAGTCCAGTTTGTCGTCCAGATGCACCCCCAGGTACTTGTAGTTCTTCACCACCTCGATATCCTCGCCCCGGATGTTAATGGGCAACCGAGGTAGCTTAGACCTGCGGAAGTCAATAACGAGCTCCTTGGTCTTGGTTGGGTTGAGGAGCAGGCCATTCCTCTCGCTCCAGACGCTCAAGGCTCCTGTCAGATCCCTGTACTCCCCCTCCCGTCCATCCCTCACGCACGCCACTATGGCTGTATCGTCAGAGTACTTCTGTACGTGGCAGGACTCAGAGTTGTAGGTGAAGTCTGACGTGTACAGGGTGAACAGGAAGGGAGCCAGCACAGTTCCCTGCGGAGCCCCGGTGTTGCTCACTACTGTGTCCGAGACGCAGTTCCCCAGCCTGACTGACTGTGGCCGTCCAGTGAGGTAGTCCATGATCCAGGATGTAGTGGAGGGATCAACCCCCATACCTGAAAGCTTCTCTCGGAGTAGAAGAGGCTGGATGGTGTTAAAGGCACTTGAGAAGTCGAAAAACATTCTCCTCACCTGACTTCCCGGCTCATCCAGGTAGGAGTAAGCACGATGAAGGAGGTAGAGGACAGCGTCATCCACACCAACTCTGTCCTGGTACCCGAACTGCAGGGGATCGCGTGCATGTTCAGTCTGTGGTCTCAGATGTCTCAGAAACAGCCGCTCCAGTGTCTTCATAGTATGTGAAGTGAGGACAACCGGTCTGTAGTCGTTGAGCTCGGCCGGGGCGCCCAGTTTTGGGTACCGGCACGAGACATGATGTACCAAACATGCAGTTAGATGTTCACAGTGTTCACAGTGATGTACCTACTGGCAAATGTTTCGCGTGTGTTTTGATTCAGAGCGAGATTCTCCGGTATTTGGTTTGAGGTGTACCAACATTCAAATAAGCATATCTTCTTCAACTATTTTCAGATTACAATGTATGACACATCATTTGAAAGCTTACAATCTGCACTTTCATAATCCGGAAAAAAAACAGAAAATGTACCTTGCCCTACTTGAGGACTTTTTCACCAGACCCAGTCACATATAGGTCGTGTTATAGCTTCCACTGAAACTGGCTCACTCGTCTCCATTAATGATGTATCTGCTAACGGCAGCAGAATTGAATTCTGAAGTGTACAGAAACAGCTTGTCTGCCCATGTACTTAAGCAAATGCCTCCAAACACACTGGATGGCAGGAAAATAACCCAAAACATATTATTACCATAGCAAATAGGATGTTTTTTTTTTTCAGGGACAGTGGAATGTTGTTGATTGGCCAAGTGAAGTCAATCTCCAGATTTAGATCCAATTGAACATGCATTTATGATCATTTCATCATTTTCTCCTGAAGAGGAGACTGAAGTCCTCAAAACAAACCACAACCGAAGATGGCTTACAGTACAGGCCTGGCAGAGCATCACCGTGGTTACAGTACAGGCCTGGCAGAGCATCACCATGGTTACAGTACAGGCCTGGCAGAGCATCACCATGGTTACAGTACAGGCCTGGCAGAGCATCACCAGAGAAGATACGCAGCATCTGGTGGGGTCTAGGGGTCACAGACTTCAAGCCAAGCAGTTATTCCATGCAAAGGATCGTCGGCCAAATACTAAGCATGAGTGCTTAATTTGGACTTTTCATAAATCTGTCCCATCACTTATGGTGGCCTAAAATAGGGGGACTACGTCTAAAAAGCGTTTTATTGGTGAAACTACCAATATGTACACAAATACCATGAAATAAAAGCTGAGAATCTCTACTTTAACCTCAAGGTACTTTTGGAGTGTGGAGCCAAAAGAAGGGTGACACATCATTGATGTCTTCATCCATGTACAGATTTGGTGGAAGGAGGGGGTGGGGGTGGAAGGAGGGGGAGGGGAGTTGAGCTGGCTGAAGAGTTTGTCCTGAGAGAATGAGAGGAGCAGGGCAGCTGTTTTTATACTAAACCACTTT
>NC_137683.1:24640628-24655628 GCF_963989245.1 Nansenia antarctica | reverse complement strand
TATCCAATTTGTATCTGATTGAGGCCGGCATGAGAATGAGGCCTGAATCGGATCTGAGAATATCAGATTCAATGTGCTTTTTTACTGCTTACATGTTACATATCTGATCTGTGCCACATGTGAGCAAAAAATCTGGATTGTGTCCCTTCGACCTGCGGTGTAAATACAACCTAAAGGAATGGATTAAAAGTTTGTCATTGCACAGAGTACAACAAAATACATTCATGTTCTAGAGGGGGCATCTAGGCAACGGGTCACAGCCATTGAAGGCGACCCAGAGTAATTAGGGGTTCAGTGCCTTGCTCAGGGGCACTTCGACACGTGGCCCCGCCAGGGATTCAAACCGCTGCGAGCTGCCGACTTTTGCGATCATTAGACGCCGGCTCTACCGGCTGAGCCACAGCCGCCCCAAAACCTTCCAAATCCCATGTTCACAAAATGTAATGTAGCCTATTTCTGTCTTTGGCTCTCCATCGAACGTTTTGTTTAAGCTTCTCAGTCATGCGTCCTCTCTTTCTCTCTCTCCTTCTTTCTCTCTCTGCCTCTCTCTATCTTCCTTCCTCCTCTCCGCTCTCTTTCCCAGAGGACCAGTTCTGTGGAGGGAGGCTCACCAAGGAGCAGGGTTCAGTCAAGACGCCCAACTGGCCCGTTTCAGATTACCCAGCAGGCATCAGCTGCTCCTGGCACATCTCTGTGGAGCCCAGCAATGTCAGGCCATGAACCACGTTCACATTGCAGCTCTCGTCTCAAATGTATAGCATCTGTGACAGCAGCTGGTGAAAACGGGAACAAGTTGGCAACCAATCAAATTGTTCTGACTTTTATTCTGAAAAATGTTAATACATCAATGACACACTTGCTAGTCAAGCCAAAATCCCCACTACTACCTAGTTAACTACAACACTGCTTTATATTGTTAGCAGGCTCACAAAACAACTGTGTTAGTTGACTAGCGAGTGTGTCATTGATTTTCAACAACGTTGACATTTATTTAAATTTTATAAACGTCCGATCACAAGTCTTTGATCGGCTGCCGACTTGTTCCCGGTTTCACCAGCTGCTGTCACATTTGAGTTGTCGAGTTTGAGATGTCAAGAAATACATTCCATTAAATGGAAGTAGTGTAGGGAGGTGACTGACAAGCCTGATCCTATGGACACACAATGGTGCACACTTTAGTCCCAGGGCAGCACTAACACACCTTGATTCAATGTAAGCAGTTGATGAGTTGAATCAGGTATGTTAGTCCTGAGGGGAAACGCACATGCCTGTGGGTCTCCAGGACCAGTACTGGTTTAGCCTAAAGCTTGCAGGTTTGTAAGTTAGTGGAGCAGACCTGTGTGTGTGCGTGTGTGTGTGTGTGTGTGTGTGTGTGTGTGTGTGTGTGTGCCACCTGACTGCAGTCCTGTAGTGGCGCCTTCATGAAAGGCTTCATTGAAAGAGTAGGGCGTATGCATGTGTGCGAGAGAGAGAGAGTAAGAGAGAGAGAGAGAGAGAGAGAGAGAGAGAGAGAGAGAGAGAGAGAGAGTGAGGGAGAGGGTAAAGTGAGAGAGAAGGTAAATGCTCTTCTGTATTCCAAAGGTCAGACCCACTTCCTCTCCCTCTATGTTACGGTGCAACATGTATGGAAAAACATGGTTCAGCTTCTGACATACGCATTATAATATACAGTATGTTCTCCCTCTACAGTCTGTTCAACTGATGGTGCTACGTCATCAACTGAGGCTGTGTTATCTTTGTGTCTGTGTGTGTTCATGTCAACTCTTTTCCAGGTGATTGAGGTCAAGTTTGAGAAGTTGGGTATTGAAGCAGACACGTACTGTCGCTATGACTACGTGGCATTCTTCAACGGGGGTGAGAGGGACGACTCCCGGCGTATCGGGAAGTACTGTGGAGACAGGGTCCCGGAGTGAGTCCCTGTCATAGCCAAAACATTACATACTACTAAGTATTACGTTACTACGACGACACTTCCTCCTGATAATCTCTCTCCCCTCCTTCTCTCCTCTCTCTTTCACTCTCTCTCCTCTCCACCCCTCTATCCCTCCCCCACCTCTTCTATTCTCCCATCCCTCCACTCTCGCCCTTGCACCACCCCTCCCCCCCCTCCTCTTCCTCAGCACCATCGTGACCAACGGGAACGAGCTCCTGGTCCAGTTCGTGTCTGACCTCAGCGTGACCTCCGACGGCTTCATGGCCCACTACACCAGCGTGCCCCGGGGGTCTCGGACGCCCTCCGCCGGGGGGGACACCATCCACGCTTCCCGGGTCGACTCCGCACCCCCCAACAGACTCGCCCCCAAGCCGGTTAAAAAACCAGCCCGGCCCACCCCCAAGCCAGGCTACCGGGCCAAGCCCACCCCTAAACCACCCACCAGACCTGGGGCGAGGGTACCAGTGAAGCCTCCTCCACGCAAGCCTACAGCCGTTCCCTCCGCCAGGCCCACACCCAGACCAGCTAGACCCGGGGCAAGGCCGACACCTAAGCCCAAGGTTAAACCTGGTACCAAGGCTAAACCCACCCCTAAGCCTAAAGCCAAAGTGTCAGCAAAACCGGGGACTAAACCAGTGAAACCAACGCCGAAGCCGAAGACCAGTTCTAAAGCCGAGTCTAAGCCTGGGGCCAAGCCTACACCCAGACCAGGAAGTAAACCGGCACTTAAACCAGGAAGTAAACCGACAGTTAAACCAGGGACGAAACCCAAAGTGACCATCAAGCCTGGGCAGAGCCGGATCAAGACGGTGACGAAGAAACCCGTCGTCATCAAGAAGCGTATGTGTGTGTTATATATGATGAGGTGTTTTTTTTCCTGGCATATGTTCCAAGGTGACTTTATTTGAAGTAATTGTGTGTGTGCGTGTTTGTGTGTGTGTCTGTCTGTGTGTGTGTGTGTGTGTGTGTGTGTGTGTGTGTGTGTGTTTCACAGCCCTACCCGTAAACCCACTGTGTAAACCAGCCTGTAAGAGGACAGGCACTCTCCAGTCCAATTTCTGCCCTAATGACTTTGGTGAGTGGCACCCTCTTTTGTTTAGTACACCTCTCTATCATCCCACTCATTTCACTCAACTACCTCTTTACACCACGCTCACTCTCTCTATAAACCAAGGATACACTGTACGCTGCAGAGGAGCCATCAGAGAGAGCACCAGACATGATGTTCTGTTCTATAATAACCCCTACTCTACTTCCTCCAACGCATCCTCTGCTCATCTCTTTCTCTCTCTCTCCCCTCCACCCTTTATTTCTCTCTCTCCTTCTCCTCCACCTCCTATGCCTCTCTCTCTCTCTCTCTCTCCTCCACCCTTTATTTCTCTCTCTCCTTCTCCTCCACACCCTATGCATCTCTCTCTGTCTCTCTGTCTCTCTCTCTCTCCTTCTCCTCCACACCCTATGCATCTCTCTCTGTCTCTCTCTCTCTCTCTGTCTCTCTCTGTCTCTCTCTGTCTCTGTCTCTCTCTCTCTCTGTCTCTCTCTCTCTCTCTCAGTGATCTCGGGGAAGGTGACGTCGTTGGTCCCTGGTTCCAGGGGCAGCGTGGATGTGACAGTGTCCCTCATCAAGGCCTATAAGACGGGTCGTCTGGCCGTCTCCCAGTCAGGACCGGCCACGTCCATCAAACTGACCTCCACGTGCAACAAGTGCCCCGCTCTGCGTAAAGGTACAGTGTCACACACGCACACGCAGACACACACACACACACACACACACGCATGCACACGGAGACAAACAAACACACATGCAGACAGACACACACACACACACGCACGCGCACACACACACACGCACACGCAGACAGACACACACACACACACACACACACACACACACGCACACAGTATGTAGCAATACTACATGTGTTTGTATTACAACATAACTGATGCCTGTCTTATTTGTCTGGTGCACTACATGACCAAACACAGTATAGGATACTTTAATTCATCATTCATTAAAGCCACTGACTTGAACACATCCCTTGAACATGATCATCATTTCTTCTTCATTCAGGAGCGAACTACGTGTTGATGGGCAAGGTGGACGGGGAGGGCCGTGGTGTTCTCAACCCCTCCAGCTTTGCTCTACTGTACAGGACCATCCATGCTAAAGCGCTGGCCAACCTCACACGCCAGCCATGCTGACCTCACAGCCCAGTCCACCAATCACAGAGCAGGGAAATCTGACTCTCCTCCTTCCCAACCGACAACAGCACAACTGCAGTCAACATTCTGAAGAAAAAAAAACAGAAATACAAACAAATATGAAGTGAATCAATATCAGTGAGTATTATATTAGTAAGAACTAGCAATGAGGGCTACCAACGGGGTAGAGCCAAGAGGGGAAACACATATTGAAAATGTTTGAATGTTGTTATTGTTTCACCTTTTTATACACTCAGATATGCATATTTGTATTTGTATGTAAATTATGATTATGTTATTAAAGGATATGCATCACAAAGGTCTGTCTCCTATGAGTGGCAGTACTTATTTTGTTTTCTTACATTTAAAAACACGAACAAACAAGCAGACACAGGTACAACGCAGAGACGACACAGATGTATCAGACTAAACTGAGTTACGTCATCTTGGAAATCAAGCGTCCTTGGGTACAACCGTTTCCTCCAAGTATAGTCACATCAAGGATAGATTTTTTTCTGGGTTCTTAAAGTAAAGGCCAGGCTTTGCTCTCATCTCCACTGTACACTCTCATGTATCATAAAGGCAGTAGACTTACTGCCTTATTTTGTTCCAGATTCTGTTGATCATGACGATCCTAAATTAGGCAGTTACATAGATGCTACAATAATACAGTGGTCATGGCAACATTAGAAGAAATGGCTCAGATATAAATAGAATAGAATAGAATAGACGTTATTGTCGTTGTACAGTTGCCTATACAATGAAATTGTAGTGGTTCTTCTGAAGGTGCAAAAAACAGAAAACATATTCACATATTCACAAACATATACACATATAACATCACAAATATTACACACTAGACAATTAAAAAGCGAAAATGCTATAAAACAAGCTAAGAGACAATGAGGTCCGTGGTGTCAAGTGCAAATAAAGACAACAATCTTAAGAAAATAAAAACAACTATAAAAGCAAGCTAAAAGACATGAGGTCAGTGGCGTTATAATACTATAATAATACTGTAAAATATTTATAAATGTATAAATAGGCACTTAGAATAGAGTTATTGCACATTTCTATTGCACTTTTTCCCCTGAAGATAAACATTTATGAACATGTCTTATGTCTATTGTTCAGTGTTCTGATGGTCCATGGGTAGAAACGGTTGGACAGCCTGTTTGTTCTAATTGTTGTTAAATTGGGTCGTGTTGCCATCTGGTGGGGTATTCTGTGTAGTGCATTCTCTTTATTTCTCTCTCTCTCTCTCTCTCTCTCTCTCTCTCTCTCTCTCTCTCTCTCTCTCTCTCTCTCTCTCTGACTCCCTACACAAGAGAGTGAGAGCCAGCATGGGGGGGTTATACAAAGGGAGCTTGGAGAGTTGCCAAAACGAAAAGAGAGATGGGTGTAGTACTTTTTCCCTCTCTTGTTTATTTATTATATAAGTCAGCCCATTTTGTTTCATCATACCTCGTCACTTCCTCCTCAGCAGCATCATTCTGTCTCTACTTCTGTCCCTCCTCAACTGTCCTTCTTTGTCCGGCCTGTCTTCTTTGTTGACAGCCATGTAATGACCAGCTGCTACTGCTGTACCACACAGTGCTGACAAAGCATGAAACACGCACAAACATCACACACGCACACAGATATACACGCATACAGATATACACACATACAAATACACACGCACACACATGACGCACTGCACCTGCAGATCTGTTGTTGGTCTGAGGCCATTTATAAACATTTGAATCATTCAAAACAGACTCAAAGGAGGACGACTCTATGCTACCTCAACACACTCCTTTAAAACACACACAACAGCATTTATACGGAGCAACACTGAACACAAAGTACACACTGATGATCCGACTACTTTTGATTTATTGAATTGAATTTATTAGATGAATTAATCTTTACTTTATTTCAATATAAAGGCTATGTCATACAGCAATGCGAAAAAGTGGAAGGGATATTGTTTTTAAATGTATGCTTGTCAATTCAGATTAGGATGTAAATGTGGTATCTGCTCTTCGACATGAAAATATACCTACTTACACTGAACAAGAATATAAACGCAACACTTTTGTTTTTGCTCCAATCTTTCACGAGTTCAAATCAAAGACCTAAGACTTTTTCTATGTACACAAAAGGCCTATTTCTCTCAAGTTATGTTCGCAAATTTGTTTAAATCTGTGTTAGTGTGCACTTCTCCTTTGCCGAGATAATCCATCCGCCTGACAGGTGTGGCATATCCAGATGCTGATTAGACAGCATGACTATTGCACAGATTTGCCTTAGGCTGGTCACAATAAAAGGCCACTCAAGGCCAAGGAACATTGGACATGCACCCCCCACCCCATCCCGCCGCCTTCGCCGCCGCCCCCCTCCCCTCCCCACAGCACAGATTAGATTAGACCAGTGGCTGACTCAGGCTGTTTGAAGGGCAGGGGAGAAAAGAAAAAAAAGGCACCTACTGCACAACATGGGACCCCCCATCAGTGCACATGGTCAAATTTAGACCATTGTAAGGGCAGCCAATAGGGCACATCCTCTAATTTTCGCCACTCAAAAGGGCACTTTAGCCACTCAAAAGGGCACTTAAGAGAGACTTTGTTCAACCATGGGGGCACCAGGAGGGGCGGTCGCCCCCCCTGCCCCCCCCCCCTTGAGTCCGCCAGTGGATTAGACACACCATTTGCTATACAAGCAGTAAAGTGATGTTAAGCTTGCAAAGTAGATGTTATACAAGTTATACAAGTTATTATTAGTGTAAGCTTGATGCAGTTATACAAGTTATTATTAGTGTTATTGATGTAACCCCTCCCACCCCTCCCTTCCTGTTGTCTCGTGTCCCCCCCATCTCTGTAATCTTGTTTTCAATCACTGTTCTATTCTGTAAACTTGTTTTCAATCATTGTAAAGAGCTTTGAGTTGCATCCCTGTACGAAAGGCGCTATATAAATAAAGTTTCACTTCACTTCACACTCTAAAATGTGCAGTTTTATCACACAGCACAATGCCACAGATGTCACAAGTTTTGAGGGAGTGTGCAGGATACCATAAGCCATCTCCAAAGGCGTTTCAGAGAATTGGAATTGGAATTGGAAACGACTTTGGAGACGGCTTATGGTAGAGAAATGAACATTTAATTCACCTGCAACAGATCTGGTGGATATTCCCCAAAAACTCGCGACATCTGTGGCATTGTGCTGTGTGATAAAACTGCACGTTTTAGAGTGGCCTTTTATTATATATATATATATATCTTTCTGGGTTCTTAAAGTAAAGGCCAGGCTTTGCTCTCATCTCAACTGTACACTCTCATGTATCATAAAGACAGTAGACTTACTGCCTTATTTTATTCCAGATTCTGTTGATCATGACGATCCTAAATTAGGCAGTTACATAGTTGCTACAATAATACAGAGGTCACGGCAACATTAGAAGAAATGGCTCAGATATCAATTGGGTCGTGTTGCCATCTGGTGGGGTATACTGTGTAGTGCATTCTCTTTATTTCTCTCTCTCTCTCTCTCTCTCTCTTGGTGACTCACTACACAAGAGAGAGAGAGCCAGCATGGGGGCGGGGGGGGGTTATAAAAAGGGAGCTTGAAGAGTTGCCAAAATGAAAAGAGAGATGGGTGTAGTACTGTTTCCCTCTCTCATTTCATCATACCTAATCACTTACTCCTTAGCTGCATCTGTCTCTATTTCTGTCCCTCCTCATCTGTTCTTCTTTGTCCTGCCATCTCACATTACAGCTGCACACCCAAAGGATTATAGAGAGGGCAGACAGAGACTACAATGGAAAAAAACAGTGTGAGTGTGTGTGTGTGTGTGTGTGTGTGTGTGTGTGTTTATGTGTGTGTAGGTGTGTGGGTGTTCACAGCCATGTAATAACCAGCTGCTACTGCTAAGCACAAACGTCACACACACAAACGTCACACACTCACACAGATATACACGCATACAAATACACACGCACACACATGACGCACTGCACCTGCAAGTCTGTCGTTGGTCTGAGCCCATCTGTAAACATTTGAATCATTCAAAACAGACTCAAAGGAGGACGACTCTATGCTACCTCAACACACTCCTTTAAAACACACACAACAGCATTTAGACAGAGCAACACTGAACACAAAGTACACACTGATGATCCGACTACTTTTGATTCATTGAATTCAATTTATTAGATGAATTAATCTTTAGTTTATTTCCATATAAAGGTATGTCATACAGCAATGCGAAAAAGTGGATGGAAACGTTTTTTAAAGGTATGCTTGTATGTCAATTCAGATTAGGATGTAAATGTGGTATCATTAGGATATAAATGTGGTAATGTGTGCTCTTCAACATTAAAATATACCTACTTATGTATATTAATCAGAATTACCCATGAGTAAAATGGACTGTAGGTAAAATAGCCTGTAGTCTAATACACAGACTAGCATTAACATTGGCGCTGCTTTTTTTCTGATATTCAAGTCTAGCCTCACCTTAACATTGCAGAAATGATACAGTACGGTGAAGTTACGGCAAACCTAACATTTCAGAAATGATACAGTACGTTAATGTTACGGCAAGCCTAACCTTACAGAAACATCACGTAGACAAAGAGCTTGGTACAGTAGAGGACCATGATAGCATGTTCATCAACACCTTGGTGGTACATTAGAGAACCATGATAGCATGTTCATCAACACCTTGGTACAGTAGAGAACCATGATAGCATGTTCATCAACACCTTGATACAGTAGAGGACCATGATAGCATGTTCATCAACACCTTGGTGGTACAGTAGAGGACCATGATAGCATGTTCATCAACACCTTGGTGGTACAGTAGAGGACCATGATAGCATGTTCATCAACACCTTGGTGGTACAGTAGAGGACCATGATAGCATGTTCATCAACACCTTGGTACAATAGAGGACCATGATAGTATGTTCATCAACACCTTGGTGGTACAATAGAGGACCAAGATAGCATGTTCATCAACACCTTGGTGGTACATTAGAGGACCATGATAGCATGTTCATCAACACCTTGGTACATTAGAGAACCATGATAGCATGTTCATCAACACCTTGGTACAGTAGAGGACCATGATAGCATGTTCATCAACACCTTGGTGGTACATTAGAGGACCATGATAGCATGTTCATCAACACCTTGGTGGTACAATAGAGGACCATGATAGCATGTGCATCAACCCCTTGGTGGTACAGTAGAGGACCATGATAGCATGTTCATCAACACCTTGGTGGTACATTAGAGGACCATGACAGCATGTTCATCAACCCCTTGGTACAGTAGAGGACCATGATAGCATGTTCATCAACACCTTGGTACAGTAGAGGACCATGATAGCATGTTCATCAACCCCTTGGTGGTACAATAGAGGACCATGATAGCATGTTCATCAACACCTTGGTGGTACAATAGAGGACCATGATAGCATGTTCATCAACACCTTGGTGGTACATTAGAGGACCATGATAGCATGTTCATCAACACCTTGGTACAGTAGAGGACCATGATAGCATGTTCATCAACACCTTGGTGGTACAGTAGAGGACCATGATAGCATGTTCATCAACACCTGCAGCATGGATGGCCCATCGGAAGCTCTCTCACAAGCTTGTGCAATTCAGTGCATTGAGACTACAAGTAAACACACAGCACAGTACTTGAGAATCAATCAATGCCTCTCCAGCGACGCACAATTCTGATGTCACAGGACATCAACAATAACAACAACAACAACAACAACAACAAGGAAATGACATACAGTACGTGTGACGTACCCACATTGACGGCAAGTGACTGGACCAGTCCTTTGCCGTTGTTGTGCTAATAAACGAATAAACTCAGAGTGTGGGATAAGGGAGAGCTGTCACCCTCCTCAGGGTTCAGGTTTGTACAAATTGGAATTTCAGTAGCAGCCATGTTGTCACCTTCCTTCCGTTCCAGATGTTGTCGCTGAATTTGGTTTGAAGATGGCTGGTCGTTTGTCAAACGTCTATCTATAGCTGCTCTGATAGCTCTGAGGACAAACGTGGATCGACACAACAACATGAAACAACACTTGAAACAATCAGTCAGCGGCACAAGTGTGCCAGTCAGTGGCACGATTCAGCCTTCTTCTCTGTTAAAATGACAGGATAAGATTTGAAAAGAAGACAAGAACAATAAGACATATAACCGTCAGGTACTTCAAGGAAGAAAGAAGAGAGTTGTGAGAGTTGTGAGGTATGATGAGGATTGTGACGGCTAAAGCTAAGAATTAGTTTCTAAAGGGACATTAGTTCACAAGGAGATGGAAACCCGCTAATGTTCTAATTATGGATACAAATTCATGCAAATATTTGATTCTAGGTTGGATAAATAAACCACTGGTCTTTCTGGTTGCTCAAAGGCCAGCAACTTCCTCAAAGTAACCTGATTGGCTTGAGTGCAAATCGAACCAGGATGTTCCTGGCGGTGTCATCAAACTCTCCGTATTGCTTTCATTCAACAATCATACTAAAATCATCTAATATGATTACTACAATGTATCTACACTATGGCTTTAGTTCTATAGAGATACTCTAGTGGAAAGGACAGGTACTGTAAGAGCTCCATCACTGACAGGTTTTAGGCCGTCTTCTTTCGTCAAAAGAAACAGTATCGAGTGTAAAGTGCAATGAGCTTACACTACAGTACATGCATTGATTGTATAAAGTAGACCATTTACATGTATAGAAATAAAATCAGTGGTCTATTAGAATATATTAAATCAATATCATCAGAATCAGATACATGTTAAGTCTACCCTGTAAATATAGTGTACAAATATACTGTACTTCAAAAAAATAATCTTTAAACACACGGCTCCATAAACTGTAATGAAGTAGAGCCTCCTCTGAAAGTGCATCAGTGTAAAAGACTGAGGTCTTTTTGCTATTTCTGTTGTGTCAGCCAAGCTACCTCACTTCCTGTTGTGAGGGTGCATGTGAGAGAGAGAGGAAGTGATACTGTGTGAAAGAGCAAACGAGAGGGAGGTGTGGAGAAAGATATGAAGACGGTAAAGTGTACTCTGTGTGTGTGTGTGTGTGTGTGTGTGTGTGTGTGTGTGTGTGTGTGTGTGTGTGTGTGTGTGTGTGCATGTGTGTGAGATAGAGAGCGAGAGAGAGAGAGGGAGGCAGAGGCAGAGTAAGGGCGATAAAGAGAGGCGGAGGGGGGGGGGGGGATATAAAGGGACACAGTATAAGAGACGACAAAACAGCTGCACCATTTCTCAAATGTCACAGTGGCATTTAGAGAGAGATATTCACAGGCCATTATTTGGATCATAGATCTCCCAGAGAAAACCAATTCCCACTTCCTCTATCTTCTAACCCTCTCAGGGAATGGGGTTCTCTCCACGTCACAGACCAGACTGTAAGTCATGGATCCCCTGGGGCTTGGGTAGAATGAATCAACATGAATCATGTCCACTAAACCGAATAGCAACCGAGTGTTCTCGCCTGACCCTTGCTTGAGAGAGGGGAAAACAAACGTCTTAAAATGACCATCTGGGTATTATTATTTTTCAATCAGGTTGAGAGCTCACCCCCTCGACACACAATATGCATTTTCAGACCATCAAACACATTCAGCCAATCAATCCACTCGCTTTTAAGTCCGCAAAGAGTTTTGTCCAAGGCACTCTTATGCTATTCTACAATCAATGACACTTCAGGTGGTGCTTCTTCTGGAGGTACTCCTTCTCCAACTTCTCTCTCTCCGGGCCGTAGATCTGGTTGGCGCACCGGGAGAACCAGATGATAATAGAGGCGATAGAGGCCTGCAGTAGGAGCATCACCCCGTAGGTGGAGACCAGGGTGGGGCCGGGGAGGCTCGCGGGGGGGCTGGCCGAGGGCAGCACCAGGGCCGGGTGCAGGAGGATGGCCCTCACCTCCCCCTTGATCATGTGGAGCTCGTCCAGGATGGACAGGAACGTGCAGCAGTGGAACCACTGGTGACTGTGGCCCAGGATGTCGAAGCACCCCGGGTAGAGCCGCTCGGGGACCTTACTGATGTTGAAGAGCGCCGACACCACCAACCAGAAGCAGTGGCGGGAGAAGAACGTGGCCATGGAGGCGGAGGAGGCGAAGGAGGCCGAGGCGGCGGGGTATGGGGAGGCGCGGAGGAGGCGGTAGAAGATGGGGGTGGAGGCCACCAGGAAGGGCAGGAGGAAGACGAAGGTGCGGATGACGTAGCGGTAGGTCTTCCAGCGCTGCCGCGTGTTGCAGCAGGCCAGGACGCAGATGATGGCCACCAGGCACGAGCTGGGGATGTAGAAGATCTCGAAAAACACACTGAACTCTGGGAGAACGGAGGACGAGGATGAGAAGGAGGAGGAGGAGGAGGGGGATGTGGTATTATGCTGCCCACCAACCCCCATCTCCAGTATCCCCGCCCTGGGGTGGATGTAGTAATAGTAGGCCAGCGAGGAGCCCACGGTATAGGCACTGATCGTGCCGTAGTCGACAAAGAAACACACCTCCCTTATAACCAGAGACATGGAGTTGAGCAGATGGGCCATGCTGCTGGCGATGAGCAGACAGAACACGCCGATGCAGTAGTTCCACAGCGGGTAGAAGAAGGGGTCATCCGCCGGCGGCGCTCCCTCCCAGCCGAACGGCTCCGCGAAGTAGAAGGCGAAAATAAAGACAGGCAGGAAATGGGTCCAGAAGTTGCCGGTCTCGTTGGTGGGCCGGAACGCCGACCACAGGCATTGCCGAAGGTTGTAATTTGGGAAGCGGTAGCCAGACAGGATGAAGCTCTCCGTGACACGGGGCGGGACGTCTGTGTGCCGCAGGAGGGGCAGCGACTGGCCACAATCCAAATACATGACTGGGACAGGATGGATGCGGTTGGTCGTAACTGTTGATTTTGTTGGCAGAATTAGAGACTTCTCTCGAGGGTGGATGAAGATACTGTAAGGTTTTTTTCCGTCCTGCAGTGCCCTTTAAAAGTGCAGTGTCTGTTTTTTTTTTTATTGCTTTGCTGATAAGTTCTATTTCTGGAACTGTGTGTGATCTTCAATCAGGCTAATAAGTAACTATTGTTTTTATTGACAGGTTGGACTTGGGTTTCTCTTCTAGTCCTCTAAAATGGCCGTTTTCAGTACTGTTCTCATTCCAAACAAAATCCCTTCTGAAAACCCAATCTCAACAGGAGCCCTTAATCCATCACATAATGAGGTTTCATAAACTGTAATCCTAAGGGTAGCGACAACGCCAAGTGACATTTATGACATTACATTACATTCCCTGATTCAGCAGAGCTTGGGCAGTTGACCTCAGGCTAACCCCACAGGTTAATATTTCATCTGTGTTGCCCCGCTTGACACGTTCACGTAGTCCACTGTTGCCATTATTCACTCGGGGTAAAAGGGTCAACTACATTAAGTAGAGACACAATAAGGCCACTTCTCCACATCCAGGGATGTAGCCTATTCAAGGTTCAATGCATCCGATTGTGTTCTGTCAAACGCCACCCAGAGGTCCGAGAGATGTCATCCATGTCAAAGCTTGCTCCAGTAAGTAGGTCACGCGGGCCATGCTGGTGCACGGGGCTATCTGAGGGGGGACCACGAGCACGAGCTATGGAGCATTGGATTATGCATGGTCCTTTTAGTCCAGCATACACCCCCGACGACCGTCCAGATCTTTCAAATGAATGCCTTGAACATGACAGCAGTAGCTTTTTCTTTTCCTTTTAATGTTTTTCTTTTTGTTGTTTTTGTTGATGTTGAATTGTTGTATTATTGTTCTTATTGTTGAATAAAATTTAAAAATCCAATAAAATAAAAATGAATGCCTTGAGAATAATGTAGAAAACGGGTGATGTTAAAAGAAAACTGTCCGGTTAAAAAAAAACACACAAAAAACAAGGTCACATTCAAAGGGTGAGCGACAGCCTACACGTGATAAAACCAGACGACAAGTGCGGTCATGAGTGATACGTTCAACGTTGCCCCCCGTGACAGACGACGATAAGCGACGCCACTGTGTTTTCGAGCGTTTAATTCCTCTATGCGTCTCTCTATTCGTCTCTCTGTCCGTTTCTCTGTCCGTCTCTCTGTCCCCTTTAGAAGCCGGCCGGCTCCTCTCCCGTTCCGTGCTCTGAATGCAGCGTTGCCTGTGCTGCAAGCTGCGGGTCTCTACTTGAAAAGGTTGTAATAAATAAATTCACTCGGTCAGGTCAGGTGACTTCACTGGTTTCCCCCCCTCCCCTGCACCGATTTCTCCTTTTTCCTTCTTCTTCTTCTTTCACTCCTTCCTCGTCTTGTAACGGAGACACGAGAGATACTGAAGGTGAAATAGCTGCAGGCGAGAGACTGACAGAGGAGAGACATGCGCAGCCCCTAGTTAGCGGTAGTAAAAAAAAAAAGGCTTACCTTCCCCCCCTCCCTCCGTTAGTCAGACTGACTGTCCTGACGAAATGATTCTCTCTCTCCCTGCTGGCGGTATATAAAGCGAAGGAGTCTCTCTCTCTCTCTCCCCTCTCACTCGCTCTCTCTCTCTCTCCCCTCTCCCTCTCCCCCCTCTCACTCTATCGCTCTCTCTCTAGCTTTCTCTCTCCCCCCTCTCACACTATCGCTCTCTCTCTCTCTAGCTTTCTCTCTCGCTCTCTCCCCCCCGCTCTCGCCCCTTCCTCTCCCTCTCCCCCCTTTCTCTCTCCCTCTCTCCCCCCTGCTCTCTCTCCCTCCCTCTCCCCCTTTCTCTCTCTCTCTCCCCCTCTCCCTCCCCCCCACTCTCTCTCCCTCCCCCCTCTCTCTCCCCCTCTCTCTCTCCCTCCCCCCCCTCTCTCCCCCTCCCCCTCTCTCTCC
>NC_137683.1:24625628-24635628 GCF_963989245.1 Nansenia antarctica | reverse complement strand
AGGCTTAAGCCTAGTCCTGGACTAAATCACACTTTCAATGTAAAATCTCCATTGAAGATGTTTTTTAGTCTAGGACTAGGCTTAAGCCTTGTCTCTGAAACCGGCCCATAGTGTCAAAACATCACCAAAAAAAAGTACAAAAGTAAGCCTGATGTAAATTGACACATGATATGGACCGTGGAGGAAGTGAAAGAAGCTTCAGTGAAGCTGCTGTTCGTCATTGCGCCCCCTACTGTACCGTGGGCGTAGGTGAACGGCATGGCGGCCAGCTGGGCCGTGCGGCTCATGTAGCTGGCCAGTCGGTCACACCAGTGGTCGTGACCCGCGTCCTCTGGGCAGCGGACTCGGTCGGACCGGGAACACTGGTCTGAGCAGTACAGGACAGCCTTGCACTTGGAGCTGTGTGGGGGGGGGGGGGACAAAAAAGAGAGAGAGAGAGAGAGAGAGAGAGAGAGAGAGAGAGAGAGAGAGAGAGAGAGAGAGAGAGAGAGAGAGAGAGAGAGAGAGAGAGAGACAGACAGACAGACAGACAGACAGGCAGACAGACAGGCAGACAGGCAGACAGACAGGCAGACAGACAGACAGGCAGACAGACAGGCAGACAGACAGACAGGCAGACAGACAGGCAGAAACATGCAGACAGACACAGAGAAACCCACAAGCAAGGGAGGGGTAGGCAGGATAGGCCGAGTCCAACAGAGGGAAAACAGTTGGACAGGGGAATAAAAGAAAAGGAACACAGAAAAGGGAGAGAGGCAGGGACAAAAGAATGCATTGAAACAGAAAGAGGTTGTGTAAATGGTTTTGAGAACGTTTGACAAGATACCGTTAGTGGGGATCCTGGTCGTGAAACACTTCTGCTAAAAAGAGAACCACTTCATCAGAAACAATACCAAAAGTTACTGCACCAGAAAACGTTTTAAAAGTGCATCCGTATAGAATAGCAATGAAAGCCTCTTGTTTCTGCTTTCGCTAGCCCCTTGTGTTGGGGGTTTTCCGTAATTTGGCAATACACCAAAAAGAGTGTTGGCGAAAGCAGAATCAGCCGCTGTAACTAGGCTATGGACGGCTGTGGAACTAGAGAAGAAAAAGTGCATGTCAAGGATATAGAGTGAAAGGAAATCCACTATTCTTAACCAAATGGCCCCGCTGGTGGAAAAACACCCTCCGCCATCTGTCTCAGCAGGCTCCGGCAGTGCTGCGCTCAGCTAATCTTAAGCCTATTTAGCACAGCAACACTTTTAAGAGAGGTGTCACAGTCGGCGGTGCAGCTTTCATTTGTATTGTAAAGTCACTCACAAAAAACAGTAAAGTAGGCAGGATTGCTTACTCTCTCTCTCTCTCTCTCTCTCTCTGTCTCTCTCTCTCTCTCTCTCACTCTCTCACTCTCTCCCTCTCTCTCTCTCTCTCTCTCTCTCTCTCTCTCTCTCTCTCTCTCTCTCTCTCTCCCCCCTCGCCTTACCATGGTTTCAGCTGACTGGTGAAGGAGTATTTCTTACACACATGACAGTAGTGCGTGGGAGGCAAGCGCATGCTAAAGAGTCCTCATCTATTCCATCATGCTCCTCCACCGCTGTGGGGCCCCAGCCGCCCAGGGCCTGGGGCCAGAGGACCACCTTCAGGATGGTCTGGGCCACTCCTGCTCAGCAACCTGGGAAAGACATTCAATGAATTGAATTTCATTGAATTGAGACACACAGATAGGAGGAGAGAGAGAGAGAGGTAGGGAGAGAGAGAGAGGTAGAGAGAGGGAGAGGGAGAGAGAGATGTGATATGATATAAATAATAGAAAAGAAGGGAGCGCACACCGCAGAAAATGTAAGTGAGGGGCTGGCAACGGAACAAAATCCAATCCAATTGAGTGTGTGGCTTCTACTTCTGTTAATTAGATATTATATAATAAAACCAGGATTACTCACATGTGAAGTTTCCTGTGGTTGACCCGGAGGGTGTGCGGTCGCCGTGGCAACCCTCCTGTCATGGGGGCCTCCATGCAGTATCTCAGCAGTCCCACCATCCTCTGGATGGCCGCCAGACCCCCTGTCCCGTCTCCCCCCGCCACGTTCTCGCCGCCCAGCGACTCGGACCAGCCACGGGGGAGGTTGTCGAAGCCCAGGGGCAGACCAGAGGAGTCCGTCACCATCAGAAAGCTCTTGCCTTCACCTCTCACTGAGAGAGAGAGAGAGAGAGAGAGAGAGAGAGAGAGAGAAAGAGAGAGAGAGAGAGAGAGAGAGAGAGAGAGAGAGAGAGAGAGAGAGAGAGAGAGAGAGAGAGAGAGAGAGAGAGAAAGTGTGGTAGGCCATGGTGGCATCAAAGTGTGGTAGGCCATGGTGGCATCAAAGTGTGGTAGGCCGCCTCCTACATTATGTCATAGCACTCACTGTGTGCAAGCTCTGACGGGTCCACGCCAGCCTGATTCAGCCTTAAACTGAAAGAAGGGGGATGTCCAGGAGTACAGTCAGTGTCCAGCAGGTGCAGAATCCAGTAAGGTGAACGGTCCATGGGATAACGGGGGGGTCCGTACCCCCAGAATTCACTGTTATCCCGGCCGCCGCGCCCGTTATCACGCGTGGCTTGGAAACACCGACCCCACTCTGCCAGGGCATCTGAGAACTCCAGCAACGGGTCACGGTAAGCGGACACCATCTCCATGTTCTGAGAAAGAGCAGATAGAGAGATTGTCTTGAGATGTCTTAAGATGTCTTAATTAACCAAAATAAGACATTTTGTCTGTCAAGATGTCTTAAGTCGTCTTAAGACCTAACCTGAAGACTCATGCACTCACTTAAGACATGGAGCATAAGAGCCATATTCTAGCTGAGAGGAGGGGGGGACATGTCGAGCTGCAACGTTTGCAGGAAAGTTGCTATACAAATAAAAGTTATCATTATTATTATTATTATTATTATTATTATTATTTTACAACCCCAGGCTTTTATTGCTGTAGAATTGATTTACTTATAACGGCTTGGGCGCGATAGTGCAGCACAAATGTCATTAAGGCTAATAAAACATTATTTCGTTGTATGGTACCTGTACTATATCAATTACAATAAAGACCATTAATTAATTAATTAATTAATTAATTCATTCATTCATTCATTATTTGGTTTACCTTGGAATGATGTTATTGAGAAACGTCTATCACTGCAGGACGAATTTTGAAAAAAAAACACAAGAAACTGATTAACACACCATCTAACTATGTTTTGATTAAAATAAGCTATCATTGTATCTATGCTGTACTATCTGAATCGATATTATTTTCACTTGGTGTGCAGCACAAATGTCAGTAAGGCTAATAAAACATTATTTGGTTTACCTTGGAATGATGTTATTGTATCTGGAAATGTAGAATACGCTTTTTAGGTTGAGAAATGTCTATCACTGCAGGACGAATTTTGAGTGTAAATAAAAATCCAAGATGCATGTTTTGTTATGAAAGTGGCGGCGTCATCCATTCTGAAGATTCCACACCCCTTTGAAAATCCGTCAAGTTAGAAAATGGTCATTATTATGTTATATTTTTTAAATTCTATAATATTTCTATGACATTTGACCCCCCCCCCCCCCCCGAAAAAAAATAAAAACACAAGAAACTGATTAACACACCTTTTAACTATGTTTTGATTAAAATAAGCTATCATTGTATCTATGCTGTACTATCTGAATCGATATTATTTTCACTTGGTGTGCTGTTCCTTCAGTTACCGCTAGATGGTAATGTTGGTCTGCCCTTATGGGGCAAGGTAAGGTTATTCAGGGTTACAGAAAACACAATGAAGTGAAAACAAATATGAATTGATTTACTTATAACGGCTTGGGCGCGATAGTGCAGCACAAATGTCATTAAGGCTAATAAAGCATTATTTGGTTTACCTTGGAATGATGTTATTGTTTCTGGAAATGTAGAATACGCTTTTTAGGTTGAGAAACGTCTATCACTGCAGGACGAACTTTGAGTGTAAATAAAAGAATCCAAGATGCATGTTTTTTTTATGAAAGTGGCGGCGTCATCTATTCTGAAGATTCCACACCCCTTTGAAAATCCGTCAAGTTTGAAAATGGTCATTATTATTTTTATTTTTTTAAATTCTATAACATTTCTATGACATTTGAACCCCCCCCCCCCCCCGAAAAAAATTAAAAACACAAGAAACGGATTAACACACCATCTAACTATGTTTTGATTAAAATAAGCTATCATTGTATCTATGCTGTACTATCTGAATCGATATTATTTTCACTTGGTGTGCTGTTCCTTCAGTTACCGCTAGATGGTAATGTTGTTCTGCCCTTATGGGGCAAGGTAAGGTTATTCAGGGATACAGAAAACACAATGAAGTGAAAACAAATATGAATGCAGCAGAAAACGTTTATTTATTCAGAAAAAATCTATAGAGTCGTCCACTTTTCAATAATGTAACTAAGAATAGTGAGGGTGGAGGTGGTGATGTTTAGGTCAGCAATGATAATGTTCAAAGCGATGGTAAGTATGATTTAGTCAGTCCAGTTATGACTCCGTGGGCCTGTCTGAGCCGTGATGAATGATGCTCAGCGCTTCCTCCAGGAAGTGCCTGTGGGTGGAGCGTAGTGTCATGTGACTCTGCACGGCCTCGTTGAGCAGGTGGATCTGCCCGTGCCTGCTCTCGCACTCCTTCATCCGGGCCAGCTGGCCACGCAGCCTCTCCCTCTCCCTCTCCTCCTCATCCCCCTCCGTCACTCTGGGAGGGGGCCAGAGGAACAGGGGGGCCTCTGCGACGTCGTGGCAACTGAGCAGAAAGAGGCAGTCCTTGGAGGACCAGAGGGAGCGGGCGGCCCGGGGTACCTGGGATGGAGAGAAAGGGAGGGAGGGAGGGAGGGAGGGAGGGAGGGAGAGAGGGAGGGAGGGAGGGAGGGAGGGAGAGAGGGAGGGAGGGAGGGAGAGAGGGAGGGAGGGAGGGAGAGAGGGAGGGAGGGAGGGAGGGAGAGAGGGAGGGAGGGAGGGAGGGAGGGAGAGAGGGAGAGAGGGAGGGAGGGAGGGAGGGAGGGAGGGAGGTGTGAGAAAGGGAGGATGCAGCAACTGGGAACGAGCATGATGAGTGTCCCCTTTTTGAAATCAAACTTTAAACTTTTTGAAAACGGAAATACCAAACGTAGATTCTTCATACCGTATTACTTGTAATCACTGTGGGATTACCTATCTAACTTGTTTATGTTAATTCTTATTATCGTGATTTTGTATCTGAATGCTGCAATCCCAATGTTGAGGAACAAAAGCCAACGGATTTTAAACTCCTCTGTACTTGTACAATGAGACGTAATAAAAGCGGTTCTGATCCTGATTCTGATTCTGTAGCTGACGTGGAGACAAAGAAGACGGCACACTCACCCCGCCGACACTCAGCCTGACGAACACAGCGCTGCCTTTGGACCAGCCAGGCAGGCGGCCTCCTCCTCCACACCCACAACCGTGCACCTCCTTCTCACCAGACTCCCCCTGAAGGAGGGCCAGTGAGTGGTTCAGTCCACAGAAGAACTCCACCGGGGCCATGGACAGCTCCACCTGAAAGGTGGAAACAGTTATTTCAGATTTCAAATTGTTATTTCAAAGGAGTAAGTTGTTCTTGGCTGTATAATAGCAACAGGAAACTAGACAGCAGAAGTTTCAGGGAAGTTGAGTCAAATAGTGGCTGTTTTTTAAAGGAGCATGCACTCTCACAGGTGTACGCCATTGATAATATATCTAATATAACTAATATTAACTTTCGCCGTAGATTGAAGACCCATCTCTTCAGGCTACATCTTAACTGTCCTTCCTTAAGACCTCCTCATCCCCACTACCCCCCTGTACAGTTTCTCTACTATATTTAAAAAAAATATTTATAATTCTTCTAGCATTGTGCCATTGGCCCCTGGTCATAGCATAGCATATAGATGATTCACTCACTTAGATGTATTTGTTGTAAACTTTGGATAAAAAGGCATCTGATAAATTCCCCAAATGTAATGTAATGTAAATCTATATTTACGCACGCACGCATGCACACACACACACACACACACACACACACACACACACACACACACACACACACACACATACACACACACACACACACACACACACACACACACACACACACACACACACACACACACATACACACACCCGGGTGGGTTGTCCACGGTCAATCTTATCGCCGGTGCCTAGTTGTCCATAGCGGTTGCTGCCCTGCATGTAGACGCGGCCACAGTCATCCAGCAGACACAGGTGGCTCAGTCCCAGAGAGCACTTCACCACCTAGCATAGAACAACGAGGAGAGAAGAAGACATATTACAATTCGGTTGTTAAGTCGTGACGTGTTTCCGGGTCCAAAGTTGGCTGAGGCGCTGTCTTCGAAATGCCTCAGTAATAATAATAATAATTCATTATATTTATATAGCGCTTTTCCGAGGCTCAAAGACACTGAAAAATATGGGGAAAACGGGAAAGTGCTGCGTCCCTTGTTGTATGAATAGATCCGAGTCTAAAAAACGATTGAACTGTCATTCTACCGCTGTAGTACACTGGTATTATGGTGCAGGGAATTTCTGGTTTGGACCCGGAAATTGCTAAACGTCACATTTGACGTCAGACTTAACAACCGAATAGAGACACAGACAGAGGAATGGCGAAAAAAGAACTTCCTGTAACCGTGCAGGAAATTCTGCACATTTTTTTCTATATACGTTTTATGCAGACTGCTTTGACTGGTCTTTTACTCTATATTTGGCATAAATCTACTCCTTGATTTGACACAATGTTGATGGATGAATGGACAAGGGGATCAGTACCTTGTAGGGCAGAGAGAGGAGCACAGGGTTGAGGTGTTGAGGGTCGAAGCCCCTCTGGGATCCAAACAGTTGGCGATGCACACCAGAGGTGCTTACCTCCAGATAGACCGACCCCTCGGCTGAGAGGAGGAGATGGAGAGAGAGCAGAGGAAGGGAGAAAGAGAGACACAGAGAGAGAGAGAGAGAGAGAGAGAGAGAGAGAGAGAGAGAGAGAGAGAGAGAGAGAGAGAGAGAGAGAGAGAGAGACAGAGACAGAGAGGGACAGAGACAGAGAGACAAAGAGAGAGAGAGATACTTTTATGTCACAGTTACAGTGTATGGTAGCAAATCCTTTTTACCCCAGGTCAGTGTCATAGGTTACTATCGATTACTATATGCCTACAATTCTCCAAGTTACAATCTCCAAAAATGATCCCTTTAGAGGGCATAGAATCACACAGATCTCTATCGACCTTGTAATGTTGCTATCTGCAATCCCGTGTTTACCTGTAAGGTAGAGACAACTCCTACAGCTGGCATGGATCTGTGCAATGGGCAGGTGAGGCAGCAAGCTGGTCATCGTCTTCAGAGACAGCTGTATCGTGTAGGAGCGATGCAAATTGAACTGGCTCTCATTCACAGAGAGAGAGTACACTTTCCCAGTGCCTGAGTGAGAAATGGAGAGAGAGAGAGAGAGAGAGAGAGAGAGAGAGAGAGAGAGAGAGAGAGAGAGAGAGAGACAGACAGACAGACAGACAGACAGACAGACAAACAAACACAAAGACAGATAAGCAAAGTGAAGCAGTGTGGCATTCAAAAACGTATTGCAGAATACATTTTTGGAATGAACTGAGCTGAAGATGAAAATGGGACTAATGGAATGGACCAATCAGAGCATTCCCCTACTCAACACTGACTAGTAAGCAGCAGCAGCGATCTGTTGACCGTGGTGCCGGTGAGGCGGAGTTGGGTGAACCTCAGCGTGGGGTGAAAGGTCATCTTCTGGACCCTTTGGCAGGTGTCCCGGTTGTATACCTCCACATGGCCCTCCGTATGGGGTTTGCCCACCAACACATAGACGTACTGGCTGGAGTTGGAGTCGCTACGAGAATCCACAGCAAACTGAGGGAAGAAAGAAAGAAAGAACGAAAGAGAGCAGGATAAGACACCCATGGCTAAAATTCATTTGTGGGACTTTTGGTTTGAACTGAGCTGTTCTATTCCTTTGTCTGTCAATCCAAGCATGTGCTAGCTCAAGGCACTGATATAAGGTGTGCTATGTTTTATACTGTATATTTCTATGTATTTTGTATTTTGAATTTTGTAACTGTTTTTAAATTTGTTGTTGTACGGCGACCTTGAGTGCCATGAAAGGCGCCTTATAAAATAAATGTATTATTATTATTATTATTATTAAGGGGCACTTGGTGGCGTAGCACACTAAGGCATCAGCCATTTAACCACAGGGTCCCCGGTTTCGATTTCGTCCGTCGACATATCCTGCATGTCATCCCTCCTCTCTCTCACCCATCTTTCCTGTCAATCTCTACTGTCTCTATCCCAACAAAGCAGAAATGGCCTAAAAACATTGATGTAAGCCTCCCCATTCATCCCCGTCTCACGTCTTTGGCGTCACGACACAGCACAGAGTGGCGGGAAGCCCTCCTACAGGCCATGTGTCCGTGGTCCAACGTCATAGAGTTGCGGAGCATGAAGACGGTGCCCTGCTGGTCCCCCAGGATGAGTTGTTCCTGGGTGGGCAGGGCCCTCTTGAAGCCCAGGGCCAGGGGAGGAATGGCAGCATGGGACACCGGAACCCCGAAGCGGTACCTGGTCCTGGGGCCACCGCCCAGACGGTACATGTGGAGGGCCTGGGTGACTGTGGAGTGGAAGGGGGAGACAGGGGTTTGGAGAGGAGGAGAGGAGGTTTACAAGGGTAAGGAATATGTGACACGGTCTGGGCATTTGGGCCGCAAGTCGGCAGCCAATCAAAATGTTGAGACTTTTATTTTGAAACACGGGAATACATTTCAACGTTGTTGAGAATCACAACACAAACTCGTTAGTCAAGACAAAATACTGCAACGCAATGGATTCGGTGAGTAATCCCCACCGCTACCTAGTTAACTAAAACACTACTTTACATTGTTAGCAGGCTCACAAAACAAGCTGTGTTAGTTGACTAGCGAGTGTGTCATTGATTTTCAATAACGCTGGAATGTGTTTACATTTTTCAAAAGAAAAGTCTGAACACTAAATCGGCTGCCAACTTGCGGACCAATTGACCAGACCGTGTGTGTGAGACACCGGTGCAAGCTATGGTCATGTTTTATTTTGTTGAATGAGTATACAAGTCTCACATTTCAAGATGGCAGTCCTTCGCCAGTCAGTAGTCAAGCCTGGGGAGGGCTGGGGCGGCCTGATGTTCTGGTGCTGACACAGTCGTCTCCAGAGGGAGGGGCTTAGGCTCAGCTCATGAAAGGCGGAGCAGGTGGCTCCAAAGGAAATGACATCACCCACTGATGCTTTGATCAGAATTTCCTCCAGCTGAAACAGAGTCCATCATCGTTATTTAATGACATTCCTGACAGGTAACTGCCATGATATATGTAATCATGGATATGGGTTTATTAATTTATTTTTAATTTAACCTTTATTTAACCAGATAGGTCAATTGAGAACCAATTCTCATTTGCAATGGCGACCTGGCCAAGAGGCAAAACAGAAGGCAAGTCTGTACAACACAACACAGTATATCCAATATAAAACATGAGTACAATAAACAACAAGAGTCCATTTTAAAAACGTCCTCATATATACATCCTAACATATATATCCTAACATCACAATATATACACTATATAAAACACTATATAAAACAGCAGGGACTAGGGGGAGGTTATGGTGTTCGACAGATTCAAGAGAACACTTTATTGTAAACTGTGCAAATACCATGTACAGTCAAAGGTTCTTTCAAAGTAAATAATACAGGAAATATATTGTACATTTTGAGATTGAATTATTACAATATAATCACTATTTATCCACTTTACTGTATGCCGTCATTGCAGAGGCCGATAGCTCCTCACAGGGGGCACCGAATTTCAAGGACCCCAATTGAAATAAGCCAGTGGCTTTCTTGGGTTTTTATCCTTTTAGTTGACCTTGTATGTAATATGTACTTTCATGTACCTACTTCTGCAA